>NC_139221.1:138882250-139479465 GCF_055691185.1 Crinia signifera
AATAAGCTGTATTCAGCAGAATACACAGGGTGATTATTGTAGTGAGCTGCTGCCCCCTTCTAGCCAGCATGAGTACATTCTGAAGCCCCAGAGAACATGTAAATTATGACCTAGATGATGGTGGTCAGATATATATTGAAGACGGGTATCGATAATTGACAAGGACAAATAGCAGACAGAAAATGACAGTGTAGGTGATGATAAATTACCAGCTATGACACACAGTCTGTTGATACGCATTCAAACTGACAAGCATGTAGAAATGATAAAGAAAAGAGACAACTATTTTACTGCATCCCTGAGGGATTTACATTTCATGGGTATTTTTTGTCACATTAGACATTAAGCTTGTGTGAAAAAAAAATATTACACAAAGCATTCAGTAATTCATACTGGAAAGGATAGTTGTCAGAAATACAAATGTATCATTGTGTTAACAATTAAAATGAAAAGCTTCATGGAAAAAAAAAACATATAGTACTAGCAAAATTGATCTGTCACAAAACTGCATCACAATTAAAGAGAAGTCTATGAACATAATTTCCAAAACATAAATTGAAAATGATGCATTTTTTTAAGTCTACCCCAATTCTGCAATTTAGGAATAAAAAAGACACAGGTACAGAACTAATCTTTGTCCATGCATCATCTGTGCTGTCCCAAATGTCTCATGTTGTTCCATGCAATATCTGGTACATCCCTTGTATGTGTGTATTGTGCACCTGTTGTACATCCCTGTGTCATATAGCAAACCTGTTCTGTCTTTAATAAACCCAGGACTTGGTTAAGTTAGCTATCATATGGTCTGACCTCCTCACAAGGGGAATGGATCATTGACAGACAACAACTAGGTAGACAAGCATTAGGTCGCTTCAGGCACGGTGCCTCACTATGCTTGGCACACTTTTTTGTTCTCCCACCACACCCTAGTGGATGGTAGGGCATGAAATACCGCCATTTGGCATGTTGGCTCAAATAAATAGTGAAAAACCCCTTTTGACTGTTGACCTTCTCCATGTCAACCTAATGCATGTTGACCTAATGACCCTGTCGACCTAACACATGTTGACCTTCAGTCATGTCGACCTTTTGACTGTTGACCTTCTCCATGTCAACCTAATGCATGTTGACCTAATGATCCTGTCGACCTAACCCATGTCGACCTTCAGTCATGTCGACCTTCCTGCATGTCGATCTTCAGTCATGTAAACCTCCATGCAGGGCCGATGCAAGGCACCGGAGCGCCCCAGGCGAGTCAAGGTGGGGGCGCCCCGGTGCCGGGGGGTGGGGGCGGGGGGTACCTGTTGCGCTGTCTGGTGAGCGGGCAGGGGGGTCCATGCTGGCATCTGACAATAGGCTGCAGTGGTGTCCTTGACGTGCGGGTACTTGCGGCGCTCTGTATAAAGCTGGCGGCGGCGGGGGGTCCCTGCAGTGAATAAGAAATAACTAGCGTATGCGGCGGCGCGGTAAGTGCTTCTGTTTTGAAAACACTGGCCGCACGCTGATTGGCTGAATCTCAGCCAATCAGCATGCGGCCAGTGTTTTTAAACCCGACAGCACTTTCCGCGCCGCCGCATAGCCCAGAGGATAGCGCTAGTTATTTCTTATTTACTGCAGGGACCCCCCCGCTGCCGCCAGCTTTATACACAGCGCCACAGGTACCCGCGCGGCAAGGTCACCACTGCAGGCTCCTGTCAGAAGCCGGCATGGACCCCCCCTGCCCGCTCCCCAGATGGCTCAGCAGGTACCCCCTTTGCACGGGGGGCGAGGGGCAAACTGCCGCCCTCCAGTGACCAGCGCCCTAGGCAAATGCCTAGACCTGCCTAGTGGTGGCGCCGGCCCTGCCTCCATGCATGTTGACCTAGTGGTGTCGACCTAATACAAGTTGCTGTCATCTATACTATCTATATGGTCTGCAAATAAGACTTACTGGAATAATAAGTGCATACACCTTGAAATAATTTAAGGTTAACTTTTTTAATGGGATTCCTAAATGGTTGCTAAATACCCACTCCTATCATATGCTAACACAAATTACAGGTAAACACGTCAGTTTTTTTTTTTTTTTTTTATTTACTAACTGGGAAGAAGGAGGCAATAGAATTTTATAAATATACCAAGAAAGGCCATCTGGGCCAGGGGCTTTGTCACATTTCAGCTGATGGATGGCAAACTCACACTCTGCTAACGTTATAGCTATGAGTGGCTGAGCAGCATAATTTGCAATTTGGAGACAGGGCAGTGCCACCCAAAATTTGAAGGCAGAAATGGTAAGGAGGCAGGAGGAGAGATGGTAGGAGGCGGGTCAGAGAATAATCTAGTATAAAAGATGTCTAAAATTGCTGCTATTCCTTCATTAGATGTGGTGATATGATCAGAATAATTTAAGTGGTTGAACTACCATATGGCAGTGTGGGACATTTAATAGATTAGATAGTCGTTTCCCAGGTTTGTTACTGAATTTATGAAAATGATGTGTCACCTAGTGATTGTCAATATTCATAAAAAATTGTTTTAGAAAATAAATAAAATCTATAATTTGGAAAAGGGGAGAATTTGCATTACTTATAGGCTGAGATTAACTTGGATTGGAAGTCTAAATATTGGGAGACATACTTCTTATTACACCATTGAGAATATCCTTTTACAAGACGAAAAACGTTTGGGACAGCCACCCCACACACATGTACACCTATATTCTCTCCCTTCTTTATTTGCCTTCTGTATTAACTACAGCAAAACTAATTGTTAATAAATTGTGCTTGTATTTAAGCACTAGCTCCCAGTTTTTGGTTATGTAGCATCACCATCCCTCACATCCCCTAACCCCCACTACATCGAACATGCCACAACCCAGGGAGCATGCTGATCGACCAACACCATCTGGTAAGCAATCACTGGTACTTGTGTAGTTTCACGGCGCCGCCGCGCACACAGTCTGTTTCAGAAACTTGGCAGCCTGCCAGAGGCTCTGTTTAACTGTGCGCGTGCCGCTCTAGCTGTTCTCAGCGTAGCGCATGGCTGCTTTCCATATGTAAGCTACGTTATCAGCGTATCGCCGGGCAGCAGCTGCCCAACGCTGACAGGTCACTGTGGTACTTGTAGTTCCACAGTGAAATAGGCAGTCCTGCGCACTGCTGACAAAGGGGGTGTCCGAAATGTACACGCTACAATTTTGAGGCTTTAGCGTCTGAATCCCGAGTCCTTGCAAGCCGCTAAGAAGGGGGTTATCTGGATTCAGACGCTAATGCGTCTGAATTTGGTAGGATGTAGGGGTACATAGGGGTGCACTGTGCAAAACACTCCTAAGCCTGTTCACAATGACACTAGTCGACGTAACAGCTGTCGACCTTGTTAATTCCACTATCCACGCCAACCCGAAGCGTGGCGAGCGGCGGCAGTACGCGTCCTACGACTTTTTCATACCCCCACTATCCACGTCGGCGTGGAGTTGAGTATAGAAAGTGTGGCGAGCGCAGCGAGCCACTGAGCCTGAAGCGTGCCGAGTGCAGCGAGTCCCACGAGGGGACACGGATACCTTCACAGGTATCCGCGTCCCCTCGCGGGCTTCACAGGTATCTGCGTCCGCTCGCCACGCTTCGGGCTCGGTGGCTCGCTGCGCTCGCCACACTTTCTATTCTCAACTCCACGCCGACATGGATAGTGGGGGTATCAAAAAGTCGTAGGAAACGTACCGCCTGCCGCTCTCCACGCTTCGGGTTGGCGTGGACAGTGGAATGAACATGTCGACAGCTGTTATGTCGACTAGTGTCATTGTGAACAGGTTTAGGAGTGTTTTGCACAGTGCACCCCTATGTACCCCTACACCCTACGAAATTCAGACGCATTAGCGTCTGAATCCAGATAACCCCCTTCCTAGCGGCTTGCAAGGACTCGGGATTCAGACGCTAAAGCGTCTAAATTGTAGCGTGTACATTACGCTACGCTGATAACGTAGCGCTGCGCTGACAACAGCTAGAATGGCATGCGCACACACTACGCTGGTAACGTAGCGCTGAGAACAGCTAGAGCGGCACGCGCACAGAGTCTGGTGAGCTGCCAAGTTTCTAACAGACTGTGCGTGCGGTGGCGCCGTGAAACTACACAAGTACCCAATCACTATTTTGTTTCTGCATGCCTAGAATTGTACTGATCCACACCCTTATACCAGAGGTACCCACATCCAGCCCAACACAGATGCAAGGGCTAGCAGTGGTGAACTCCCAGCCTCAAGTTTGGCAGCTGCACCCACATCCAGCCCAACACAGATGCAAGGGACAGCCGTGATGAACACTCAACCTCAAGTTTGCCAGTTGTGTGTAGTAGCCCATTGCAGGGCCGGCAACAGAAATCTTGGGGCCCCATAAATAGATATATCTGGGGGCCCCCACCCCCTGCAGTCAGCTGCCTGGCATTCAATTGCTGTGGGCGGCTGACACATAACACAGACCCACCCCCAACAAGAATATTTGCGCTGCAGACTCGGGAGGGGAAGCTTCCTGGGGATGCCTGTTTAAACACACAGCTCCCGGCTGCCGCGCACTTACACACACTGACATGAGCCCATTGTGCTGCGGCGCTCATGTCAGTGTGTGTAAGTGGCGGCCGGAAGCTGCATGTTCTGACAGGCATCCCCAGGAAGCTTCCCTTCCCGATTCTGCAGCGCCGCGGCTGCAAATATTGTTGTTAGGGGGGGGGGGGTTTATGTGTCAGCCGCCCACAGCCAACGAGTACCGCGTGACTGACTGCAGGGATGAGTGGCTGATTCTGGGGCCCCTTTAATGGTCGGGGCCATTGATGTGCCATATTTGATGTGCCTGGAGGCAGACCAGATACACTGGTTATGGAGATTGTTCATGCAGGTAAATAAAGTGGCTTGAGGTCTGGGCTTGTTGGGAATGGGTATAGGGCCCACTCTATTGGTTTGTTCAATTACCATATCATGACATTATTGTTCAATACCTTAAAGTGTGAGTAATGTGGTTTCTAACAATATGTGCCAGGGGTCCCTCCCTTGATCTCTTCAGGGAGGCCCACTAAACCAATGTTATTTCTCATGGATCGATTTTCAATATTGTCTAATTTGTTCCAGGTTTGATAATTACTGTATCTGAAGTTAAGTCTTTAACAGAGTGCTGCAGTTCTGCTATATCATGTGTGACAGCCCCTAATAGATTCTCAGCATGTGTCATGCTTTCTGTGTTAGAGACTTAAACAGTGATAATAATTGCCACAGCAAGAGAAATGGTGCCATAGTGGATTCAATGGTGTCCACCATCTCACTGTATGTAATCAGTGCATCCAGGGGGGGGGGGGGGCGCATACCTGGTAGGATGAGTTCCCAGTGTTAAAAACAGCCTTTTTCTCTGAGCTATCTTTGTTCTGGGACCTGCTGCCTCACTCCATGAGCCGGAACCAGAAGTCAACCAGTCAGTCTTTTAATGACAAACAAAAAAAAGAATGTGATAGCTCTGTTTTTTTATGTGTGTGTTAAAATAAAAGTAAATTTCTCTTGGGTCTGGGCTGCATCACCTAAAGAGAGGTGCTGACCCTCACAAGAAAAAAAAGCAACAAAAGTTGAAAAATGAAGCCCTAAAAAACATAAAAAAGTTATGTATCCCAGCTGTCAGATGGAAACACTTGCTGACAGCAAACCCCCCCCCCCCCCCCCCCCCCCCCCCGCCGAATGATCCTGAGCATCCAACTGATGGAGACACAATGTGGCAGCCACTGCACAGCGATGACTTCGGCCATGCGATCATAAACTTCTGCCTGCCTCTACACTGGCTAGCCCGAGCCTGGCCAGATAGATACAGCCACCTTTTTACTGGACCCCCAACACCATGCAGGTTGCATGTGCTCACCAGCATGAGAGGGAACATAAAGCTACAGCTCCATACATTTATTACACCCCTGGCTTAAGCTGCACAACCACATTACAGCTTGGGATCCTTTAAATCAAAGCAGACGGTGAGTATGGTCTACAATGTTCAACAGCTAGAAACACTGTGCTTATTGAACGTTTTTGGATTTTTTTTATCTCCTATCAAAATTCAAAAGACTTTTATACCTTTTTTTATTTTTTTATATTTTTTCATTATTATATACTTTTTATTATAATATTTATTTTCGCAATATATTTTCATAAACTAAAAGAGACTACTTGAAAAAAGTTATTCTGTGAAACATTTTATACTGTAAATGTGTCAGAAAATGCATTACATATTTTATTGAATTGATTGAATATGGTTATCATTGTATAATTTAAATAGAATAATTACATCATGTTTTAATGTTCTATTTATTCTGAGTGGAGTGCTTCATTCTTCAACTTTTATTGCTTTTAGTCTTTTAATTAAACTCTTTTTGGCAAAAGGAGAAATGGACCAAACAGTGTTTGCACCAAATCCAGAAATTGGATCCTAAACATTTATAATTGTCTAGAACACCATCATTCAATCTCTTAGCAGTACAGTATGTAATACTACCAAACAAAAGAATAACATGGAAAAAAAACAATTTATTATCTATAGCAAATACCAAAGCATTTGAAAACTGTATCAATGCTAACATGAGACACAGTGAGTAATCCTTCAAAAATCCTTCAAAAAAGTGGTTCATTATTTTGTATGGACTTGCAAGGGTGTGATCTACATCTGCTGAAATATCTGCTCTATTTTTATTAAAGACAATACTTGCAGAACACAATGCAAATAGCAATAAGTCTCCACAATGTCTCATACTAAAAAGATGGTAGGAAATGACACTTGTGCAGAGCAATTATTTAGTAGGTGATTTCTGTGACTGGTGAGTGATTTTGCATTTATCTGCTGTTTTGTGTCTTTTAAAAATGTACCACTTTTGTTTGTCACCTAGATTTTTTATTGTATTGTCAGTATTTGTGTGTGACTGGTGTGTGTGTGTGTTTATACTGTATGTTAATAGTGTGTGATTAGTGTACATTCTATTTATTTAAGTTTTTTTGTGTGTTATTTTGAGTCATGAAGGGTTAGTTTAGTAGAAGGATGGCAGACAATCACTGGCGTAACTACAGCACCGCAGCCCCCGCGGTCGCGGGGAGGCGCTGGGTAAGTGCGGGCGCCGGGGGGCTGCGGTGCTATCGTAATGCCCCATCCCCCGCAGCGTTACCTATATTCGCTGCGGCGGTCCCGGCTCCCCTGGCTTCATTCTGCTATTGCGACAGGCTACCATAAAATGTCCGCCCCCATATAGCAGCCTGTTCTTTGAAACTGTCTGCTGTATGGGGGCGGCCATTTTGTGATGGTCCGTGTTTCATATCAGAATGAAGCCAGAATGGGAGCCGGGACCAGAGCAGCGAATACAGGTAAGTATGCAGGGGATGGGGGGTTGGGGGGGCATCGGCGTCCGGAGTGGGGGTGAGGGTGAGGGGGGGGGGGGCGCGTGTTTTATTATCGGCGGGGGGGCGCCAAAATTATAGTTACGCTGCTGTAGACAATCAAACTCAGAGGAGGAAGTAGTGTAGCAGGCTGTTTCATATTATTATGATAATTAGTACACTCTGTGCAAAAAAAAAGTGTCCATAGTGTGAAGGGAATGCGACCCTTATAAGTTGTGATGCATCTTTACAAGCTGTTTTATGATCATTTGTCTGATAATAGTTCTGACCAGGGAAAACTACTAATTTGGAAGGATGTGGTGACAGATTTTAAAATGTGTAGCAAATGTAAATATTCAATTGTAAGCAAACATGCAATCACCAACATGTACAGAAATGTACATCAGAAAATTATTCTCATTGGATCATCCTTAACTCCATTGGTCTGCATGGTACTGACCACTCCTGTCTTCTTTCCATTGTGTCTCCTCTCATGACTCATATACAACTTCTTTAGATAAACTCATTTGCTTTTTTGACTTCCATTATTATCTCTATGCTGACATTCAAATGTATCTTTCCTCCTATGACATCTCCTCCTCTATCTCACATATATCTCCAGCTACTGTATATCTCTGCTTTCTTCTGGATGTTCCAGCACTTAAAATGTCTAAAACATAGCTGACCATCTTCTCACCTCCTCATATAACCTCACCCCCAGTATCTATTCCTGACACAACTATCCTCTCTAGCCCTCATTGTCTTGCAGTTATCCATTATTCCTCCATCTCCCTCAAATCACATATTCAGTATCTCTTGCAGTCCCGCCATTTCCATCTTAAAAATATTTCCAGGGATCTTTATCATCCTGGATGCTACTAGGAGCCTCGTCCACTCGTCCACTTACTGGTCAACTCCAGAATGGACTACTGTAATTTCCTCCTAGCTGTACTTCATGACAAATTCCTCTATCCACTCCAATCTATCCTCAATGCTCATCTCATATTCCCCTCCAAACATATTATGTCCACCTCCCCTGTCATATACTGTCTCACCTCCCCCTCCTTCACTGTCTCACTTTCCCTTTTTTTAATTCTAATCAAGATTCCCACACTCACTTACAAAGCCCTTGCCCATTCCCAATAGCAGAACATTTTTTTAAAAACAGTATCATTTATGACATCATTAATTTCATCAGTAATCAAAAACATTATCCTCACTCTTTCTAATACCACCGCCATGGTAAAATGTTTTGAGAACAATGAAATATTAATTTCACAAGGTCTGCTGCCTCAGTTTTAATGATCGCAATTTGCATATACTGCAGAATTTAATGAAGAGTGAGAATTGCAATGAATATAAAAATCTCTATTTGCTATGACAATGAACTTAGTCCCAAAAACAACATCTCCACTGCATTTCAACCCTGACATAAAAGTACCAACTGACATAATGTCAGTAATTCTCTCATTGACAGAGTGTGTTGATGAGTACAGGGTTGGTGATCGCCCTGTCATGCTGATTGAGAGTATAACAGACTGGAAGCTTTAAAAGGATTGTGGTGCTATAAGTCATTGTTTTTCTTCTGTTAATCATGGTTACTTGCAAGGGAATGCAGTCAGCATTGGTTTGCACCAAAAGGCAAGGATATTGCTGCTAGTTAGATTTCACCTCAATCAATCATTATCAGATCATCAAGTATAGAGGTTCAATAGTTGTGACAAATGCTTTAAGGCAACCAAGAACATCCAGTAATCTCCAGGACCATCTTCTAAAGTTGATTCAGCAGCAGGATCAGGGTACCACTAGTGCAGAGCTTTTATAGGAATGGTAGCAGGCAGGTTTCAGTGCATCTGCATGTACAGTGAGGCAAATACTTTTTGAGGATGGTCTGTTGTCAAGAAGGGGCCTCGAAGAAATCACTTCTCTATAGGAAATACAACAGGGACATACTGTTAATCCACAAAAGGTACAAAGCCTTGACTGCTGAGGACTGGGGTTAAGTCCTTTTCTCTGGTGAATCCCTTTGAACTGTGAAGAAAAGGTGAGTTCAGTCCTGTGTCATGCCAATAGTAAAGCATCCTGAGACCATTCAAGAGTGGGGATTCTTCTCAGCCAAGGGAGTGGGATTACTATGTATTTAAAAAATCCTCCAAAAGCATCCAACAACAGTTTGGTGACAAACAATGCCTTTTCCAGCATAAATGATGGCCTTGCCATAACGGAAAAGTAATAATTAAGATGTTCGGGAAACAACATATTAACATCTTAGATCCATCGCCAACAAACTCCCTAGATCTTAATTCCATTGAGAATTTGTGTTCAATCCTCATGAGGTGGATGGGCACAGACACAAATTTTGGCCATCAGTCAGTATGTTGCCCAAAAGTTGATTATCAGCATGCCAAGGAGATATGCAGATGTTGACTCGCTGCATGAATTTAATGTCATTTTCATTCAATTTCAACCTATAAAATGTTTGTAATTTTACTTTATTGTAACATCTGACAAAAACATCTAAAAACACAGAAGCAGCAAACTTTATGAATTCCAATACTTGTGTCATTCTCAAAACTTTTGTCCATGGCTGTATATACTGATAATTGTACGGATTGTTAATGAATACTTGATTAAATTGAACAAAAATAAATTTAAACAATACATTTTTAATCATGCTATTAACCTTGTTTTGAAATGATAATAATAATAATAATAATAATAATAATAATAATAATAATAATAATAATAACAAAAAATAATTTTACAAATGGAAGTAAGAAAATGTATTGTAATACATACTATAAGTAAAATTTGCACCTGTGAATTAAAAAGTCACTATTCAAATAAATGCCGAATACATTTGCTGTCTACATTGCAACATATTAAGATGTTTCTAAATGTTCAGCTTACAATGTAAAGTAGGAAAGAGTAGTGTCTTTAAACTGTTCTTGAAGTCTAAAGGTAAGGATATAAATCATCAGTGGATAATAGATTGTTTGTATCACTGGGTTTTGAATGATGTATTGGGTTGTCACAGAATTCAACACACTAAACTGTAGAAGAGTATTTTAAAGATGTAACTTTTGTTTTCCTTAGATTATGCTATTTTCAATTATTTATTTCTTTAAAGATATCCAAAGAAAATATATGTTGAATATCCTCTGTTGTTTGTAATACAAATTTACAATCACAAGAACAGTGTTAATGAAAACAGCGTTATTAAAATTGGGATTAATATACTATAAATTAAAACAAATAATAAATTCTCTTGACACATATAAAGTTTGCATGGGAAAAATGGTAAATTATTGGATTTCAATACTGCAATAATTAAATGTGATGATATATGTGGGTTCCACATATATATATATATATACTTATATACATATATACTTGCTCATTTCCTGCTTGTTGCCAGGTGTTACATTTTCATTGCCAGAGGGGTATATGTGCTCATTGCCAGGGGGATTTACATGCTTGTTACCAGGGGAATTATGTGCTCATTGCCAGGCAGTTTACCTGCTTGTTTTTAGGGGGGGGGTTACCTGCTCGTTGCCAGAGGGGGTTTACCAGCTGGTTGCCAGGGAATTATTAACTAATTTCTAGGGATTGCAGAGCCACTGCGCTCCTGGAATATGCATTTACGTATAATGCTGGCCCTCCGCCACTGTCATGCACCCTCCCCATCATTAACAGCATTAATATTTTTATTGAAATTAAATATGCTGCTGCTAACGAGCCCAGCACTAATATATATAATTTAATCTTTTCACAATACCTATTTCTGACGTGTTTAGTTACTCAGAGTCTGATGCAGAAGCAGATTTATTGAGATTAAAGAAAAAAGTTATTGACTTTGAACTACATGGGATTACGTTGAGTGATTACTTCTGGGCTAAGTGTATCCCAAGAGGTTTTAGGGTACATAATTGCCCTACTATCGGCAGGACAGATCCTCAATTTTGTTCATGGTGGATTGCTATCTTGAACAAATGTTCATATGATCTACTATTACTTGTGATTGACCAATCAAAGAAATAAGTCAATACAATAAATGACAAAATCAATGTGTTAGAATTTTTACATGTACATAAATTTAAAAACAAGATATATCGCTACTAAACCCAGAAAACTCTATGGGCGAAATTTAATTTACAAATCGCACAAAATCGCACTTTTTAAAATCACATTATTTGGCCAATTTTTGCATATTTAATGAGATGCAAATTCCTGTCAAAAAAGCATCATAAAGCGCGATATAGTGCGATTTTTGTCTTGAATATCAGCACATTTTCAGAAATGTGCGAATTTGGTTTTAAAAAAAGTGAAAAAAAAAAACCCGGCGTCTGGTCCCCCTCTTGAGCATAACCAGCCCTGGGTACCTGGGGCTGGTTATGCGGGGCAGAACAAACAGGATTTTACAAAACCAGCACCAGGCTCAAGGGCCGATACTGGTTCCCAAAATACGGGGGACAAAATGAGTAGGGTCCCCCGTATTTCAAGAACCAGCACTGGGCCACACCAGCCACCAGGGTAATGCCAAAGCCGGGGGGAGACTTTTTATACAAGTCCCCCCGGCCAAAGCATTCTCCACCTGACCGGTCAGCATGGGCAGGGGTCCTGGGGAAGTGGGGACCCCTCAAAGAAGGGGTCCCCCCTCCAGAACTTACCTGCCCATGCTTTAGCCTGGGGCTGTCCTCGATGCCCCTGTGCGGTGGCCAACGAGCTGATGTAAAAAATATAAAAACTATTGTGTATTGCTGTGGCACTAAAGGCCCAGCAAGCCAGCACCACATGCAGGGACTTGGAGAACCACAAGTCCCAGCATGCGGGGCAATAAAGGGCCCACTGGGACTAGTAGTGCCCAAGCAGTACGAATAGTTAAAAAAAACACACAGACTTACAGTAGAACTTCATTTCACACAGAGCCCATTCATCCATACATACCTATGTTGATAGAAGATCGGTCCCCTTCTCCTGTAGAATCCATAGTGGGGTACCTGTGGAAGCAAAATATACTCACCACGCTCATCTTCGGGGCTTCTCCTGACCCTCCCCAATGCAGTACGGTGTCTTGGGGTGGGTTTGTTTACATCTGGAGCTCTGCCGCCAGACCGGGCCTTCAGGGTTTTCCTGGACAATGATTGGCTGGCGGGGCTAAGTCCTAATCTGTGCATGTTCCTGACAAATTCGCCAGTCAGAACCTGGTCTATTTGTTTTGCAATTTTTAGTAACCTTTACTAAAAATCGCATCCCATTAAATAGCAGATTTGTATACTTTTTAATGGGAAAACATCTGGATGTGATTTTTAGTTTTACTAAAAATTGCACCTTTAAAACGTGTGATTTCGCGGGGAAAAGGGGCATTTTTTTTTTTTTCAGAAAATCGCACCCTATACAATATGTGATATACGGAAAATGCCCGAAAATGGCAGTTTTTGCGAAAAAAAACTCAAAAAAATTTCGCCCTATGACTTCTATTTAAAATATTTTTTTGCTGTAGACCATATACACTGCTGCATGCATATACTTTTTGAATATATACCGTATTTATCGGCGTATAACACGCACCGGCGTATAACACGCACCTTCATTTTAAGAGGGGATTTCTAAATAAAAACTTTATCACAGTGTTTATTAACATAATTGATTATCTGTAAAAGAAAAAAAAAATCCACCTTGAATAACAGAAGCAGGGCAGCACAGTTAGCACAGAAATCCTTCTCCTCCTCCAGGCTACAGCCAGCGCTTGGGAAGGCTGATGACGCTGCTGTAGCCAGGGAGGAAGGAGTCACTGTGCAGGGAGGAGTTTTAAGTGTGCTGCTGCTGCGAGGACCCGACGGTGAGCAGCAGCAGCAGCAGAGAACACGCGATTAGTAGGCGCCCCGTGGATGACAGGGAGGAGTTTTAAGCGTGCTGCTGCTATGAGGACCCGACGCTGAGCAGCAGCAGCAGCAGCAGCAGCAGAGAACGCGCGATTAGTAGGCGTCCCGTGGATGACAGCAACGGGCATAACAGCAACACCCGGCATTACAGGCATTACAGGTACCCGCCGGGTGAAATTACCGCCGTATAGCACGCATATCGGCGTATAACACGCACCCATCTTTTCCCCCTATTTTCAGGGGGAAAAAAAATATAAATACGGTATATGTAAAGGTTCTTAGCAGGTTCCAGCAGCGCCTGTATATTAAATGCCTACTTGCCAGAAGTGCAAAAAAAAATAAAATCACATAGAGCGTGCTAGAAACAATGTATTAAGAAATAAAAAAATATATTTATTACACTTTAATTATAGCTGTATTCAACAATGGTCCAGACTTGAATAATCCTGGAAGCCCGGGCTTCCATTATTATACAAGGCTGGACCATTGTTGAATAAAGCTACAATGGTATAAAACCCAGTCCATATATTGCAGGTACATGGAGGTCTCTCCCATTTTTTTTCAATTTTTTTTTTATACCGGTATTATATCTGGCCAAAAAATATTCAGAGAGCCTATGTCTCTTATATAGTGGACTTTAAAAATCACCCATTCACCTCCCAGTGGGGTAATATACTGTAGAATTGGGTACAACAACAGCACTTATATACACCCACTGGGACTTGTATTGACATCTTGTTGTGTCAAAATCCTGTTTTTACTAGAAGAGACTAACTTAATAATGATTTCTGGATGCTGAATTGTGTCAGAATAATTAATTTTTTATATTTCTAAATTTTAATAAATTGTGTATAATATATATTGTGTACTTCTATCACTGGCCAGCGAATTATAGTGTAATAAATATTTTTTTTTATGTCTTTATACATTGTTTCTAGCACGCTCTATGTGATTTTTTGTTTTGTTATCTACATAAATTATCTGCAGACACAGAGACTAACTGGCTGTAGAAGCTTCCTAATGAACTGGTTACCTACAAAAGAGACTTAATAAAAGATAAACGGGATCAATTCCAGAAAGTTGAGCAAGATTACGAGAATCATATGGTGTATCATTGGTTAACTGGTAAAGCTGGCAATAACACCCAGCCATTTTTAGAAGACAGAGATTTGTAAGAACAGCGTAGATAAGGAATCTTTACAAGAGAATACCCAAAGTACCACTGATTCTGACTCCAAAACTCATCGTAAGACACCCCAATATCCATTTAGGGGTGAGTACAAGAATTGCCAGAGGAGGTGGCCTTATACCCGACGAGGGGGACAAAATCGGAGGAACGGGATATGGAGTAAATATAACAAAAACAGAAGAAATAGTGATAAATGTATCTACTTATAAATTATCCAACCATGAATAACTTTCTGTATCACTGTACATGTTCCCCCACCTGTTTATATTGTTTATTGTTTATACTGTATAATGTTTACTTGTTACCCACCTGGCTGCTGCACAGCAAACCGAAAACAAATTCCTAGTATACGCAAGTATACCTAGCCAATAAAGCTGACTCTGATTCTGAATCTGATGAACAGAGTGTTCTTTCTAAAGGACTTTCATTTATTCCATCTACTAATTTCAATTACTTCAAGTGGCAAATTGAAAAATCTAAATTGCAAAGAAAACTGAGACTGAATGAACATTTTGCTCGCCAACCGATTACTCCCTTTCCTGTACTTACTGAACAACTGCCCAGTAAATTAAGAGCATTACAAAAAAAGTCAACACTTGACCCTATCTCATATAATGCGAGCATAAAAACCTTTATGCGCCTTTTAGATAGTGAAGTAAATGACAGGATAGCATCTGATATTGCTCAGTATTCTAATTTATCCCCAGAAGAAAAAAAAAGCTAAAAAAATGTATGCTCACAAAAACAAATTGTAATTAGAGCTGTAGATAAAGGTGGTGCCGTGGTTCCGCGGAACCTTAGTGAATATCGAGCAGAAATTAAACTTAGAGGTAACCCTACTGTGATCTTCAGCAGAGAATTTAAAGAGGATTTATTACTAGCCAAAGATGCAGGTTTATTTTCTGGAAAGAAATGTATATACTACTACCAGAATATCCTTGCACCCCCTCTGCTTTATACTCTGCCCAAGATTCATAAGGGTATTAATCCCCCCCCCCCCCCCCCAGAGGCCAAATATATCTTTTAGTCACCATTCTTCAACCACTGGTACAGGTCCATCCAAATTACCTATTAGATACTACTTCTTTACTGAGATTAGATGCATTGAAAAGTATTGAAGAAAATACCTGTTTAATAACTCTTGATGTCACTAGCCTATATACCGTGAACCCTCACAATGAGGGACTAAATGCGGTAAAACAGCTTTTGCCACAATCTGGAAAGTTTGATGAAATGCATATCAATATTTGAATACATATTTTGGAATTAATAATCACCAAAAACTGTTTCTTGTTCAGTATTATTTGCAAACGCAAGGGTGAGTGATGGGATCAGCCATCGCACCGACCTATGCGATCATTTACATGTTCAACATTGAATATGAATTGTTCTTTAAAAATCCAGCAGTAGCCAAATATGTGAGATTCTTCACTAGATATATAGATGATTTGCTTATATTGTGGTCAGGCCCTAAAGAAATGTTTGTAGAACTGATTAATAACCATAACGGCAGTGATAGTCCAGTGAAATTCACTTACTGTATGGTCCAAAAAAGTAAGTATCCATTTCCTTGATGTGGTGATTGATGTTGTTGAATCTAAAATTTCTACCAGTGTCTTTCATAAAGACACTGATAGAAACACTTTACTGCATTACAAGAGTTGTCATCCACGCAGTTTGAAACAGGGTTTACATTTTTCACAGATGCTGCGCATACACAGAATCAATAGCGATGTGTCTAGAGCCAGTATACAGATAGATGAGCTTATTCAAAAATTGCTGTTGAGAGGATATGAGTTGCATACATTATACCACACTAAAGAAAGAGTCTTGAAAATGTATTGTAAATCATTACTGACTAAGAAAAAATAATAAAAAAAAAATGTGAAAAAGCATTTCCCTGATTAAATTATACCCTGGGAATACACCACTGTGTCTCCAGCAATCAATACTAGTACAAAAAACATTTAAGATAAAGACCTTGATTTGAAAGATATCATGACTTGATATTCAAGAACAAAAAAATTGAGCGATATCTTAGTTAAAACAGATATCGCAGGACTAATTGTAGATATTAAAAGTAACTTTCTGAAAACAAAAAGAACGGTTGCTTTAAATGTTTATGCACTACACTACTATGATTTCTGGTGACAGCTTTAATCATCCGCATTCAGGACAGACAAAAAATGAGACATCATTTGACATGTGATAGCACCTACTGTAAGGCATTTATCATCCCACCTTTCACTTGTAGTAATAATTGTTATCATAAGGGTGCCTCAGTTAAAAGTCCTTACAATCAAGGAATATATGGTGCAATATACAACAAAGCATGCCACACTGTATTCAATTGATTAGACACATATCACGTTTATATCCAATCTATCAGATACACAATTGAATGCACCTTAAGATAGAGGTTATGTACACACCATCCAATTTAGTACTAGTCCCATGTGTAGTGGAGCCAACTTATTATAAGCATTGATTATTTTGCGGTTATTGCCCGCAGGACAGCTTAGTATATCAGCCGGTAGATAGTATATGCACTATCAGGCGCTCTGTAATGCGCTGCTGTATTAGTGTCACCTTTCAAATATAGTAATGTTTGTTGTTATAAAGGTGCATTAGTTAAATGTCCTTACAATCAAGGGATATATAGTGCGCTATTTAACATGGCATGCCGCACTGTATTCAGTTACTTAGACACGTGTCAAGTTTATATCCACTCTATCAGACATGCAAATAATTACACCATAAGATTGATATTTGTGCATACACCATGCAATTTAATGCTATTCCCATGTGTAGTGGAACCAAACTTGTTATGAGTTATCTATATCAAACATTGACTATTTTGCGGCTAACCAGCGGGACAGATTAATACAACATAGTTTACATAGTATTAGGGAACTCCCACACAATCATAGTGCAATTTTCTTAAAATAAGACAGTAGACAGCATCACTCCTTTAGATAGTGGAGTGAGCTGTATGCCAATGCGCATTCCACGTTAGCTAGAAAAAGCTAGAAAAAACTAGCTCCAGTCATTTGTCCCCTACCCCTGGTGAAGTCCGGATGGACGAAACATGTTGGAAATACTTTGGTCACCTGCCACTCACCGCACCGCCTAAGATAAGCAATTCTTTTTTTTTTTTTTTAAAGAACACTATTATCCTTTGATACTTATATATTTTTGAAAAATGTATATATATATATATTTTATTAAACTTTCTATTTTGCATTTTTTACTATATACCTAGTGTACATCTCTTAATAGATTTTTTCAGATTTTTTCACATCCCCTATGACCATGTATGCTCTTTAATAAGTACTCTCTCCTTACTATATCTTATATAAGTACTATATCGATATAAGTACTACATCTTTTATGTGTATAAGTACTGCTTTTTACGTACCTTCTACTCTGTGTACAAATACATTTTGAATTTATTATCTATAATAACAGTTCCATTAAGTCGCTATCCAAGTCCTAACCACGTTCTTTACCATATATATATATATTACAAAAAAGTAACAGTGCGCAATGGGTTAAAAGAGTCTTAAGTAAGGAACGATACCAGTCCCACAAGAAAGATCGTTCTGATTCCTTGATATCAGGTGTGTTATGCACCACAGCGTTAATTGAATCTTGCACAGGCTTTTAGATGTAGCCGGCTGCTCCACACTTTAGTCCCAGGGAAGGGCTCTCCTGTATCCAACAGGTAAATGAATCTGAAAAAGATGAGTGCGGGCGCTCCAATGGTGCAAATTACCACTTTTAAATTCAAGGGATTTTTTATTGAAGGTACATAAAATACAAAGGATGGGATCACGTACCACATATAGCGGCTCACAGTTGCCGCGGTTTGGACAGCATAAAACACAAGTGCACAGCACTTCTCAGGTTGGAGAGGTTACACTCCTTCTCCTGGCTCCACGATCTCAGCGATGCTAGGCCACGCCCCTAACTTGTGTTACCTCTTTTTCTGATTTAATTATTTTCTCGCTAATGTATTCTTTAAATTCTATCACTTCTGCGGGATCTTTCTGTTCTAATTTGAGTTCTAAATTAGATATATTTTTTTCAATCTCCTTTTGATTTTTTTTTTTCTCAAAAATAATTAACCGCATAAGTGACAGAGAACTCTCGTCTAAGATCCTGTGCCATTCCTTAAGAAACTTCTCATTATTTTGTTGGATACAGGAGAGCCCTTCCCTGGGACTAAAGTGTGGAGCAGCCGGCTACATCTAAAAGCCTGTGCAAGATTCAATTAACGCTGTGGTGCATAACACACCTGATATCAAGGAATCAGAACGATCTTTCTTGTGGGACTGGTATCGTTCCTTACTTAAGACTCTTTTAACCCATTGCGCACTGTTACTTTTTTGTATTGTATCCATTTGTAATTATCCAGTTGTTTAACAGAGCTGCAGGGTTATAATGTCTAGGTTTTCAGATATAAGAGAGAAAAGACCTCAACAAAATGTTAATATTTTTACTGATGAGGTCATTGGTGATGGTACTACAGAACAAAGTATGGAGGAGGAAAGTGATGTTTATTTAGATTTAGAGCATTTATTGTTAAAAGAAATGCGTACATGGTGGGACATAGAAACGCTAGAAAATTATGTTAAATGTGCGCGTGTCCCTAGAGGTTTGCGTTTAATGAAAGAGCCGACCTTTGGACAAAATAATGAGAAGTTTCTTAAGGAATGGCACAGGATCTTAGACGAGAGTTCTCTGTCACTTATGCGGTTAATTATTTTTGAGAAAAAAAACAATCAAAAGGAGATTGAAAAAAATATATCTAATTTAGAACTCAAATTAGAACAGAAAGATCCCGCAGAAGTGATAGAATTTAAAGAATACATTAGCGAGAAAATAATTAAATCAGAAAAAGAGGTAACACAAGTTAGGGGCGTGGCCTAGCATCGCTGAGATCATGGAGCCAGGAGAAGGAGTGTAACCTCTCCAACCTGAGAAGTGCTGTGCACTTGTGTTTTATGCTGTCCAAACCGCGGCAACTGTGAGCCGCTATATGTGGTACGTGATCCCATCCTTTGTATTTTATGTACCTTCAATAAAAAATCCCTTGAATTTAAAAGTGGTAATTTGCACCATTGGAGCGCCCGCACTCATCTTTTTCAGATTCATTTACCTGTTGGATACAGGAGAGCCCTTCCCTGGGACTAAAGTGTGGAGCAGCCGGCTACATCTAAAAGCCTGTGCAAGATTCAATTAACGCTGTGGTGCATAACACACCTGATATCAAGGAATCAGAACGATCTTTCTTGTGGGACTGTTATCGTTCCTTACTTAAGACTCTTTTAACCCATTGCGCACTGTTACTTTTTTGTATTGTATCCATTTGTAATTATCCAGTTGTTTAACAGAGCTGCAGGGTTATAATGTCTAGGTTTTCAGATATAAGAGAGAAAAGATCTCAACAAAATGTTAATATTTTTACTGATGAGGTCATCGGTGATGGTACTACAGAACAAAGTATGGAGGAGGAAAGTGATGTTTATTTAGATTTAGAGCATTTATTGTTAAAAGAAATGCGTACATGGTGGGACATAGAAACGCTAGAAAATTATGTTAAATGTGCGCGTGTCCCTAGAGGTTTGCGTTTAATGAAAGAGCCGACCTTTGGACAAAATAATGAGAAGTTTCTTAAGGAATGGCACAGGATCTTAGACGAGAGTTCTCTGTCACTTATGCGGTTAATTATTTTTGAGAAAAAAAACAATCAAAAGGAGATTGAAAAAAATATATCTAATTTAGAACTCAAATTAGAACAGAAAGATCCCACAGAAGTGATAGAATTTAAAGAATACATTAGCGAGAAAATAATTAAATCAGAAAAAGAGGTAACACAAGTTAGGGGCGTGGCCTAGCATCGCTGAGATCGTGGAGCCAGGAGAAGGAGTGTAACCTCTCCAACCTGATAAGTGCTGTGCACTTGTGTTTTATGCTGTCCAAACCGCGGCAACTGTGAGCCGCTATATGTGGTACGTGATCCCATCCTTTGTATTTTATGTACCTTCAATAAAAAATCCCTTGAATTTAAAAGTGGTAATTTGCACCATTGGAGCGCCCGCACTCATCTTTTTCAGATTCATTTACCTGTTGGATACAGGAGAGCCCTTCCCTGGGACTAAAGTGTGGAGCAGCCGGCTACATCTAAAAGCCTGTGCAAGATTCAATTAACGCTGTGGTGCATAACACACCTGATATCAAGGAATCAGAACGATCTTTCTTGTGGGACTGGTATCGTTCCTTACTTAAGACTCTTTTAACCCATTGCGCACTGTTACTTTTTTTGTATTGTATCCATTTGTAATTATCCAGTTGTTTAACAGAGCTGCAGGGTTATAATGTCTAGGTTTTCAGATATAAGAGAGAAAAGATCTCAACAAAATGTTAATATTTTTACTGATGAGGTCATTGGTGATGGTACTACAGAACAAAGTATGGAGGAGGAAAGTGATGTTTATTTAGATTTAGAGCATTTATTGTTAAAAGAAATGCGTACATGGTGGGACATAGAAACGCTAGAAAATTATGTTAAATGTGCGCGTGTCCCTAGAGGTTTGCGTTTAATGAAAGAGCCGACCTTTGGACAAAATAATGAGAAGTTTCTTAAGGAATGGCACAGGATCTTAGACGAGAGTTCTCTGTCACTTATGCGGTTAATTATTTTTGAGAAAAAAAACAATCAAAAGGAGATTGAAAAAAATATATCTAATTTAGAACTCAAATTAGAACAGAAAGATCCCGCAGAAGTGATAGAATTTAAAGAATACATTAGCGAGAAAATAATTAAATCAGAAAAAGAGGTAACACAAGTTAGGGGCGTGGCCTAGCATCGCTGAGATCGTGGAGCCAGGAGAAGGAGTGTAACCTCTCCAACCTGAGAAGTGCTGTGCACTTGTGTTTTATGCTGTCCAAACCGCGGCAACTGTGAGCCGCTATATGTGGTACGTGATCCCATCCTTTGTATTTTATGTACCTTCAATAAAAAATCCCTTGAATTTAAAAGTGGTAATTTGCACCATTGGAGCGCCCGCACTCATCTTTTTCAGATTCATTTACCTGTTGGATACAGGAGAGCCCTTCCCTGGGACTAAAGTGTGGAGCAGCCGGCTACATCTAAAAGCCTGTGCAAGATTCAATTAACGCTGTGGTGCATAACACACCTGATATCAAGGAATCAGAACGATCTTTCTTGTGGGACTGGTATCGTTCCTTACTTAAGACTCTTTTAACCCATTGCGCACTGTTACTTTTTTGTATTGTATCCATTTGTAATTATCCAGTTGTTTAACAGAGCTGCAGGGTTATAATGTCTAGGTTTTCAGATATAAGAGAGAAAAGATCTCAACAAAATGTTAATATTTTTACTGATGAGGTCATTGGTGATGGTACTACAGAACAAAGTATGGAGGAGGAAAGTGATGTTTATTTAGATTTAGAGCATTTATTGTTAAAAGAAATGCGTACATGGTGGGACATAGAAACGCTAGAAAATTATGTTAAATGTGCGCGTGTCCCTAGAGGTTTGCGTTTAATGAAAGAGCCGACCTTTGGACAAAATAATGAGAAGTTTCTTAAGGAATGGCACAGGATCTTAGACGAGAGTTCTCTGTCACTTATGCGGTTAATTATTTTTGAGAAAAAAAACAATCAAAAGGAGATTGAAAAAAATATATCTAATTTAGAACTCAAATTAGAACAGAAAGATCCCGCAGAAGTGATAGAATTTAAAGAATACATTAGCGAGAAAATAATTAAATCAGAAAAAGAGGTAACACAAGTTAGGGGCGTGGCCTAGCATCGCTGAGATCGTGGAGCCAGGAGAAGGAGTGTAACCTCTCCAACCTGAGAAGTGCTGTGCACTTGTGTTTTATGCTGTCCAAACCGCGGCAACTGTGAGCCGCTATATGTGGTACGTGATCCCATCCTTTGTATTTTATGTACCTTCAATAAAAAATCCCTTGAATTTAAAAGTGGTAATTTGCACCATTGGAGCGCCCGCACTCATCTTTTTCAGATTCATTTACCTGTTGGATACAGGAGAGCCCTTCCCTGGGACTAAAGTGTGGAGCAGCCGGCTACATCTAAAAGCCTGTGCAAGATTCAATTAACGCTGTGGTGCATAACACACCTGATATCAAGGAATCAGAACGATCTTTCTTGTGGGACTGGTATCGTTCCTTACTTAAGACTCTTTTAACCCATTGCGCACTGTTACTTTTTTGTATTGTATCCATTTGTAATTATCCAGTTGTTTAACAGAGCTGCAGGGTTATAATGTCTAGGTTTTCAGATATAAGAGAGAAAAGATCTCAACAAAATGTTAATATTTTTACTGATGAGGTCATTGGTGATGGTACTACAGAACAAAGTATGGAGGAGGAAAGTGATGTTTATTTAGATTTAGAGCATTTATTGTTAAAAGAAATGCGTACATGGTGGGACATAGAAACGCTAGAAAATTATGTTAAATGTGCGCGTGTCCCTAGAGGTTTGCGTTTAATGAAAGAGCCGACCTTTGGACAAAATAATGAGAAGTTTCTTAAGGAATGGCACAGGATCTTAGACGAGAGTTCTCTGTCACTTATGCGGTTAATTATTTTTGAGAAAAAAAACAATCAAAAGGAGATTGAAAAAAATATATCTAATTTAGAACTCAAATTAGAACAGAAAGATCCCGCAGAAGTGATAGAATTTAAAGAATACATTAGCGAGAAAATAATTAAATCAGAAAAAGAGGTAACACAAGTTAGGGGCGTGGCCTAGCATCGCTGAGATCGTGGAGCCAGGAGAAGGAGTGTAACCTCTCCAACCTGAGAAGTGCTGTGCACTTGTGTTTTATGCTGTCCAAACCGCGGCAACTGTGAGCCGCTATATGTGGTACGTGATCCCATCCTTTGTATTTTATGTACCTTCAATAAAAAATCCCTTGAATTTAAAAGTGGTAATTTGCACCATTGGAACGCCCGCACTCATCTTTTTCAGATATATATATATATATATATATATATATATATATAGTCACATCAGAAAGGCACTAATGCAGCTAAAGGTTGCACCATCACCATAGACATAATATTCACTATTAAAACCTTTTAAGCTAAATTAGTATAGGTTTATGTCGCAAATAGACACCCTAGGCACTAGAATAAAAATCTATTTATTTACTCAATTTTATTTACTCACTACAACTCTGGTAATGATGAATTAAGAACAATAGCGTCAGCATATTCACGTTAAATTAATTGGTGGCACCTATTTATTTATTGGGCACTATCTATTGAGCACTATTATTATTGTTATTCAAAGTATCTAAATATTTAAGAATGAATATATTCAGTAATAAGTCCACAACAGGATTAGATTGCAACAGGATTGCAGATCATTTTCACAACACCAGGATAAATGTAATAAATAAATATATATTGAACCACCGTAGTCAAATTAAGAATGTCACAACTTTAATAAGGATTTGAACACCACATTTCACCTGAGCACAAAATATATCACTAAGGATGGTCATTAGTCACCAAAACTCTGTTTAAATATATCATTGTGTACCATGTTTAATATTCTGCAACAGAAGAATATGTGGTTTCTATCAACAAGTATTATGCAACAAAGGAACAAAGGCATAATTGACATCAACTAAATGTATCATTTAAATAAATGTGAAGCCATGAGAATATTAACACAAATGTTGTAGTATGAAGCATGCCACATTATATTTGGGCAAAGTAAGTTGAACTACAGCTGTAAATGGAAAATTATTCAGAGTAGTAAGCCTGAGTGAACACAATAAAAAATTATGTTATAACCCAAATCGGAATTAAATCTATCTGAACCATGTGGACCCCTTAAATGGTGTCAATAAATACCTATTATGAAATAATTAAGAGAAAAATACAGGCTATATAAAGATAAATGGCAAAGAAAATGTTTTATTTTAATTTAACACCATTAAACATATATCGGAGTGCAAGCCTGAAATTTAGGGTAAACACTCAAGTGCGGGCAATAACGCCAACAGAGGGTTGATTATGTCAGCCACCGCTATACATCTATAGGAAAGCCACCAATCTAAGCAGAGCGGGGAAGGATCGTAACACAAACCGGAAGTGTAGACATCTAAAATCCGGAAAAAGGATATGCCCATCATGTCCTCACTGGAACGCAAGCGGGTCCACGAGGGAACCACTCCCTCTAAATAAGAAAATGGGAATTGGTTTATATAGTACATCAAAGGGAGCTGTATATAGGAACCATTGGCGGCCACCGCTAGCAGTATAAACTGTTTAGAAGGAGAGTTTCTAACAATTTTATCAAATTGCCAAAACCGGAAGTGATGTCATACACCTTTAGCTTTATATATGGGGTCCAGAAGTTCAGTAGTCTGCAGGCAGACACTGGAAATCATCTATTTGCACACCCCTGGTAAGTCCCTATTTCATGTTTAATATGCAAAAATTGGCACCACAGATTTTGAGTCTTATATATACCATAAAGCTTCACTCTGTGTAGTTTTTCATATTTCACTATGTATGTATATTCAATTGTGCAACCATAAGGTTGGCTGAATAATTTATGTGTTGTTAACATGTGTAATGTAAATGGTTCCATAATTTTAAGAGGACAAGGTCCATTTCGAATGCAGCCTTACTTATGCATCCATAAAAGGGATTATGGTATTTATGGCTGCTGTAAGCCACTTATGTAAATCGGATTTGGGATGGATCTTTAGAGAGATCATTCTTGTGATACAAGGTGGTACACTATATGAAACTAATAGGACCCATTATTACCTAGGTCCGTGTACACAACTTTTGGATGGTCAAATACAATTGACTCATCAATATTTATGACCGATCTTTGATTCTGCTGGGTACATATCCCCCTTAAGGTTAATCCTGGAACCATTTGCTTACTCACATCTTCTCTACACATGCTCACTCCTCCCTGATTATATGTCTTAATATTTTAGACATCATCAAGCGTCAATATAAGAAGCTTTTTTTTCGGTATGTATACATATTTGTACATACCTTTAATTTAAATTTTTCAGATATTTCAAAAAACTACATCTACCTAAAGGGCTGTTTATATATTGTTATAGAGTCAATTAACCCCTGAAGAAGTCGATCATCATTGAAACGTGTTGGGTCTCTACTGTATTTGGAAACCATGTTTTGTCAAATAATCATGTCAAATGTTTACAGTGTCTGACATTAACTGTCATATATATTTTAAATAAAATTCCTTTACAAATTGTAAAAGTTTGTAACCACTGCTAAGCATCACACTAAGGTGGAGGTTCTGTTTTAGCGCTCTCTATATCCATTTTTTGCACATATCTCTTGATTTTGTCTTCCACTAACAGGGAAGTCTTATAGAGTAGCTTCTGTTCACAGCGCAAACAAAAGTCTTTTTCCATATATATATATATATATATATATATATATATATATATATATATATATATATATATATATATATATATATATATATATATACATATAATATATATATACACGGTAGGAAGGTGCGGCACTTCCTGCCCTTGTACACTGTTCCCCTCACATGTATGTTTGCAGTGGCGGATTCAGGGGGGCACCTGGGCACGTGCCCCCCTGTCATTTCATAGCTGAGGACCAGGGCTTTCCAACGAGCTCAGCTCCGTGTCTCTAGGCCCCCGGGAACTGCAGATATCGCCTGGCAAAGCTGTAACTTTTTTTTCCCATAGGGATAATATGGGACCCGTCAATTCGGACCCCCACCCGGTTCCGACAGCTGCCAGTTCCCGCACTGGCATCACAGAAGCTTGTGGTTGAACTCATTCAATTTCAAATCACTGGGCCTTCAAAATGATACCAGGTTGGTCCATATCGGTTAATCGGTTCTAGAGATATTGCGCGTAAACCAATTTTTTTTTTTTAAATGTAATTTCATGGCTGTTCATGTTCTTCGAGGGCAGATTACTCTGGAACCAAACGTAAGAAGAAAAAAGGATGACTCTCTTTGTCGGGGCACAACTTAGTATAAATTCAAATATCAATATTTTATAATGTACTTACTGACATCACCTTGTTCACCACACTCAACATCACTATTCCGGGAAGAGGCTCATGCAGAATTAATTTTTATCTTTTTATAATGCAGTGTTATTGTGAATAGGTACAAAACAGTGAATTAAAGTAATTGGTACTCACATTGGGCGCCAAATAATGTGAATGTATCAGCCTTAATCAATTAATGATCTCAATATCGGGATATTCTCTCATGAGGCATTAGAGTGGCCTGGCTGAAATTTTATTGAAGTGACAATCATATAATAATATATTCTCTCACATAAAGGTGAGAGATTCATAAAAATGTGAGAATTGTGTGACAAAGTAATAATTAGTGTTAATAAAAGATTTGGCGAAGTATCTGATCGTTATCAGGTGGTTGTCACAGCGGGTTTACCACAGCATATAGTTCTGTAGTATATATAGGCAAGATTGCCTGCATTAATAGGTGCTCTATTAAATTCTAGAGATATCTAAGGGTTTCCCAGATGTAGACAGTTACATAAGTGGAAAGATAGCTGATTTCCCTTAGTCTCCAATCATTCCTACTTTCTGGCCGTGTGTCATACAGACAGTGAACGGACCAGATGAGGGGGTGATTATAATGGAGACCTGTGGTCAGATCAGTAGAAGCAGGAGGAATAGGGATCTGCTGTTGAGACCCGGACCCAGTTTCACCCCTGTTGGTATCACCAGCGCAGGAGATCACCCTGGTACCAGGACCAATGAGAGTCCCTTAGATAAAGATAGTTGACAGTCCCTACTAGGGAGATATACACTGTTCCTCTAACCTAACAGGTATCAGCTTAGGCTAGTGCCCCATGTTAAATAGCATCTCACTAAGTATAGTATCACACATCTATTTCTCAACTCTATTGATATATTGTATCCCTTGCGCAAATACAAAGATATCAAATCATATTAATCAAAAAAAGAGGAGATCAAATGGGTGCTACTTAACATCATAGGTCTCTGGGTCCTCCTTCCTGCACCTAGTTACCTTGTCTGTGACAGTGACACCCGATCCTGGACGCGCGTTTCGCCTACGGGCTTGTTCACCAGTTTTTTTGATTAATATGATGTGATATAACTTTGTATTTGCGCAAAGGATACAATATATCAATATAGTTGAGAAATAGATGTGGGATACTACACTTAGTGAGATGCTATTTAACATGGGGCACTAGCCTAAGCTGATACTTGTTAGGTTAGAGGAACAGTGTATATCTCCCTAGTAGGGACGGTCAACTATCTTTATCTAAGGGACTTTCATGGGTCCCGGTACCAGGGTGATCTCCTGCGCTGGTGATACCAACAGGGGTGAAACTGGATCCGGGTCTCAACAGCAGATGCCTATTCCTCTTCCTTCTACTGATCCGACCACAGGTCTCTATTATAATCACCCCCTCATCTGGTCCGTTCACTGTCTGTATGACACACGGCCAGAAAGTAGGAATGATTGGAGACTAAGGGAAATCAGCTATCTTTCCACTTATGTAACTGTCTACATCTGGGCAACCCTTAGATATCTCTAGAATTTAATAGAGCACCTATTAATGCAGGCAATCTTGCCTATATATACTACAGAACTATATACTGTGGTCATAGGCGAATCTAGGGGGTGGTCCGGGGGTGCACAGGACCCCCATTAGCTGATGGATGAGGCTTTCCAATGAGCCCAGCCCCGTGTCGCTAGCCCCCTGGGAACCCGATATATACGTCCAGGCAAAACTGGAACGTTTTCCCTATAGGATAACATGGGACCTGCTAATTCCGACCCCCACCCAGTTCAACGGCTGCCAGTTCCCCCTTCGGCATCACTGAATCTCGAGGTTGATCTCAGTCGAATCCAAATCGCTGGGCCTTCAATCTGATACCAGGCTGGATCCATATGGGTTAATTGGTTCCAGGGATATTGAGGTTAAACCGTTTTTTTTTTTAAATTTCTTAAATGTAATTTCATGACTGATTATGTTCGTTGAGGGCAGATTTCTCTGGAACAAAACAGACCAGTGTCACGGGACCAAAATCATTCGAAGCCAACTCAAAAGTTTTTCAATATAATACTGGTTTCATGTAAATGGGTCAGTTGGTTCCGAAGATATAGCTGGTTGGTTAAAGGGGGGTAGGGAGAGGGGACTGGTTGTCTCTCCCCCTCACACCAGAAAATGCAGGGACTAGGCTGGTGTATAAGGGGTCAGCCTGGGAATGTCCCTGCATGATCCTGGGACCATATTCCCGGGTAAATCCCTGCATTTTCTGTTGTGAAAGGGGTATTATTTCAAACAGCCGTGACCTACAGTGCTCTGAATACAGCCAGGCAGCCCCCTGCTCTCTGCCCAGCTGTCAATTACTGTCACCCCTGCAGCTTCCGCTCCAATTCTTCTCCACGCTTTCACTTCAGCCCGCTCCCCCTTTAATCATGTGGTGCCGACCCCCGGCGTGCTCCCCCGACACCAAGCACAACAACAGCACGCACAATATTTAAAATGTCCACTCGGCGAGAGGGGACACCAGGAGGGGAGTGGTAGCGTGCTCTGCGCTGCGCTCTGCTCCTCTCCCCATAGAAGCAGCTGCACCGCTCTCCATCTCTCCCTGCAGCAGTAAGTGGCACATTTTGGGGCATTGCTTAAGGGACGCTACAAGTGGCGGTTTGTGGGGGCATTACGCATAATGTGTGGCTTAATGTGTAAGGGGCATTACGGTGTGCAGCATCATGTGTAAGCGGCATTATGTGTGCATCATCATGTGTAATGTGTACTATGGTGTGCGGCATCATGTGTAATGGGTACTATGGTGTGCGGCATCATGTGTAATGGGTACTATGGTGCCATCAAGCAAGAACCCCCTAGCAATGAGCACGTAGGTAAGCAGCACTTATGTGGCAAATATGTAATGGGCATTACGGTTTGTTATATAGTATGTAATGGGCATCATGATGTGTGGCACAATGTGTAATGGGCATTATGGTGTGTGGCCTTATGTGTAGTTGGCATTACGGCGTGTGGCTTTATGTGTAATGGGTATTACTGTGTATGGTCTAAAGTGTAATCCCACACGCCTTTTTGTGATGCCACGCCTCCTTCCCATGAGGCCACGCCGCGCAAAGGTCCCACTACTATTATATCTAGATCTGGGACCATCCATTACCCTAATTCTAGATTCGCCTATGGCTGTGGTAAACCCGCTGTGACAACCACCTGATAACGATCAGATACTTCGCCAAATCTTTTATTAACACTAATTATTACTTTGTCACACAATTCTCACATTTTTATGAATCTCTCACCTTTATGTGAGAGAATATATTATTATATGATTGTCACTTCAATAAAATTTCAGCCAGGCCACTCTAATGCCTCATGGGAGAATATCCTGATATTGAGATCATTAATTGATTAAGGCTGATACATTCATATTATTTGGCGCCCAATGTGAGTACCAATTACTTTAATTCACTGTTTTGTACCTATTCACAATAACACCGCATTATAAAAAGATAAAAATTAATTCTGCATGAGCCTCTTTCCAGGAATAGTGATGTTGGGTGTGGTGAACAAGGTGATGTCAGTAAGTACATTATAAAATATTGATATTTGAATTTATACCAAGTTGTGCCCTGACAAAGAGAGTCATCCTTTTTTCTTCTTGTGTTGTACAGTAACTTGTGACTCGCGGGAGCACCACCAATGAGAGATTATGTTGGGACGTGGCAGGTCCCTTTATTTATAAAATGTTGGTTCAGAATATGTAATATGTAATTTTGTAATATCCTATAGAGAGTCTGTGCTAGTCCCTCTTTCCCCCTTTGTGTCTGGAACCAAACGTTCCAGTTTTACTGGACCAAAATCATTCAAAGCCCACTTAAAAGTTCTTCAATATGATACTTGTCTCATGAATACAGCAAGGCTCTGACACTGTCAGTGGCTATCACTTCTGCCTGGCGGCGGCTGTCCCCCATTTACCGCGAGCATGTATTCCCCCTTGGCAATGAACATGTAATCCCACATGGCAACGAGCATGGAACCTCTGCCAATGAGCATGGAACCCTTGGCAATGAGCATGTAGATAAGCAGCACTTATGTAGCATAATTTTTAATAGGCATTATGGTGTTTGGCATAAAACATAATGGACATAATGGCGTGTAACTTAATGTGTAATGGACATTATGGTGTAAATCTTTAATGCGTGCCTTTGGTGGACAATGTCCCTGTTTATGAAGCGTATTGTGAATTTTGGCTTAATCTGTGTGCCATTATGTGAATTCTGGCTCAATCCATGTGGCATTATGTGAATTTTGGCTCAATCCGTGTGGCATTATGTGAATTTTGGCTCAATCCGTGTGTTATTATGTAAATTTTGGCTCAATCCGTGTGGCATTATGTGAATTTTGACACAATCCATGTGGCATTATTTGAATTTTGGCTCAATCCATGTGGAATTATGTGAATTTTGGCTCATTCCATTTGGCATCATGTGTAAGGGGGAAGTATAATGGGGTCTAGTATTTTGTTGCATAATGTGTAGAAGTTGTATATGGTGTTGTAGACTACACTCAAGGACACACCCCTGTTGAGTAGCCACACCCCTTTTCTGGAGCGCGCCTTCAGTGCGTCCACAACTACATCCTTCACTTTGTCGCCATGGTGGGCCTGCGTACTTTAAATGCCAGGGCCTATTGTTAATCCCATTCCCACCCTCTCTCTACTGCTCTCTTAGCATGTACACTGGCACCACTAACACAGCCCCTCCCCACCTAAACCCTCTTTTATCATGGTGCCCCCCCTGTCATTTTATCCTGGATCCGCCCCTGTATGTTTGTATGCTTCTATAAAGGTATGTCTTTTTTATATATCCTTTACCCTGATGACAAATACACAATACTTGAAATATTGATATTAATTACCAGCTCCTGGGGTATTTATTTGACTGAAAAGAAAGCTTTGAGTGCCGCAACTCCAGCTCCTGTATGTATGTATGTATATATATATATATATATATATATATATATATGTATATATATATATAGATACAGAAGTACCAACACACTCGCCATTCCTAGGAATGGGGTGCAAACAGCACCCACATCCCATGGTGGGGTACGGTGGCCTGTGACCACATACTCTAGTAAATACAAACACAGGGGGCCCAGCACTCACTACAACAAACTAACTCACCTTAACATTCAAATAATCAATAAATAAATAATGGGGTTTTAGTTCATGAATTGATCAATGCATTTAAGCTTGCAGCCCATCGCCAAGGGACCCCATTTCAGTGAAATGGGGTTCCCTGGCGATTGGCTGCAAGCTTAAATGCATTGATCAATTCATGAACTAAAACCCCATTATTTATTTATTGATTATTTGAATGTTAAGGTGAGTTAGTTTGTTGTAGTGAGTGCTGGGCCCCCTGTGTTTGTATATATATATATATATATATATATATATATATACATTGCAGATACCTCATTGGATGATATCGCACGACAACTTTTACAGTTGAAGAAGCGCGAAATAGATTACTATCTTCATGGAACATCCCTTTCAAAATATTATCGCCTCAAATATATCCCTAGAGGATTCAGGATTAGAAACATGCTAACCATTGGCCAGTTCAATCCTGACTTTTGTGTGAAATGGGTTGGAATCCTGAACAATTGTAGCAATGATCTACTGGTCATTGCGGAATCAGCTAAAGAGCTACAAGTTGCAAAAGACAAAATAACAGCTATGGAAGCGACCTTTGATGTCCCTAAATTAGCAAGTGAGAATCCTGATTGGTACAACAACCTATCCCTGAAAGTAGAGACATACAGAAAGGAATTGCTCAAATTTAAGGCCAATAAATTGAGCATTGTAACACGCGACTATGAGGACAACAGGGTTTACCACTGGTTGATGGGAGGGGAGCCCCATTCCCAGAATTATAGTAAGAACAACTACAGTCGCCAACGAGAAAACCAGACGCAGGAGACAGCAACCTCTAACTCTGATAGTGATTTCAGAATGCATGAATCAGATGATGCCAACCCTCGGGGAGATGTCCCTTTAGAACCAGCAGTTACAGGACCCCAAAAAAGAGGAAGAGGACGACGACCCGTCGGGGCGGTCAAAACGTGAGGTCAGCGCCAGCTCAAGGCGCTGATGTCGACCTAATATATAATCTCTCCTCACATACTCTCTCACCATCAGAGACTGCAGTTCTTAATAAGGACTTATCTTTCATCCCTACCAACCCTCATAATGACACACAATGGCAGATTGACCGACACCGGTTTGACCGTAATTTGCGCCTGCGCGAACATTTTCAGCATGCTGAAAATGATATGGATACATCCACTTTGCAAGAATTTATACGGTCCCGCAGTAAATCCCAGTTTGACCCCATTTCTTCCAACCAATCTCTGGCCACTTTTTCCAGACTAGTGGATCAGTCGGTCAGTAAATATGATCAAGCCGTTTCCCACATCAATCAAAATTTGTCCAGAAGTGAAAGAAATGCATTGAATGATCTTGGCCGATACCGAAATATTATAATACGTCTGGCCAACAAAGGTGGAGCCATCGTGGTTCAGGACCTCAAGGACTACATGGCTGAACTGGAGAGGCAATTAAATGATGTCAGTACTTATGTTAAATTACAGGGAGACCCCACTGTTATCTATAAGCAAGAACTGGACGTACTGCTTAGGGAAGCAGTTTCATCCTCCACTTTGGATACCTCATTGGCCAAAGCATTGGAACAAAAACATCCCGTTACCTCATTATATATATTGTCCCCAAAATACACAAATCCATCAGTTCACCTCCGGGTCGCCCCATCATTACTGCCAATAACTCTCTTTACCAACCGGTCTCCAAACTATTAGACATCATACTCCAGCCACATGTCCAGCATCAAGCGACCTTTATTAAGGACACAACAGCCTTTTTGGCACGTTTACAACAAATTGAGTCCATTCCACCAGCAGTGGCATAACTATAGCACCGCAACCCCCTCGGTCGCGGGGGGTGCTGTGCATGTGTGGGTGCCGGGGGGGCTGCGGTGCTATAGGAATGCCCCCTCCACCCATCCCCCGCAGGCTTACCTGTCTGCGCATCCAGGCTCCCCTCCTGGCTTCAATCAACTCTATGGAGACGGACCACGATAAAATGGCCGCCCCATAAAGCACACAGTTCTCTGAAACTGTCTGCGGTATGGGGGTGGACATTTTATCATGGTCCGTCTGCATAGAATTATTAATTGAAGCCAGGAGGGGAGCCGGGACGCGCAGACAGGTAAGCCTGCGGCAATGGGGGCGATGGGGGGGGGGCACCGGGGGGGGGGGGAGGCCGGCGGGGAGGAGGGTGCCCCCCCATCAACTGGGGGGGCGCCCCAAACTAAGCTACGCCACTGTCCACCAAAGATGGTACTTGTCACCATGGATGTCAATTGTCTGTACACCTCTATCCCACAGACAGCAGGTGTAGTAGCAGTAGCGGCTTTTATGTGCAATAACAACATTCAAGAGATGGATAATCCTCTGTTCTTGAAGCTCCTGACCTTAAAGTTAGAAAGAAACTACTTTCTGTACAATGGCGAATATTACCAACAGGTCGAAGGATGTGCTATGCGAAGCCCGGTGGCTCCTAGCTTCGCGAACATTTATATGTTCGCAGAAGAGAATGAGAAATTTTTATTGAATGACTATATCAACTGAAATATTCTTATGTATGGACGCTTCATAGATGACCTGTTCTGTCTATGGACAGGTCCAACTTCGATCTTAGAAGACCACATTGCCTCCATAAACTGTAGTGACAATCCCATCAAATATACCATCAACATTCAAACTGAGTCAATCAGTTATCTGGACGTAAAGGTCATCATGAGGAACGGTCCGATCCACACAGAGGTCTTCACAAAAGTTGTGGACCGCAATACCCTCTTATTGGCATCCAGCCACCATCCAAGACCTTTAAAGAAGTGGTTGCCGAAATCACAGCTCATGCGTGTTGCACGCATCTCCAGTACCCCCGAAGCTGCAGTGGCCAGTACCAATCAAGTGGTTCAGAAATTTGCCAAAAGAGGCTATGACTTTCACTCTTTACGAGCACTTCAAGCGGAAGTACTGGCCATCCCCCGACAGGAGTTGCTAACAACTAAAACTCGCAATACCCAGGGCGTATTACCCTGGAAACAGCAGTTTATGACGTCCAGCCCATTGGTCCAGCGGGCCACCAGAGCTTTATGGCCCATTATCAAATCGGACAAATTACTACCAGGATTGCATGCCATTCGTCCAATGTGACACTAAAAGAAACGAGTGAGTGTATAGGGTGCGCACTAGCTGCAAGGGTGGTTATATCCCTAGGGTGTTTCTCCGACACCCAGAAGACAATAGTGGAAAGAAGGGAATGGGATTAACCTCCACCAGCGCTATAGAAATAGAGAATTTTCACTTCCCTTATAATGTATCAGATTCCTCCTTACGGGGTACCGGTAACACTGCTGTATCCTTCAACTCCCAATCAGATAAACATGTGGAGAGAATACATAATCCACATAGTGTATACCAGTATTTAATCACATAGCATAAAAATACATCAACATAAAAATTACAATGTATGCACACAAAGTAAAATCCAAAGTGCAAGTGCAGAGTGGCAAAATACATGAAGGGAATTACCAGATGTAATGTGAACCATATAAAATATAGTTCAGTCTGCGCATGTGTATAGTCACCATATGGCCCGGGCACCAACAGGATCAGCACGCAGCAGTAGGCAAAACGTCCTTCACGATCTGTCCAGTCCCCCTTGCTTGGCCGACGCGTTTCGGACCCTGTCTGGGTCCTTTTTCAAGGCATGTTGAGTGTGCATCTCTGGAGTCTTTATATAGTAGTCCCACGGTGTCGCGCGCTGTCTATGCTCCGCCCGGTACTTCAGGGTTTGTCCAGGCAGTCGAGTCATCAACAAGATGACGCGCGCGCTCCCCGCGTCACCGCGCTGTCCGGATCATTAGAGTGGGTCCCACGGCGTCGCGTACTGTTGCTGCTTCGCCCGGCACTTCCGGGTTTATCCCAACAGTCGCGTCATTAACGCGATGACGCACACGCTCATTGCGTCATCGCGCCCTCCACAAGCTGATGCTATGGGCGTCTCTATGAACTCCATCATGTGACCGCACACGAGTCACATGATCAGGAGTGAATGCCACTGTCCATGTCCATAGGAGATAATAGGTATGCCCCACGTGGGGTCACCTAATCACTACGTTTGTAGTCCTGATAGGTTGATTTTTGTGGGCACTTCTGCCCTCACCTTGTAGCAATACTAATCATGATGACCTTTAAGGGAAAATATAAATGGTAAAATGAGTATCATAAATAAGTTTAAAACATACGCATCATGAGCTAAAATTCATCAAAGGTGGGAAACTTCTAAAACTTTAAAGAAACCACTTCAACTCGAAATCAGAGTTAATACCATGAGGTTTTAAAGTATTAAAATTGTAAATCATCTGCATTTCCAACTTAGCTAACTGTACATCCATATCTCTCCTTCGACAGTGTCCCTCCACATATTTTATCCCCAAAAATATTTTTATATGTGTGGGGGAGCTGCCGTGATGTATTTTAAAGTGCTGTGACAGTGAATGGGTCTCCACCCCCTTTTTTATATTCCTAATATGTTCACTTAGTCTTATTTTTAGGGGGCGAGAAGTTCTTCCTATATAAAATAGGTTACAGGTACAACCCACCAAATAAACGACATTTTTCACATTACATGTGATGAACTCCTTTATATGGTGCTCGATTCCATTAATCAGGACTTTTTCTACCTTCCTTTCTCCCTTTATATTTATACAGGCGCTGCATGTCCCACACCTGTGGAACCCTTTAGTTCTTATTTCCCTCCTCCCTGTATTTGCGGGATGCATACTTTTGGTTAGATGGTTCCCCAAATTCGCAGCTCTCCTGTAGATGAAGGAGGGTTTTGCTGGTAGATCCATCCCTATGATGGGATCTTTTCTTAATAAGTGCCAATTTTTTCTAATGGAAATTTCTAATTTCTTATGTTGGCAGCTATAATCCGTAATAAAAGCATATTTTTTCAGGTCATTCTGTGTTGGTTGTTTTTTATCCTGTAAAAGGATATTTCGATCAATCGAGTCCACTTTTTCACTGTCTCTTTCTATAGTGGCAGTACTATATCCACTTTCTTTAAATTTAGTCATCATAGTGAGAGACTGTTCTTTATACACTGCATCCTCCGTGCAGTTCCTTTTAATCCTCTTCAGCTGCCCCTGGGGTATGCAGTCTAACCAATTTTTATGATGGCAGCTATCTATACTAATGTAGCTTTGGGAATCAGTTGGTTTAGTAAATGTCTTTGTTTTTAGTTGACCTTCTTCGACATAGATCGTTAAGTCCAAAAAATTAACTGTAACCTCACTGATAGAAAATGTAAATTCTATATTCAAATTGTTCGAATTTAAATAAGTGCAAAACTGGTCCAATAAAATCCGTCCTCCCCTCCATAAAAACAGCACGTTGTCTATGTAGCGGGTCCAAGACACCAGGCTCGCCCCAAATGGATTGTTATTCCATATAAAATCACGCTCCGATCCACCCATGAATAGGTTAGCGTAACTTGGGGCGAACCTGGTGCCCATTGCCGTCCCGACCCGCTGTACATAGAAATCCCCCTTAAACATAAAATAGTTGTTATTAAGAATAAAAGTAACTGTTTGTATTAAAAATTCCTGGAGATTAATGTCTAAAGTGCTGCTGCATAAAGTGCTTTTTATGGCATCAATCCCATGTTGATGGTTGATAATTGTGTACAAGGACTTTACGTCCGCTGTTATAAGAAAATATCCCTCCTCCCACTCTAGTTGGGGTATCCTTTGCAACAGGTCTTTTGTATCACGTAAATGGGAAGGAATCTTGAGGACGAACGGTTGGAGATAGTAGTCGATAAACTCTGATATATTGGACGTCACCGACTCTATCCCGGCCACTATGGGACGCCCCGGTGGTGCCAGGGGATCCTTGTGCACCTTGGGCAACACATAGATGACCGGGATTACTGGCTCCGCAATCCACAAGAATTTAAGTTCCTTGTCAGTTATGGTCCCGTTTTGATGGTATGTATCCAACAAAGTTCTCAAATTGTCCATAATTTTCTTTGTGGGATCGGACCTTAATTTCTGATAGGTTTCTTTATCACTTAATTGCCTTAAAATCTCATTTTCATACCAGGGGGTATCCATTATAACTATACCCCCGCCTTTGTCGGCGGGTTTTATTGTAATCTCCCTATTTCCTTTTAAGTTTTTTAGGGCGGTACGTTCTTTATAGGTGAGATTGTTTTTTTTGTTTTTAAGATCCATTTTCTTTACATCCTCCTGAACCAATTGACTGAAAGATTCTACCCAGTTGCCCTTAATATGGGCCGGAAAAAATATTGATTTAGGTTTGAACGGGGTCCCTAGTTGTATCTCCTCATTATCACCTAACTCATTAGATTTGAAAAATTTCTTTAGACATATTTTCCTCACAAACTTGTTTATATCCACAAATGTATTGAATTTGTTTAGTGTAGCGGAAGGGGCATATTTTAGGCCTTTGTGAAGTACATTAAGTTCTTTTGGGGTTAACGCATGCTTACTAATGTTGAAGATTTTCACTTGTTGTCTAATGGTGATATCTTCTTTATGAACAGGTTTTTTCTTTTTCCTAGATTTAGGCCTATTTTTCCTGTTATTATTTTTCTTTTTTCCACCCCTAGTACCCCTAGAGGTGCGCTTTTTTACTTGGGGCTATGTCCCTGGCGTTTCCCTAAAAAATGGCGATTTTCTTCCTCTTCCTGTCTAAGGGGTCTAAATCTATTCCTTGTATGGGTATCCTCTCTATATTTCCACTCATTTTGGTTAGCCTCATGGTATCTCCTTTCTATTTGGTTTGCATTAAGATTGTGGGGTTTCCTATTGAAGTTCCTAAAAGTTCTTCTACTAAAATCGTCCATTTCCCTAAAATGGTCATAGCTATCATATCTCCTAAAATTATTTCTCTGTTGTGTATTTTTATGGTATGCTTCTGGGGTTCTTCTCTCTCTATTTTCCCTTCTGAAATGTACCCTTTGTTGCTGCTCTTTTCCATAATATTTTTCGGGGGATCTGGGGTGTGAATCCTCCCTGTTTTTCTCCCTTCTCCATAGCTGTTGTTTATATGCTTGTTTTTTTGGGGTTCTTTCTTTTGGCCTGGGAGTATTAAGAGGACAAGTAATATCATGTTCTATCTCAGAGGTGGATGTCTCCCCCTCTTCATCACAATTTTCATCTTGGACTCCCCTTTTATCCCTGATAAATTTGCGCATTTTTTTGTCTAATATTGTTTTCTCATTCTTTTTAAGACTATTTTCAATTCTTGCCTCTAAAGTTTTAAATTCTGGCATATTTTCAAAGGGGACAAGTAGATCCTTATACTTTTTTATTTCTTTGTCTAGTGAACTTAGTTCTTTCCTACGCTCTTCCACAATTAAATCCATCAATTGAAAAGAACAATTTCTTGTGATTTTTATCCATTCATCTTTGAATCTTTCAGAGGCGGTACTAAAGGACGCTTCTTTTTTTATTTTTAAACCTTTGGGTATTAATTGGTGGGCAATATATTGCTCCATTGTTACTGTCTCCCACCATATTTTGTTTTCTTTGAGGAGAACTTGTTCTAATTTTTTCATTACTCCTTCCAAGCTTTCGTCTAGGAGCTCTATATGTTCCCCTCCGTCCCCAAAAAGTTTATCAAACATGCTGCGTCTATGCTCCTTGTATTTAAACATGTTGCTGCACTGATACACCACACTCTATAGAGAAAACAGATGAATGTGACACTAAAAGAAATGAGTGAGTGTATAGGGTGCGCACTAGCTGCAAGGGTGGTTATATCCCTAGGGTGTTTCTCCGACACCCAGAAGACAATAGTGGAAAGAAGGGAATGGGATTAACCTCCACCAGCGCTATATAAATAGAGAATTTTCACTTCCCTTATAATGTATCAGATTCCTCCTTACGGGGTACCGGTAACACTGCTGTATCCTTCAACTCCCAATCAGATAAAAAAAAATCAACCTATCAGGACTACAAACGTAGTGATTAGGTGACCCCACGTGGGGCATACCTATTATCTCCTATGGACATGGACAGTGGCATTCACTCCTGATCATGTGACTCGTGTGCGGTCACATGATGGAGTTCATAGAGTTCACGCCCATAGCATCAGCTTGTAGAGGGCGCGATGACGCAATGAGCGTGTGCGTCATCGCGTTAATGACGCGACTGTTGGGATAAACCCAGAAGTGCCAGGCGAAGCAGCAACAGTACGCGACGCCATGGGACCCACTCTAATGATCCGGACAGCGCGGTGACGCGGGGAGCGCGCGCGTCATCGCGTTGATGACGCGACTGCCTGGACAAACCCGGAAGTACCGGGCGGAGCATAGACAGCGCGCGACACCGTGGGACTACTATATAAAGACTCCAGAGATGCACACTCAACATGCCTTGAAAAAGGACCCAGACAGGGTCCGAAACGCGTCGGCCAAGCAAGGGGGACTGGACAGATCGTGAAGGACGTTTTGCCTACTGCTGCGTGCTGATCCTGTTGGTGCCCGGGCCATATGGTGACTATACACATGCGCAGACTGAACTATATTTTATATGGTTCACATTACATCTGGTAATTCCCTTCATGTATTTTGCCACTCTGCACTTGCACTTTGGATTTTACTTTGTGTGCATACATTGATTTCATTGTAATTTTTATGTTGATGTATTTTAATGCTATGTGATTAAATACTGGTATACATTATGTGGATTATGTATTCTCTCCACATGTTTATCTGATTGGGAGTTGAAGGATACAGCAGTGTTACCGGTACCCCGTAAGGAGGAATCTGATACATTATAAGGGAAGTGAAAATTCTCTATTTATATAGCGCTGGTGGAGGTTAATCCCATTCCCTTCTTTCCACTATTGTCTTCTGGGTGTCGGAGAAACACCCTAGGGATATAACCACCCTTGCAGCTAGTGCGCACCCTATACACTCACTCGTTTCTTTTAGTGTCACATTCATCTGTTTTCTCTATAGAGTGTGGTGTATCAGTGCAGCAACATGTTTAAACACAAGGAGCATAGACGCAGCATGTTTGATAAACTTTTTGGGGACGGAGGGGAACATATAGAGCTCCTAGACGAAAGCTTGGAAGGAGTAATGAAAAAATTAGTTCTCCTCAAAGAAAGAAAACAAAATATGGTGGGAGACAGTAACAATGGAGCAATATATTGCCCACCAATTAATACCCAAAGGTTTAAAAATAAAAAAAAGAAGCGTCCTTTAGTACCGCCCCCGAAAGATTCAAAGATGAATGGATAAAAATCACAAGAAATTGTTCTTTTCAATTGATGGATTTAATTGTGGAAGAGCGTAGGAAAGAACTAAGTTCACTAGACAAAGAAATAAAAAAGTATAAGGATCTACTTGTCCCCTTTGAAAATATGCCAGAATTTAAAACTTTAGAGGCAAGAATTGAAAATAGTCTTAAAAAGAATGAGAAAACAATATTAGACAAAAAAATGCGCAAATTTATCAGGGATAAAAGGGGAGTCCAAGATGAAAATTGTGATGAAGAGGGGGAGACATCCACCTCTGAGATAGAACATGATATTACTTGTCCTCTTAATACTCCCAGGCCAAAAGAAAGAACCCCAAAAAAACAAGCATATAAACAACAGCGATGGAGAAGGGAGAAAAACAGGGAGGATTCACACCCCAGATCCCCCGAAAAATATTATGGAAAAGAGCAGCAACAAAGGGTACATTTCAGAAGGGAAAATAGAGAGAGAAGAACCCCAGAAGCATACCATAAAAATAAACAACAGAGAAATAATTTTAGGAGATATGATAGCTATGACCATTTTAGGGAAATGGACGATTTTAGTAGAAGAACTTTTAGGAACTTCAATAGGAAACCCCACAATCTTAATGCAAACCAAATAGAAAGGAGATACCATGAGGCTAACCAAAATGAGTGGAAATATAGAGAGGATACCCATACAAGGAATAGATTTAGACCCCTTAGACAGGAAGAGGAAGAAAATCGCCATTTTTTAGGGAAACGCCAGGGACATCGCCCCAAGTAAAAAAGCGCACCTCTAGGGGTACTAGGGGTGGAAAAAAGAAAAATAATAACAGGAAAAATAGGCCTAAATCTAGGAAAAAGAAAAAACCTGTTCATAAAGAAGATATCACCATTAGACAACAAGTGAAAATCTTCAACATTAGTAAGCATGCGTTAACCCCAGAAGAACTTAATGTACTTCACAAAGGCCTAAAATATGCCCCTTCCGCTACACTAAACAAATTCAATACATTTGTGGATATAAACAAGTTTGTGAGGAAAATATGTCTAAAGAAATTTTTCAAATCTAATGAGTTAGGTGATAATGAGGAGATACAACTAGGGACCCCGTTCAAACCTAAATCAATATTTTTTCCGGCCCATATTAAGGGCAACTGGGTAGAATCTTTCAGTCAATTGGTTCAGGAGGATGTAAAGGAAATGGATCTTAAAAACAAAAAAAACAATCTCACCTATAAAGAATGTACCGCCCTAAAAAACTTAAAAGGAAATAGGGAGATTACAATAAAACCCGCCGACAAAGGCGGGGGTATAGTTATAATGGATACCCCCTGGTATGAAAATGAGATTTTAAGGCAATTAAGTGATAAAGAAACCTATCAGAAATTAAGGTCCGATCCCACAAAGAAAATGATGGACAATTTGAGAACTTTGTTGGATACATACCATCAAAACGGGACCATAACTGACAAGGAACTTAAATTCTTGTGGATTGCGGAGCCAGTAATCCCGGTCATCTATGTGTTGCCCAAGGTGCACAAGGATCCCCTGGCATCACCGGGGCGTCCCATAGTGGCCGGGATAGAGTCGGTGACGTCCAATATATCAGAGTTTTTCGACTACTATCTCCAACCGTTGGTCCTCAAGAATCCTTCCCATTTACGTGATACAAAAGACCTGTTGCAAAGGATACCCCAACTAGAGTGGGAGGAGGGATATTTTCTTATAACAGCGGACGTAAAGTCCTTGTACACAATTATCAACCATCAACATGGGATTGATGCCATAAAAAGCACTTTATGCAGCAGCACTTTAGACATTAATCTCCAGGAATTTTTAATACAAACAGTTACTTTTATTCTTAATAACAACTATTTTATGTTTAAGGGGGATTTCTATGTACAGCGGGTCGGGACGGCAATGGGCACCAGGTTCGCCCCAAGTTACGCTAACCTATTCATGGGTGGATGGGAGCGTGATTTTATATGGAATAACAATCCATTTGGGGCGAGCCTGGTGTCTTGGACCCGCTACATAGACGACGTGCTGTTTTTATGGAGGGGAGGACGGATTTTATTGGACCAGTTTTGCACTTATTTAAATTCGAACAATTTAAATATAGAATTTACATTTTCTATCAGTGAGGTTACAGTTAATTTTTTGGACTTAACGATCTATGTCGAAGAAGGTCAACTAAAAACAAAGACATTTACTAAACCAACTGATTCCCAAAGCTACATTAGTATAGATAGCTGCCATCATAAAAATTGGTTAGACTGCATACCCCAGGGGCAGCTGAAGAGGATTAAAAGGAACTGCACGGAGGATGCAGTGTATAAAGAACAGTCTCTCACTATGATGACTAAATTTAAAGAAAGTGGATATAGTACTGCCACTATAGAAAGAGACAGTGAAAAAGTGGACTCGATTGATCGAAATATCCTTTTACAGGATAAAAAACAACCAACACAGAATGACCTGAAAAAATATGCTTTTATTACGGATTATAGCTGCCAACATAAGAAATTAGAAATTTCCATTAGAAAAAATTGGCACTTATTAAGAAAAGATCCCATCATAGGGATGGATCTACCAGCAAAACCCTCCTTCATCTACAGGAGAGCTGCGAATTTGGGGAACCATCTAACCAAAAGTATGCATCCCGCAAATACAGGGAGGAGGGAAATAAGAACTAAAGGGTTCCACAGGTGTGGGACATGCAGCGCCTGTATAAATATAAAGGGAGAAAGGAAGGTAGAAAAAGTCCTGATTAATGGAATCGAGCACCATATAAAGGAGTTCATCACATGTAATGTGAAAAATGTCGTTTATTTGGTGGGTTGTACCTGTAACCTATTTTATATAGGAAGAACTTCTCGCCCCCTAAAAATAAGACTAAGTGAACATATTAGGAATATAAAAAAGGGGGTGGAGACCCATTCACTGTCACAGCACTTTAAAATACATCACGGCAGCTCCCCCACACATATAAAAATATTTTTGGGGATAAAATATGTGGAGGGACACTGTCGAAGGAGAGATATGGATGTACAGTTAGCTAAGTTGGAAATGCAGATGATTTACAATTTTAATACTTTAAAACCTCATGGTATCAACTCTGATTTCGAGTTGAAGTGGTTTCTTTAAAGTTTTAGAAGTTTCCCACCTTTGATGAATTTTAGCTCATGATGCGTATGTTTTAAACTTATTTATGATACTCATTTTACCATTTATATTTTCCCTTAAAGGTCATCATGATTAGTATTGCTACAAGGTGAGGGCGGAAGTGCCCACAAAAATCAACCTATCAGGACTACAAACGTAGTGATTAGGTGACCCCACGTGGGGCATACCTATTATCTCCTATGGACATGCACAGTGGCATTCACTCCTGATCATGTGACTCGTGTGCGGTCACATGATGGAGTTCATAGAGACGCCCATAGCATCAGCTTGTGGAGGGCGCGATGACGCAATGAGCGTGTGCGTCATCGCGTTAATGACGCGACTGTTGGGATAAACCCGGAAGTGCCGGGCGAAGCAGCAACAGTACGCGACGTAGTGGGACCCACTCTAATGATCCGGAAAGCACGGTGACGTGGGGAGCGCGCGCATCATCGCGTTGATGACGCGACTGCCTGGACAAACCCTGAAGTACCGGGCGGAGCATAGACAGCGCGCGACACCGTGGGACTACTATATAAAGACTCCAGAGATGCACACTCAACATGCCTTGAAAAAGGACCCAGACAGGGTCCGAAACGCGTCGGCCAAGCAAGGGGGACTGGACAGATCGTAAAGGACGTTTTGCCTACTGCTGCGTGCTGATCCTGTTGGTGCCCGGGCCATATGGTGACTATACACATGCGCAGACTGAACTATATTTTATATGGTTCACATTACATCTGGTAATTCCCTTCATGTATTTTGCCACTCTGCACTTGCACTTTGGATTTTACTTTGTGTGCATACATTGATTTCATTGTAATTTTTATGTTGATGTATTTTTATGCTATGTGATTAAATACTGGTATACACTATGTGGATTATGTATTCTCTCCACATGTTTATCTGATTGGGAGTTGAAGGATACAGCAGTGTTACCGGTACCCCGTAAGGAGGAATCTGATACATTATAAGGGAAGTGAAAATTCTCTATTTATATAGCGCTGGTGGAGGTTAATCCCATTCCCTTCTTTCCACCATTCGTCCAATGGCCTGTTATACTCGGGGCAGAAACATCAAGGACCAGATTGTCCATACTGACATTACAGGATTCGAATCTTTCAATAATCGTCCCCAGAACTTCCTTCAGAAACTCCCAGGTTGCTACCATTGCCCCAGCTGCACAACGTGCAAAAATATGATTTTGTACATCCCATCAGTGGCACAAGCATCCCCATTAAGCATGTCTTAACCTGTCTTACCACCCATGTCATATACCTGTTATCCTGTCCCTGCCAACTCCACTATGTCGGCTAAACCATCTGCACCATTCGGGAATGGATGGCTTTACACAGGTCGGCAACCAACAATGCAATCCGCTCCAAGAAGGCGGATCAACCAGTGGCCAGGCATTGTCTGGAAGCTGGTCACTCTGTTAGCGATATCAAATTCATATTGATTGATCATGTCCCCCCCCTTCGCAGGGGTGGTGATCAGGACGGTATCTTATTAAAAATGGAGAATCGATGGATCCATTGTCTACAAACAGTCAAACCTCTAGGTTTAAATTACCTATGTATTTGGAATGTATTGTATTGATCATCATGCATCTGCCATCAACATTTTGTTGTATGCATTAATCATATTACATGTGTCCGTTTATTTCCAGTGTCGATCCGTCTGGCGGCCGGTGATAGTGTCTTCTGGTTTCGGTTATTTCCTAGCAACCGGCGCCACGGGGATGGACTGTCAGTGACGGGATGTGCTCACTTCCGGGGGTGGTCCCTTGTCATGCCCGGCTGCTAGACGGGTCGGCGTGGATATGTAAGTATAAATTGTTCATCCCTGCTATTAGGTGGGTTATGTGTATTGTCATACCTCTTGTCTTGAGAAAAATGCTCACGAGTGTTGAAACGTCGACTCAGTAGAGGTTGACACCTATATGTCTATTCTTTAAATACAATCATTAGCTTTGAAAAAGACCCACAGAGTGACTTCTTCATTTCTTCCATTGCTGCACATTGTTTGGAAGGCACCCGGGGCAGTTTATATCCGTTGATGATCGAGATTGCCGGCTATATATATATATATATATATATATATATATATATATATATATAGAAGCGTATAGCCGGCACTATTCAAAAAATGCTGTAGCTTGGAACCGGTGCCCACCAATCCCCCGGTAGCCAGGACAAGGGAACTTGATACAATACCGAATGCAGGTGTCACTCAGGTCAAATGATAGACTCACAGACAGCGTTCGTTATATCAACGTTTCATTTTCTAAGCGAAAATTTCATCAGGATACAAAACAATAGTGAATGAGGTGCTCACCTTATACCCCCCGGAACAGTGCCTCCTGACGTCATCCCTGTGCGTCCCGGGGCCGTTTGACCGTCGGCGTCGCCTATCCGCAGCGTCACCGCGTCCGTGGTGACGTCCTGACGTCATCGCGCTGCAGCCGTGGTCACCTGACTGAACCCGGAATCATGGCGTGGGGCGGGATAGGACTGTTACCTTGGAGACAATCATAAACAAAATAAACCAACGTGCAAGTGTGACAAAATAACATACGAATTACATAAAATATATCACCGTCCATGGCAGTTATTAGATAATTATAAAATATACATATATACATCCACTGACAAGGAAAATACCCGTGTCAATGGTGTCATAGTTTAAAATTACTAACCAGAGCGGCATAGTTTTAAATTACTAACTAGAGCGGCATCATATTTAAGCAGGAACAAACAATACATCTATAGCATCCCGATGTAAAGAGTAATTGCTAGAGACAGGATTATATGCATTTGCATATTTGCATATGCATTTGCATATTTTGCCCATTCTCACTGGTTATTGCATATTTTACCTTAAATCTAGTGATGGTGCATATTTTAGGCCCTGCCCCCTTTCCACCCGCGAGTCTCTGCACTGCTTTGCCCTGCTGCTGGCCAGGTAGTGGTAGAGTGTGCAGGCTGGGGCAATATGTGTGCAGTGTGGGGAACCTTGGATGTACGATATGCCTGACACTGATCTAGGCTGCCAATCCATGTTGATAAAACTCAGTCGGGGCGGATGCCATTATGAAGCTCCTAAACCTTTGCCTGCCCCTGGCCTGGGACTTTACAAGAGACAGGCTTCTGCAGCAGAGGAGGCAGGCAGAAGGGTTGTGACATCACGCAGCGCAGAGGAAATGCTGTGTCACAGTGAGTATGCGGCGCACGGAGGAAGCCTTCAACTGCACCGCCCTCACACGCTATACTGACATTTGATCCATCGGCGCTGGAGATGAGGGTCCGTGTAGTTGATGCAAGAAGAGCTTTGGACGCTGCAGTATGCTGTAGCCTCCAGGAAGAAAATAAGTCCTATGTACAGAACTAGACATCTGCAGATGCTGTGGGCCTATTTTTGAGGTTTATTTGCAACTAATTGTATGCAGATTTTTAAATTAATAAGTCAAGAATTACTTTTTTTAATATTTAATGTAGCATATTTTAACACTTTTCATGCATATTTTAAGTATTTTTCATGCATATTTGCATGCATATTTCAAGCTTTTTATGTTGCATATAATCCTGTCTCTAGTAATTGCCTATTAGTTCTCTATATTAATGCAAGGACAAAGTAGATAAATATGCTAACAAGTGATGGAAATAGCCAAAGGGCATATAGTAAAATATTATTAAAGCTCAGTGATTGGGCGTTATAGCTACAATAATAGAGCTACCTAAAAAAGTAACTGGAACAAATAACTAGAAAAAACTAGAAAAAACATGATAGAGGTACCATCTCATTTAGGCCTTTAGGATGGATAACATTGAGGCGGTGAATCCACCTAGCCTCACAGCGCAATAAAGCTGCACCTCTATCACCCCCTCGAATGGATGGTTTGATATGATCGATCATGCGGTAACGTAAGCTTGGTAAACTGTGCCTAGCCTCAACAAAATGTCGGGCAACCGGCTGATCACTGGTACCAGACAAAAGAGCGGCTTTGATGGCCGAGCGGTGACCTGCCATCCGCTCTTTACATTTTCTGGTGGTCTTGCCGATGTAGGCAAGACCACAGGGGCACAAAATTTGGTAAATCACAAAGCTGCTTTCGCATTTCAGATGGTGTCGAATCTGGTATATATTACCATCATGTGGATGATGGAACTTGTCACCTGTGATAAGAAATTTACAAGTTGTACATGCACATTTAAAGCAACCCCATTTTTTCTGCTGTAGAAAATTGTTTGATGGGGGAATACCTTTACCTGCTATATCTGATTTTACTAAAATGTCTCTTAGATTTTTTGGTCTAGAGAAACAAGGTAACAAGTTGGTGTTTTCTAACCCTAATGCTGGGTCTGACTGTACTATACGCCAGTTTGCTTTGGTGATTTTGTTAATTTTCTCTGAGTGTACATTGTGCTGGCATACCCATGGAATTTTTGATGACATCTTGTTCTTTTTCTTATTAGTGTTGCTAGATAGCAACTGTTCACGGGGGACTAGAAGTGCTTTAGCTTTAGTATTTAGCAAATCTCGTAAATAATATCTCCTCTCAACAAATCTTGAGATTAGATCATCAATCTGGGTAGAGGCTGTATCAATATTGCTATTGATACGTAAAATCCGCAACATCTGCGAATACGGCAGACTCAGTTTGAATTTAGTCGGGTGAAAACTACGGTTGTGCAAGAAGGTATTGCGGTCAGTGTCCTTCATGAACACTGTGGTATCAATTTTGCCCGCTTCTACAGAGATTCTAACATCGAGAAAATCGATGTTAGTTTGATTCATCTGATATGTAAATTTCACAGGGCTGTCGCTGGTGTTGTGGGTTTGCATGATCATATCAAACTCATTCCTTGGGCCACGCCAAAAAATAAGCAGATCGTCTATGTATCTTGTAAAAAATAAAATATTATCAGAAATCTGCGGGTTTGAAAAAAAGAGTTCATCTTCAACTTCGAACATGAATATGTTTGCATATGTCGGCGCCACCGAAGAACCCATGGCGCATCCCCTGGTTTGGAGGAAGAACTCGTTGTCAAAGAGGAAAAAGTTCTTGGTCAGGATAATTTCCAGTAAGTTCGTGATAATTGATGTTAACTCTCCATCATATTTTCCAGATGCAAGAAGGAGTCTCCTAACAGCCATGATTCCTTGATTGTGTGGAATCACCGTGTATAGACTTGAAACATCGGCTGTAATTAGCCATAGTTTCTCTGGTAATGTTCCAAGTTGTCTTAATTTCTGTAACAGCGAAGTTGTGTCTAACAGAAAATGAGGGTGGTTAACTATCAATGGCTGCAGGAGAGAGTCCAAAAAGACTGATGTGGGCTGGAACAACGACCCGCGGGCGGATATTATTGGTCGTCCCGGGGGTGGTAGTCCTTTATGGACCTTTGGTAGTGTATAAATCAAAGGCACCAAAGGAAATTGAGGTATGAGCAGATCAAACACTTCTTCGGTAATAATGGCAGCATTTTTCGCAAGTAATAACACTTCACAGAGTTCTCTAGTGAAGGTTGGGGTTGGATCTCCCTTCAATTTAATGTATACACCTGGTTCTGATAGCTGTTTTTGGATCTCGATCCGATAATCGGTAATGTCCTGCAGGACAATGGCCCCGCCCTTGTCCGCAGGCCGAATAACCAGGGAGTCATTTTTGCTTAATGCTGCCAGTGCTTTGCGTTCATCCAGTGTAAGATTCTGATGAACTATTTGTTCAGATCTTTTAAGCTCAATGGTGTCCTTCTCCATCAGTCTCATGAAAGTCTTTATGCTTGCATTATTCGACAGTGGGTCGAAATTAGATGGACCTTTGAACTGTTTTAATTTTTCTGGAATTGGTGGCTTGGTCATTGGTGGCGTTTTTCTTTTAATTTTAATTTTCTTTGCAGCTGTTGTTTTTCAACTTGCCAACGTAGGTCATCAAAGTCTTGTGTTGGTATATATGACAGACCTTTAGACAAGAGTAAGGTTTCTGTTGCCGACAACTCAGCCATTGATGCAGCCATTGATAGTTAACCACCCTCATTTTCTGTTAGACACAACTTCGCTGTTACAGAAATTAAGACAACTTGGAACATTACCAGAGGAACTATGGCTAATTACAGCCGATGTTTCAAGTCTATACACGGTGATTCCACACAATCAAGGAATCATGGCTGTTAGGAGACTCCTTCTTGCATCTGGAAAATATGATGGAGAGTTAACATCGATTATCACGAACTTACTGGAAATTTTCCTGACCAAGAACTTTTTCCTCTTTGACAACGAGTTCTTCCTCCAAACCAGGGGATGCGCCATGGGTTCTTCGGTGGCGCCGACATATGCAAACATATTCATGTTCGAAGTTGAAGATGAACTCTTTTTTCTGGTAGGGGATGGCGGCTGGCATCGCCATCGCCATCCCCTGCCAAGATGGGACCTGACCCATCTGTATGAGTCCCAGTAAACCTCTTCCACATGCAGAGACTTGGAGAACCACAAGTTCCAGCATGTGGTGCATTAAAGGGCCCGCTTGATCTAGTAGTTCCACAGCAATACAAATAGTTAAATAAACACATTGACACACCAGAATAGTGAAACACACTGACACACCAGCAACCAAAAAGTGATACAGTATATGTGAATAACCACCACCAAAACATAGTGCACAGTACAGATGGAGATCCTCTTGTCTTTGCAGGTGCTGGCGATTCTATCACCAGCCTCTGCCAGCTGTCACCAGGGGGCGCACGTGCACGAGATGCTCACATGCCCCGTAGCTATGGAGCTCCCTGCTTCCGTCCGCCGCCTCCTCCGCCTCCCACCACCACCCCAACAACCCCTAACCCTGTCCGTCTCCCTGAAGTGGAGTCAGACAGGGTCCCACCGCCCAGCTGCCGAGAGACTGGGACATGCGTGCTTGTTAGACACTTGCGCGTCCCAGTCTGATGGAGTCCTCTCTGTTGGCTCTCGCCAGCGGGGACGTTCTGGTGAGCACTGGGCAAAGAAGAGAGGAGCTCCATCAGTATGTGAACATAAATAATGGGGGACAAAATGGAGAAAGAAAAGCACAAATGTACAGTAATGCTAGACTTGGCATGGTTGAGCAATTTAAGGAATGCATCAGTGATCAGGTTCAGAGACATGTATACAGATATTGTATAGTGCACAGGTAGCTGTCTGTTCCCCGAAAGAGCCGTGTTAATGCCATGATGCTGGATAGGGCATAATATTGTCTATATAAAGAGATAAATTAAATTTTTTATCAGGAAATACATAATAGTAATCTGTAGTTAACATATTGAGGGGCATACAGGGTGAGCACAGGTTACCTTAAAAAAGGCATACTGTATGCACATATGAGTTCAAAGCATGAAAAGTTGAAAAGTACAAAGTCCGAGATCAATGTTTGAATTAGAATCAGCTTTCTTGGCGAGTTATGCTTGAGTATACTGGGAATTAGATTTGGATTGCTATTCAACAGCCAGGGTATCACACATACAGATGCACTAAATTTATCCTGATGAGGGACACAGACATGGGGAACATATATTTACTGAGCTTCACAGCACCTAGGCTGCCATTCAGTGGCACCACTTGGTGATTGACAAAGCTAGCTATGTAGACAGTAAAACAGTACAGATATAGAACACTACAGTGGAGACATGGGGTACATATTTTCGCTAGTAGCACAGATCCTAGGCAACCATCAGTGGTGCCATCTTAATATTGCTACTCACAGGCAGCAATGGATGGGCTCAAAAGGCCATCTCCCCTTCAGCACCCACAGAAGTCAGCTTGGATGGATCCAAAAGCTGTCCTGCTGAGGAGCAAAGGGGGGTGCAGCATTCCAGATGTCCTGGCTAGAGGGAGAGCCAGCATGAGGGGTGGTGGTGGCGGGGGGTTTAAGAGTCAGTGATACCGGTGGACAGTCCATGGGGCTGGAGTTGAGTTGGGCCCTCTCAGTACCTGCTCCCATGGGGGCCGCTGCCACTGCCACTGCCACTGGGTTTGCCCAGAGCTGGAGCATTGAGTGGGGGGCAGCCAGCTTCTTTCTCAGCCTGCTTGGCCCAGTGGATCATTGGGGAGTATCCTACTTGCTGAAGGTGATGGGGTCATGCCAGGGCTGTCACTGATGCTGCTGCCTGTCCCAGCTGGGGGGCTCATCGCATCCTGTATCCGCATCCTGTGCCAAGGGACACTCAGCAGTCCCCCTCAACACTTCCATCCTCATCTCCCATCCTATTTCTCTGTCCACCTCCTCAACCCCCATCTGCCATCTGGGCCGCACTTCTCCCTCCACCATCTTTGCCACACTTATCCTTCTCCTTCGGGGACCAAGGATTGGAGTTTGGAGGTTGGAGCTCAGAGCCCCCGGCACCCCCTAATGACTGCACCTCCCCCTGCCACCGCTGCCTCATCCAGCCACAAACCTACAGGATTGACTCTGGCTGCCTGCATGTGTCTGCAAGAATGTAAGGTGACAATCCCTCCAAAAATGGCCGCCGCCTTTGTGGAAGTACAAAAACAGTTGTGACAAAGCACACCAAACATATGATGCTATATTAAAATGGGTATTTGGTGAAAATGGAGAGCTACATGTGACACTAAGCAGCCAGCTTGTGGGAACACAAAATAGGAAAAGAAGGATAGGTCACAAGGATAGCTAACAATTTGACTTGGGTTATTACAGTCTCACTAAGATCCACTTTATCAATAATGATGTAATACTCTCTTCAAAGTTATATTTATATAGAAAAAAATAGTAAAATAGCATAAAATATTAGAAATACATATAAAAAAAACACAAAGCCACATTTGTGGAGTCATACACTAGAGGTACTGTCATACCTCTAGTGTCTGTCAGAGGATAAAAGATCAGCCAACGCTACCCAGAAGCACAGATTTTTTAAGCACTGTTTGAAAGGAAGCCCCTGGGAAATAAGCATGTACTGCTTCCCCCTGACAACAAGGGTATGCAGTACAGCAAGAACACATAATTCACCCTGGCAACAAGCATGTAACACTTGACACCCCATTCTGCAGCAATGAGCATGTAGCACTCCATAGCCACAAGCATGTATTTTCCCATGGCAATGAGCATGTAAATCCCCCTTGGCAACAAGCATGTAATTCCACATGGCAACTAGATTGAAACCCCTGGCAAGAAGCATGTAACACCTGGCAATGAACATGTATCCCTTGGCATTAAGCAAGGTACAGATGTCATCTATGCTGTGGTCCCATAGGATGATGTCATCCGACTCCTGCACCAGCGGGGACCTGGAGCTGCTCGGGACAAGTAAACCCTGCTAGGAGGCCATGTGGTGGTGGGACTCTGCGTTGGTGAGTAGTGCGAGCACCCGCCCCCCTGGGCAGTAGTGCGAGCACCCGCCCCCCGGGCAGAAGTGCGAGCACCCGCAACCCCCCTGAGTAGTAGCGCGAGCACCCGAACCAACCCCACACCCCCTAGGGCAGTAGCATGAGCACCCGCAAACCCCACCCCGGGCAGTAGTGCGAGCACCCGCACCCAGACACCCCACCCCTCCGGGCTGCTTACAGATTGTTCCCGGGCCAGTTATCTTTACCAATCTGCCCCTGCTTGCATATGAGAGGGATTTCACTCTAATAGGGTGGCAGCCACTATGTGAACACAGGGCTCTGCTTTTTAGCAGCCCTGCGATAGGGTCAGTATCACGCTCAGTAGGTGCACGCTGCACTATAGCATTTTACCTGGAGAACATTGAAAATATGATATTGTGTGCACATTATATATTGTTGTTCCAGCTTAAATGTGTATGTTCATTTGTATGCAGAGGTTTATGCTCACTACTGTATTTTTTTTTCAAAACCATCAGAATTATCTGTGCACATTTGCTTGAGCCCTGTTCTTGATGCATAATATGCTTCAGAAAACAGGTATATTTTTACTTACCCACAATGCTTCACTCTAGTCTATTTCTGAAGCTTTAGCCACAAGTGGAGATGTGACATATATGATGTATATGATGTGACATATATGATGATGTCATATATGATGTTCTTACTGTATGTATGTTTGATCTACTTGACGAATGCTCAAAATCAAGAAAACTGTGCAGAATACTTTTATGTGTTATTTCTTTAATATAACTGCTAATTTCTTTGCTTTTCTATGCCATTTTTATTTCTTATAAATGCTTTGAAATACAATGTAAGTTTTCAGAATTTTGCAATTGCATAATGTGGCATTTCACAACATGTATTTAGCATATTGTGGCATTCACAACATGTATTATTATTATTATTATTATTATTATTATTATTATTATTATTATTATTATTATTATTATTTATATGTGTCACAAATGGACATTTGTTACAATTTCCACATTGTTTGGTCAATAAAAGAATGGCCTATTCAGTCATTGGGCCAGATGCACTATGCTTCAAAAGTGATAAAGTGGAGAGTGAAAAACAACCAACCAATCAGCTCCTGCCTGATATTTTGCAAACACAGTCTGTTACATGGCAGGTTGGAACTGATTTGTTGGCTGTTTATCAATCTATTTTATCACTTTTTGAAGCTGCGTGCATCTGGCCTATTGGGTTCTATTATTTATTATTAACAGGTATTTTTAAGTTTGCTTTTAGATATAAAAATTATAGCTGCAATACAGAATAAATGTATATTAAAGAATGTTCCAGTACTTGCAAAATCTAAAGTACAATTTCCCCATCTTAATGATATTTGATTTATAATGACAGTTTTATTACTTTTACATTTTCACTTTCAATAATAGATCTTCCTTATTTCTTGTACTATTGTTTGCACACCTGCTGACATTTTTTGGATAGTTTTTACTTCAAAATATAATTAGTTTTCATTTTATTATGCAGTCTTCTCTTCAAAACTACATTACTCTAATGCAGTTTTTTAAGCTCATGTGTACTGCCTGTCAAAAATGCTCTACTTTTTATATAGAGTTCAGTTATATATCTACTGTTTCTAACTTAATGTCAAAAAATCTTATTTATGGGATTTGGCTGCCAAACTTATACTTTTCCATTTATTTTCTAAAAATTACTGTAAAAAATGATGCATTAAAAAAAATGCTATTTATATGCACGTGTGTCACATGTCCACTAATTCCAGGAAACTGTTTGCATATGAATGAGCACACAAAGCACCCATCAGTGAACCCTACAGTGTGAGACAACAGGCAAATAAATAGTTTATCAATACAAATTAACAGTAGAAATGTTCACAAACCTCAGTGTTTTTGGGCTTGGCTGTAAATCACCATCCTGTTTTTTTTCCCCTCAAAACCATTCTCAAGTGTTTTTTGTTTAGGTTAATAAACACAGCTACAAACATATACTGTACATTGGATGCTAGTGTGAAGAACTGCATTGCATCAAGCACTATACTGTAGCTCACCCCCTCTCCATACTGCATGATATGGCCCCTAAAAGAACATAGTTGAGAGAATTACTGTACATAAAAAACATCTTTTTTTTTTTTAAATATGAAATTGGGGGCTGATTCAGGCCTGATCAAATTTGTAGCAGCCAGAATTCAGGCAGATGCTGCCCCGCTAGAGTGAAATCCAGTGACGTTCGGTGGGGTGAGGCAGGTGAGGCACAGACTTTCCTGTGATACTAGCATATACTGTATACCGGCGTTTTGAATTGATAAATTATGTCAAAAATACAAATAATTTATAAAAAAATTCTTATTTTTATTATTCTAATAATTTTTTTATAGTCAAAACTCTGGAGTTAAAAGTCTATGGCAGGTGAGGCAGTGCCTCACCTGGCTACCTTTTCTGCACATCTCTTATCAAAACTCAGCGAATCTCCAGCAGTGTATACTGATGTACATGTGTATAATGCTGGTATGTACACCTGGGCTCATATATTGTGTGCATATCTGGCTCTGGTACTTGCCACGGACTCATGAGCCTTTTACCTCACCACACGTCCCTGGTGAAATCCCACCTTGTGATTAATGTGATTAAGGATTTGTACAGCTGCAGATCTATTTGCAGCCGTTTGAAAATCTTCAATTTGTAAGATGCTCACCATCTAATGATTTTTCCACTGGACACTAGTCATTACTGGCTCAGAATAGCCAGAGACTTTCTCTGTGGTTATGAGGAAAATAGGGATATCCGTTCTGTTGCTGATGTCACACACCCTCCACTAAAATGCTTGGACATGCCTGCATTTTCTCTGTCACTGCCAGTCTTTTTTCAGCCCGCCTTCTTTCTTGGCACTTCAATGAAACAGCCGTTATTCCACCTTCAGAAACCTGCTCCCTGTCAATCACCTTCAAAATTCGAATTAAGAGAACAAACCTAATGAACAGTATATTGAAAATTCTGAAGGCCTAGTCACCCCACGTGGGTTTGCATTATCCCCTTACATATCTAGTGTCGGGGTATCTGCACAGCAGGTCACCAAATCTAGGCACTTATCTGAAACCAAAACTGACACTCAAGTGTCTGGTAACCCTAGGATTGTACACAGTTATTGCCTGGGGTACCGTCTAAATGATCAGTGTGTTAAATTTCAAAACAGTTTGGTATGGATGCTGTCAATGTGAGAGCTCAGGGAAGTCAAAGTGTAATGTATTGTAAAGGAGAGAATGGTTGGCGCTACTTCCTGTGTGGGTAGTACTGTAAACACTTGAGCCGCTGGTCCTCAATAAAAGGGGGGCTACCCTTTTGAAATAATAATGAAACAGGGGGAGTGAGGACCTGAGCTCAGGGTGTGTATTGAACAGATGATGACAAAAGTGTGTTGGAATAACTGAAAGTTTTATTCACTGACAGTGTAACCAATATTGCTGCATATAACTGGGGAAATGCAGGTGGGGGTCAAAGTGGGTTTTTTTTGTGGTGCTGATGAAATAAGCACACACTGGTGGTGGAAAGAGGAAGTCAATGGGAGAGATAAAGTCACAAGCGTGCAGGTATAAGTGGTGCGGGGGGCTGGCGTCCGGTCCCGCCCGCAGTACACTTTTACCTGATCTCACCGGCCGGGTGATGCTGGTCCTTGATCTTCCTTCCAAACGTCCGCTCTGTTGCACCACGGCTGGATCGGCGCCTTGACCGCTCGATCCGCCGGTAACCACAGCCTCACACAGACGGGACTTCCGGGGTTGCGTCTCGCGGGAGTTGCCGCCGGGGTCCGTCTGTAATGAATGCTGCGCGCTCCACTCCAAGCCGGGAGGAGACTTAATGATGTGTCTGTGGTGGTGAAAAAGATGAACTCCAACGCGTTGCGACCCTCGTGGGTCTTCTTCAGGGAGTAGTACTGTGTATCAGTCCTGACCAGGATTTTATCCTGGTGCCGGTCCTGATGAGTGATGGTGGTGGCCATTTTGAATGAGGGCAAATAGCCCATACATGGATTATAACGTGTGAATACGGCCAGAGGTCCGTATGCAAATGTTCTGACCTGCTACTGTATTGGTAAGGGACGGTCCTGATGGTGTTGCGTAAATAAAGAGGTTTAATCATGTGAATGAGAATTTGGACGTGCTAAGTGCTGATTGCACACGATCATGGATGGCACAGTGTGTACGTTAGATGCATACTAATGGGAATGAAAGTGAACTTAAACGAACATGGGGATTGAGGGAGGCAGGGGAGGACGCTAATGTTGTGTTAAACCCCTTAGGGTCATATTATGGGTCCTGGTGTCGATGATATTGTCCTGCATGGTCCTGTCATAGATAAGCTGATAATTGGATGTTAGACGTCATATAGATAATATGTCAATAATGGCTGATTGATCTAACTTCATTATCCGCATTAAGTCCCCTAGGTAGCATGGATCTTAAAGTGAAGATCCATTTTAATTCTTCAGTATTGATGATTTTAATGAAATCCCCTCCCCTCCAATTCCTATGTACCAGTTTGATCCCAATAACTGATAGGCCTGAAGGGTTGCAGTCATGTACATCTTTGAAATGTTTTGAGAGACTGTGGTTCTCAAAACCATTTGTAATGTGTCTGACGTGTTCTGCTGTTTTGATTTTCAGCTTTCTGATAGTCCGCCCTACGTACTGTAGGCCACATGGGCAGTTTGCTAGATATATGACTCCCATGTGGTCGCATGTTATGTGTTCTGTGATTTTAAATTCTTCTGCGGTTATTGTCGATTTGAAAGTGTCTATTTTCTTAGTGGTGGTTATGTGTCTTAATTTGCACAGTTTGCATCTGCCACAGTGAAAAAAACCTTTGCTCTTGTCTGTTTTGTCCTGTAGTTTTTTGTGATTGTGGGTTAGTTTTTGTTTCAGGTCTGCTGATTTCTTGTATTTCATTCGTGGTTTTGTCGGTAATATGTCTCCTAAAATTTCGTCCTCTAATAGTATGTGCCAGTGTTTTCGCATGATGTTGTAGAATAGTCTATTGTCAGAGTTGTATTTGGTGATGAATGTCATTTTAAAACTGTCTTTTTTGTTGTCAGCTTTGTCTTTGTATGTGAGTAATTTGTCTCTATTGGTGGTTTCTGCTCTCTTGTAGGCTTCTTGGATTTTGGTCTCGTCATATCCCTTCTCTCTAAATTGGGTGCTCATGTTTTCTGCTTGCGTCTTGTAGTCTGTTAATTTAGTGCAATTGCGTCTGACTCTTTGAAATTGGCTAGTCGGGATGCCTGCTAGCCAATTGGGGTGATGTCCGCTGGTGGAGAGGATGTAACTATGTACGTCAACCGGTTTTTGATATATTTTTGTATTGATGTGGTTGTCTTCAATGAATATTGTGAGGTCTAGAAAATTGACCTGTGTTTTACTGTATTCCGTCGTGAAGATGAGATTGTTATTGTTGTTATTGATGTGTTGTATGAATGATTTCAAGCTATCTTCAGTCCCCCTCCAGGGCAATAAATCTCAATAAATCTTCGCCAGAGCACCAGATTATCCCCTAGCTCTGGGCAGACGGCGAGCTAGGGGATAATCTGGTGCTCTGGCGAAGATTTATTGACGATATCATATTCATCTGGAGGGGGACTGAAGATAGCTTGAAATCATTCATACAACACATCAATAACAACAATAACAATCTCATCTTCACGACGGAATACAGTAAAACACAGGTCAATTTTCTAGACTTCACAATATTCATTGAAGACAACCACATCAATACAAAAATATATCAAAAACCGGTTGACGTGAATAGTTACATCCTCTCCACCAGCGGACATCACCCCAATTGGCTAGCAGGCATCCCGACTAGCCAATTTCAAAGAGTCAGACGCAATTGCACTAAATTAACAGACTACAAGACGCAAGCAGAAAACATGAGCACCCAATTTAGAGAGAAGGGATATGACGAGACCAAAATCCAAGAAGCCTACAAGAGAGCAGAAAACACCAATAGAGACGAATTACTCACATACAAAGACAAAGCTGACAACAAAAAAGACAGTTTTAAAATGACATTCATCACCAAATACAACTCTGACAATAGACTATTCTACAACATCATGCGAAAACACTGGCACATACTATTAGAGGACGAAATTTTAGGAGACATATTACCGACAAAACCACGAATGATATACAAGAAATCAGCAGACCTGAAACAAAAACTAACCCACAATCACATAAAACTACAGGAGAAAACAGACAAGAGCAAAGTTTTTTTTCACTGTGGCAGATGCAAACTGTGCAAATTAAGACACATAACCACCACTAAGAAAATAGACACTTTCAAATCGACAATAACCGCAGAAGAATTTAAAATCACAGAACACATAACATGCGACCACATGGGAGTCATATATCTAGCAAACTGCCCATGTGGCCTACAGTACGTAGGGCGGACTATCAGAAAGCTGAAAATCAGAACAGCAGAACACGTCAGACACATTACAAACGGTTTTGAGAACCACAGTCTCTCAAAACATTTCAAAGATGTACATGACTGCAACCCTTCAGGCCTATCAATTATTGGGATCAAACTGGTACATAGGAATTGGAGGGGAGGGGATTTCATTAAAATCAACAATACTGAAGAATTAAAATGGATCTTCACTTTAAGATCCATGCTACCTAGGGGACTTAATGCGGATAATGAAGTTAGATCAATCAGCCATTATTGACATATTATCTATATGACGTCTAACATCCAATTATCAGCTTATCTATGACAGGACCATGCAGGACAATATCATCGACACCAGGACCCATAATATGACCCTAAGGGGTTCAACACAACATTAGCGTCCTCCCCTGCCTCCCTCAATCCCCATGTTCGTTTAAGTTCACTTTCATTCCCATTAGTATGCGTCTAACGTACACACTGTGCCATCCATGATCGTGTGCAATCAGCACTTAGCACGTCCAAATTCTCATTCACATGATTAAACCTCTTTATTTACGCAACACCATCAGGACCGTCCCTTACCAATACAGTAACAGGTCAGAACATTTGCATACGGACCTCTGGCCGTATTCACACGTTATAATCCATGTATGGGCTATTTGCCCTCATTCAAAATGGCCACCACCATCACTCATCAGGACCGGCACCAGGATAAAATCCTGGTCAGGACTGATACACAGTACTACTCCCTGAAGAAGACCCACGAGGGTCGCAACGCGTTGGAGTTCATCTTTTTCACCACCACAGACACATCATTAAGTCTCCTCCCGGCTTGGAGTGGAGCGCGCAGCATTCATTACAGACGGACCCCGGCGGCAACTCCCGCGAGACGCAACCCCGGAAGTCCCGTCTGTGTGAGGCTGTGGTTACCGGCGGATCGAGCGGTCAAGGCGCCGATCCAGCCGTGGTGCAACAGAGCAGACGTTTGGAAGGAAGATCAAGGACCAGCATCACCCGGCCGGTGAGATCAGGTTAAAGTGTACTGCGGGCGGGACAGGACGCCAGCCCCCCGCACCACTTACACCTGCACGCTTGTGACTTTATCTCTCCCATTGACTGCCTCTTTCCACCACCAGTGTGTGCTTATTTCATCAGCACCACAAACCCCCCCCCCACTTTGACCCCCACCTGCATTTCCCCTGTTACATGCAGCAATATTGGTTACACTGTCAGTGAATAAAACTTTCAGTTATTCCAACACACTTTTGTCATCATCTGTTCAATACACACCCTGAGCGCAGGTCCTCACTCCCCCTGTTTCAAAGTGTAATGTATACCTAGATGCAATACCAGAACTGAGCTAAATGGTTGTCCTGATTGGGTGATTGGGTGCTTCAGGCTTTTATCGCAGGGCGGCCTTGTTTATGCATACTATGGGCAGGGCCGGTGCTCTCCTCCAACCTATATATTGTGCGCCCTCCATCCCATATGCAGTTACACCATATAGTATCACAATCTTATTCACATTACATCACACATGGTGTCCCTCATACACAAAGCCCACAGAAGTGCGGCTCATACACAATGCCACTTAAAAAAACACAGAGTATTGCCCCTATACATAACTCCCATAGTAGTGTTAATTATAAACAAAATAGTAATGTTAATTATAAACAAAATGCCCACAATAGTAGTGTGGGCATAGTGCAGTAGTGCCCATTACACAAAAAGTCTACAGTAGTAATGCACCTTATTCACATAATGCACACAGTAGTAGTGAGCAAGAGAGGGGACAGGATAAATCCTGGGCAGGGAGAGGAAGGCAGATACTGGACAGGGAGAGGTGGACAGATGGAGGGCAGGAGCGGGGAAAGTACAGGTGCTTGGCAGAGAGGGGGTGGGACAGATAATAGGCAGGGAGAGGGGGCAGATACTGGGCAGGGAGAGGAAGGCAGATACTGGGCAGGGAGAGGAAGGCAGATACTCGGCAGGGAGAGGAAAGCAGATACTGGTAAGTAGGAGGGACAGTACAGGTGCTTGGCAGAGAGAGGAAGCATATACTGGGCAAAGACGGGGTGGGACATATAATGGACACGGAGAGGGGACAGACAGTGGCGTAGCTACGTTTTGGGTGCCCCCCGCCGTTAGGGGGGGGAGCCCCCCCATCACCGCTCCGCCAAGCACCACTACCCCGCCGCCCCACCGCCCATGCAAACCCCCCCTCAATCCCCCACAGCCTTACCTATCGCGCTGGTCCCGGCTCTTCTGCTGAGGACCACCAGAAAATGGCCGCCCCCATACAGCAGACAGTTTCAGAGAACTGTGTGCTATATGGGGGCGGCCATTTTGTGGTGGTCCTCAGCAGAAGAACGGAGCCACCGGGACCAGCGCGATAGGTAAGTCTGCGGGGGATTGTGGGGGGGTTTAACTATAGCACCGCAGCCCCCGGCGCCAACACATGCACAGCGCCCCCCCCCCTGTGGTGGCGGGGGGCTGCGGTGCTATAGTTACGCCACTGGGGACAGATACTGGGCAAGGAGAGGAAGGCAGATACTGGGCAGCAGGGCTTAAAGTGTTCATGCAGAGGTGGGGAACTAATTTCTCTATGCCACATAAATACCCCCCCCCCCCCCTCCTTAGGCAGAGATAGGGCCAGTGGTAGGGTATCCCCCCCCCTGCAATCTAGAATGCTTTTCTGTCAGAATTACTGTGCAGGGCCTATGTGGAGGTTAAAATATTCGGCCTCACCATTAGAGGTGGTGGAACTCAGTTCCACTCCGTTCCCCCTCACTTTAACCTCTGCTGGGCAGGGAGAGTGGGATGGAATATGGGCAGAAGGGGGGAAAGAACAGGTGCTTGGCAGGGAGAGGAAGGCAGATACTGGGTAGAGAGTGGTGGGACAGATGCTGGGCAGGAGGGGGGACAGGACAGATGCTGGGCAGGGAGAGGGGCACAGATGATGGGCAGGGAGAGGGGCACAGACAATGAGCAGAGAGAGAAAGAAAATGGGAGAAGCTGCAGGGAGGCAGGAGCTATAGATTCAGACAAAGCAGATGGTATACTCACAGAGGGAGCCATGCTGCGAGATCCTCAGTGCTTGCTTCAGGAATCAAAGAAGCATGTCGCTCCTCCAATCAGGGGCTCCTTTAATCATCATGTGCCGAGCTCCTCCAATCACAGCTCGGCACATGCTGTCCTGACCCCTGATGCTGAGATGAGGGGGGAGGGTCTTGGTACCACAGAGAGGGAAGTGCAGCGAGTCGGACTTCCCCTCCTGCTGCTTCTACTTAGGAGTCATACAGCATCCAATGTAAGTGTCCTCTGACTCCTCTCTACCCTGTGCTGCCAGCACTGCTGCTGTCTATCATACACTGACAGCGGCAGCCTGCAGCACCACACATGCCAGTGCTGCACACACACAGTGGCAAAGTCGCAGAGCAGGGAGAGCGCCTACATACATACAGATAGTGGTAGATGCTCAAATTAGTTCAGTAGTTCAGTAACTATGCCTATATAGTCTGGCACCACCCTGCTTTGCAGGCTCTGCTGAGCGAGTAGTGCCGGCCCTGACTGCAGGCCGTATAATGATAATAGGCAGTCATTCAAATTCCTGACCTGCAATCAGATCTGAATTACCCCCTTGGAGCATGGTCATGTTTGACTCACCCCAATATTCAGGTGTGTTCATTTCTCAGTGAAACCAGGAATTCTATAGAATTGTACTGTACATTAATCTGACCATATAACTCAAAACTTATTTTACAGCTCTAAGTTCCATTGTATAAAGAACACATTAAAATAGTGTTTGTACTTCAATATATGTGAATTGTTTAAGCATTTTGTATTGATGTTATTTACAAAATATTTTCACATGTTCATATACATATTTAACTTTGTTTTAACTGAGGAATTCCAGGTCTGTAGCGATAAATTAATCATGTATAACTCATTAATGATTCTCAGAAATGGCATACAAGGTAAAAACAAATACAGGTTGAGTATCCCGTATCCGAATATCCGTTATCCGAATTATTCCGAAATACGGACATTCCAGAAAGTGAAAAAAACATTTTTTTTTGCTAATAACTCACTGGGGACATTTATAACAGCATCACTGCGGACATTATATGTAACTGGCACTATATATGTGCAAGACAATGATTGCTTGGCATTCAAATTCAGTGCTTAGATAGTACACACATTTTGTTTCACGTTTTGAAACCTTGTTTTTTGAACAATTAAAATATATTTGTGTGTATTTTATGTGGTAATAAAATATATTTGTGTGTATATTATGTGTTTATACAGCATACATGCAAGATACTTCAAAATACATCATTGAAATATTAAAATATTCCGAAATACGGAATAATCCGTTATCCAAAATTCTCCTGGTCCCGAGCATTTTGGATAAGGGATACTCAACCTGTATAATGTAGTATCTGCTCAGCACCAATCCAAGAAAACGCTAATGTAAATAAGGGTCAAAAGAATATGTGGTATATTACAGTAGGTTCAGCTTTATTGACTAGTTAATGGTTCATAAAAGAAAAATCAAAACTCTCAGGATGCAGAACAGGAAAATATCACTTAGCTCTCAAACACTGACGTTAGCAAGATTGTCTGTTTACTTTTCATTTAGAAAGGAATAGGAAACATGTCAAAACTAAATTTTGCTGAACATTATTTACTTTTATATTATCTTATGTCTTTACAAATCATGATGCATGAAAGCTTCAAGTCTTTGTTATGTATATCAAAAGGTATTGCAGTAAGTTTTCATAAATCCAGCCATAAGGATGTACAAATATTCATCTACAGTTACTCATTGTAGTATTCAGTATTCTTTGCCATACATTTTTTTTAAATATTTCATATAAATAGGATATAGAAAGAAAGGGTCAGAAATAACCTGCATTGTATTTTGGTAACATGAGTGTGGAGTTTGTTTTTTCTCCTAGTGCTTGCATGGGTTTCCTCACACAATCCACAAATATATACGGATAAGTTAATTGGGTCATAGGGTGCCCGCCCCACCAAAAAAACGCCCCTGACACACTGTATCCCCTTGCAACCAAGCAAGGATATGTGTTATCCTGCACAGGAGAAAGCATTCAATGGTAATGACCATCAATTGATTTTCTCCTTGGCTTGCAAATATAAGTCAGTGGGAACTGTCTTGTATTTATGGGCACCGGACCAAGAAAGGGCGGACAGCCGCCTACCCTGAAACACTGCATCACTGTTGCACTTACATAGTAACGCCTAGCATTTGCATGGGAACACTTATGAAACACTGGGCAATCCCATGTCAGAGTGCCACCACCGTTTCCACTCCCCCCCTGTGCGATCGACATGCCGACAGTTCATGGCACTCACACAGAAAGCCTGCACATGCGCATAATCATTTATGCACATGCGCAGGGCACAAACACCGGTCACCCATGCGAATGCACGGGGGACCAAAGAAACTGGAATCAGGGCCTTTATGTGTGCGCAATTTAAATAACTGGTAACAAATACATAATAATTACAAGTGAATGTATGAATATTAAAAATGGCATTCAATATTTTGAAATCTATGCTTCAGTCTTATAATTAGTTGCATATGATAGATAACTTCTCTGACTTGAAACATTTGACCTTATTCTGATTCACAAGTGATGCTGCAAAATTTGCAGCATTGTGTGTGGATGAAATGCTGCGTGCATGGCTGACCACCCCACTCCCTTTCCGAGGTCCCCTGCACGGCTGCAAATGGATGTTTAGCATAAACATACATCCACAGCCTTGGGTGTGGGCCAAATCGTTCGATGGTCGGCAACCATTGAATGTTTTGGTGTCTTATATATGCGTGCCTCACAAACTTGATTTAATATGGTGCCTATGTACAGCCACATCCCTCTCCCACAGTGCCCAAATGATTCTCCAGAGTGTATTCACACTTAATTTAGATTTCAAATATAATACAGCACCCCAGGGCAGCAGCACCCCTCTCCCACAGTGTCCAGAATATTCTCTAGTGTGTCTTCACAAACTTGATTTAATTTGGCACTCCTGTACAGCACAATGCCTGAATCAATTCTCCAGAGTGTCTTCACACTCATATTTACTAAAGCACCCCAGGACAGAAGCACCCCTCTACAGCTCATGGGAGAACCCCTTAATTAAATGGAGCGAACACAAAGGAACACATGGGCAAACTGTTACCCCTTTAGTTCTATTTTAAAATACAATTAAATGGACTGGAGCAAACATAGGGAAGAGCTCATTTGTTAAATGGAGCAACCACACAGGAGCACATGGGTGCACTAGTACCAATTTAATTCTATTTTTAAATAAAATTAAAAGGAGTAGAGCAAACACAGGGCAGCCCCTGTAAAAAAAAAATCTGTCACAGAGAGTGTACCCAATAGACACCAGATAGCCGCTAAAAATGATGTGTTGCAGACAGAGAGCGTACACCCTAACATACAGGGCAGCCTCTGTAAAGTATTATGTGCGGTGCAACACACAAAGAGCAATTATTTGGCCTGATGGCCCCTGTCCAAATTATTTGGAATGATATATACAGCACAGCACTGTTCCACCGAACTGGACTGGATACAGAAAAGCGGGTCACCCCCAGATTGATATATGTATTTATTATTGCTCTGCACCACTGGACTGGAATGGATACAGCAGAACAGGTCAACCCCACACTGATATATTTATTTATTATCGCTCTGCAACACTGGACTTGATACAACAGAGCAGGTCACCCCCAGACTGATATATTTATTTAATATTCCACTGCACCACTGGACTGGTCTGGATACAGCAGAACAGGTCACCCCCAGACTGATATAACAGCACTACACAACTGAAATAGACTGATACAACGGAGTAGGTCAACCCCAGACTGACACAATACTTCACCACTCAACTGGACTGGATACAGCAGAGCAGGACACCCCCAGACTGATAATATATAACACAGCACTGCACCACTGGACTGATATAGCAGAACAGCTGACCACGCCACAATACTTTAATGCAAAGTGCACACATACTGTAAATGTCCTCTCACTACCTTCACCAGGACAACCCCACCCAGACTTATATAGGATCCGGATCTCACGAGAATCAAACAGCAGATGATGATGTTTTGCCTTGTTCCGGGTTCTGAGTTTTGGCGGGAAAACCTGAACGTACTCAGATCGCCAACTCCAGTAGTGTTCGGATTTCAGAAATCCGAACACACTCATCCCTAATTATGTATTATTATTATCTTGGTGGTTTTGCTACATTTTCCCTTACAAAAATTAACTGAACTTGTTTATTTTCTTTAATCATTATATCTTTTCAATGTCTCTTGCAAGATATTTTTTCTGACATTAAAAATCTTTAGTCCTCTGCTTGAAACTTTACTGCTTTTTAAAGTATATGAAGTTGACAATCCTCAAATGTTCACATTCTGACATATCTAAAGGAAAATGAGAGGCAGATAAGAAAAAATAATTATAGTAAATGGGATAGTAAAGTCTCTACAGCAGCATAAACATCATGTGTAGTGCGGAGACTGAAAATGTTACAGTATTTCTAAAGGTTGCGTAGTGTAAATCATAAAAATTGTCAACACTCTGAACTACAGTTAAATGGCAAAACATTAGTGTATTAACTTGTATAAAAAGAATAATGATAATAAAAGTAAGTCTACTTTGAAAATGAAACTTGTCAACAAATTGGGCAAGTCATCAAATATACTCAGTAAATATCACATTCATACATTTTAAATGAGACAAGAAAAAAAATCTATCACTTTGGGTCAGAAGTATAGCATTATGAAAAGGTCACATGCATACAAGTATGCCGTCATGCATCTGCCAAATATGTTTCCAAGCTAAAAGCAAAATTAGTAAAAACTAACAAGATTTGGAAAATTTGGTTTCTAAAATAGTATTTACAGATATTGTTTTGTATTTAAGCTAAAAACCAAAGTAAACTTTTTTACACCTTATTTTACAACTGACCCTAGGTCTCAGTCACCCTAATAATTATTTCAGTGTTTTGTCCCCAGATGCAACTACTGTATCTTTATTTACAATGTACTTGTCCTAAATTGCCTTGTGATTGTTTTCTTGTTTTTGCTCATTTATGTAATCTGTTAGACTCTATGAAACCCTTGTTGTATTATATAATATAATGTAATGATAATAATCAAATCAGTGTATATACAGTATAATATAATAATACACACAAACCATAGCATAATTTAAAGATAATGAGAACACTTCCAATTTTCTTTTTTTCTTTCTTTCTTTCTTTCTTTCTTTCTTTCTTTCTTTCTTTCTTTCTTTCTTTCTTTCTTTCTTTCTTTCTTTCTTTCTTTCTTTCTTTTTTATATTAACCTCATGTGTCTGTCTTCCATGAGTCAGCTACTTCACAGAGATTAAATACATCCATTGAACAGTTCAAAATGGGACAGTGGGAAGCATAAATCAACATCTGTGTACACATGGATTAAAAAATGAAGACTCCAATACAATGATGTTTATTAACACAATATTAAAATCTCTCAACACAACCATGTTTAATTATTAATTTATCAGAACAATAAAGATGTAAATCATAACTTTTTTTTCAGTGGGATGTTACTGATTAATACGTTTAAAACACATTAAACAATATTATCATAAAACAGCAATTACAATTTAATGATAATGGCATGCTTGTCCCTGCAAAAGAGTGTATTAATTATTGCAAAAAGAGCACAGTTACGCGAATGGAACCAATAACAAGATATTTATATATTTTCATTTAGCACACTTTTTTTTCTCATAACGTTACTTGATACTGATTACTCAATGTTTAGTTTTCATTATATTTGTATTGAATCTACAGCATTGCACTTAGCCTACAGTTAAGACAAAGGGTTATATTTACTAATGGGGCATACCTATGGGGATATTCCAGGACTATTCCTAAGTGATATGACTAGATTGCTTAGAAATTAAGCATAGAACGCTCCACGTATACTGCCGAGCGATGGTGATGCGCGGTCCCTTGTGTCTCCATCGCCTGACTATATTTATACTGCATGCAGTATAAATCTAGTTACATTGCCAGTGTTCTCCCCAGGGAACAGTGGCCTCACAGATTGCTCAGTATTTATCACTGGTGTATCGTATGTGTGTCAACGATGTATGCTGAGTGATTTGTGCTATCCTACATCCCTTAGCACAGGGCTGAAGTCGCCCCATGTGTATGCCACATAAGATGGGAGTTCTATTGAAGATGGGATGTTGCCCATAGCAAGCAATCAGATTCTATATATTTTATTCTGGAAGGTGATAAAAAAAAGAAGTAATATCTGTTTAGTTGCCATTGCATCATCCCATCTTCCATAGAAATCCCATATTAGTCAATTTACCCCAATGTGAGTAACTTTAAAGAAAGAATAGAAATTATGTTTAATGAAATGTTAGCATGCAATTCAGTATTAATGCAGGCAATGATGATAGAATTTGTCAGGAGTGAACCAGAATAAGGCCCTATGTGACTACCCTCCTGCAATAACGAAAGTGATATTTAGGAAATCACCAGCTTTGAAAATCAGTTTAGTGCACAACCACATTCCTCCTAAACAAACAATACAAACCACAATCAATAGTACACCTAGGAATGGGTTCACCACTGTGGTACATGTTTAGGTTCTAAAAGTCTAGGGCATCAAAGAACCAAACCAACCACCAGCTTCATGTCTGCACATACCAATAGAACACACAACATTAGAATTAAGGTAGGCATACATCAAGCCGATTTCCACCGATTACGGCCGATTGCGATCAATTGGCCCGATAAATCTGACCAAATCGGTTCTTCATGACATGGGTTCGGGTCCGATGCGCGGTCCCGTGCAAATCAGACCCGGCCCAGGGCCGGACCGGCGGGACATACAATGTTTAATCAGTTCAGTCGGGGCGTGCGGCGGTGACAGTCAGTCTCCACTGTCCAGCGCCGTAGCGGTGAGGAGCAGTGGGGGTGGGCGGCTGGGGAGTAAGCAGTGAGGCAGCAGCTTTACCAGATCAGTCGGGGTAGGCGGCGGTGACCATCAGTCTCCACTGTCCAGCGCTGTACCGGGCGGGCAGCCGCGGCAATTACAACTTTAAAATAACATGTCAAATGACTGCCCGGCTAATGATTGGCTGAGATAGAGCACGCTCAGCCAATCAGTGGCCTCCCTCCGCAGCCGCTGATTGGCTGAGAGTGCTCTATCTCAGCCCATCAAAAGCCGGAGAGTCATTTGACACATTATTTTAAAGATGTAATAGCCGCCGCTGCCCGCTTCTACAGCGCTGGACAGTGGAGACTGATGGTCACCGCCGCCCACCCGACTGATCTGGTAATGCTGCTGCCCCACTGCTTCCTCCCCAGCCGCCCACCCCCACTGCTCCTCACCGCCCTGCAGCTCCTTGTTATTGTTATTGTTATGCGATTTATCACATGTAAAAAATGTCCTAATCGTATGTTAGCCTCCCGGGGAGCTGCCGGGCGGCTCGAAGGAGAATTGGGTCCAACTTGTCCTTAGGACAAGTCGGCTCTATGTATGGGGGCCTTTAGAATGACATGCAATAGTAGAGGAGTAATTTATCGGTACTTATGTATTATCTGGGCTCCCATGTTAAATGCACCCCATTTTTCATACCCCTACTATCCAACTAAGCATGGAGTTTATTTTATATAGTGTGGCGAGCGCAGCAAGCCACCGTGCCCGAAGCAAGGCGAGGGGACGCGGTCTCATAAGAAAAACGGGAGCCCAGATATTACATAAGTACCGATTTATCTCCTGGAGTGTGCATGTCAGAAACAGTACATGGGCTGCACTGTGAGGCCCCCTAAAGACACAAATTAGTGATTATATACTGTACACAATATAAAAAGAGACTATGAAGAATAAAACCTATTGAAACACTGTAAAGACCAAGATCCCTACACTTCATGGGAACACACGCGTTATAATCAAAATAGAGAAGTGGAAATTTCATACACTGAATCAACACAATAGAATTAAGGTGATGTATGAATTGAAACCTAAATTGTAAATTGTGTATTGTTATACATAGGATCTAGACACCATTAGTCCTGTTCCATACATTAACAATGATATTTGTGTATTGTTATACATGCTATATAAGAAACTGTAAGTAAATAAATAAAATACAGTATGATCTAGACCAGTGGTTCTCAACCCTGGTCCTCAAGTACCCCCAACAGTGCACGTTTTCCAGGTCACCCGGCAGGTGCACTCATTATTCAGGCACATTTGAAAAGATCCACAGGTGGAGCTAATTATAGCACTTGTGATTCTGTGTGGAGACCTGCAAAACGTGCATTGTTGGGGGTACTTGAGGACCAGGGTTGGGAACCACTGATCCAGACATCAATATTCCTGAAATACCCCCTGCACACACAAAGAGCAGCATCTGTACCAATATTTCCTGATATGCACAGGTCCGGTCACCAGTGAGTATGGCAGCTAACTTGAAACATTTTTAATACTCGGTGAACATTTACATACCCTAGCAATATAAAAGTTTGCAAAAGGTTGTGCAAAAGTTTGGTGACCATAAATGTCAGTACTAAGACTTTAAAAGGTTTTTTTTTAGACAGATGACTGTAATTCTCAATATTGCTTTCTGGTTGTTTTTTTTAACATCCTTGTTGATATCTTCTTGCTTTCATTTTTTTGAGTCTTCTTGTATGCAATGCACATATTAAAGTTCTCCATCGACTTTAGTAATATTTATGTGTAAAGACTGCAAAGGTCTTTAAAAATTTCTAATCTTTCTTTCCTTTAAGTATTTTGTGGTCCAGTAACACCTTAAAGTTGGCTTGGGGATCTCTTTTTATAGTCTTTCTTTGCTTTGCCACAGTCAATAACATTTACTGTCAAGTTTTCAGTCAGCCGCTTAGAAAAGTTTATGTTTGTTAAAAGCAAATCAAAACAGCCTGAGAGATTAAAAGGATTGAGTTAGTTAATCAACTCTGGAGTGTTCTTTTACTGTCTTAGTTAAAGCCAAAACAACTTAGTCAGATTTTAACCTTACCCCCAAAAAAACAAATGAATGAAGGAACAACTTGAGTGGGCCCAAGACAGTGAAAATAACAAATACAGTACATATTGGACCTTATCCTGGTCCATTTGGTAGTGGGTGTTTGTTCACATGGAGCCGATGTTTTCTCCATGTGCATGCACATTTCTGCACATGTGCATTCACTGATTGCGTGGGTCCATGGCGGATAGATTGATGGCTGGATGCACTAACTCAACCTTGTGAGCGTGGGGCCTGGGCATCGGGCAGGGGTTCTCATCCATGGGAACGCACAATGTTACACTGGCATTCCCATGTTAATTGTAAGGTGACATGGGCACCGCCCATTTCCGTGAGAACGTACACACATAGAAAAGTGACATGAGAGTCACTTTACATATGCATGTGCGCTCCACATCTTTCGATGGTCGGCGACCATCGAAAGATGTGGGAGGTTCCCATTGGCAATTGAATGGATGTATATGTAAAACATCCATCCGCATTCCATGCAAACGTATGCACCATGCAAATGGTGGGCTGGCATACCACCATTCACATGCGAATTCTGGTTGATTCGCAAGGATGCAATTCGCATCCAAATGAATCAACCAGAATAACCCTCATTATGTTTTGAAATGCAACTTGTAGTATCCTACTTTTTTGGGCTAATTCAGAACTGATCAGACAGGGCATGAATTCCACCCCATTCCAATGATGGGGTCTCTGCAGGGAAGTATTTGCATATGTGCAGACCCCAGGAGTTTCACACTCGACAGACCGTTCGCTCAAATGGGGGTGGGCAGAAGCAAACAGGGGGCCGGATCAGGGGAACACCCAGCCTCTTATAGGCATCCCCTTAAAAATGCTGGGTGTTCCCCTGGGAATGTGGGCTGGAAAATGCTTGCCAGGGGCTGGCGGCTGACATCTCAATTTCTTTTTTTTTATAAAAAAAAGCTGTGAGTGTAGTAAAGAATGAAGTTTGCATGAAGTAGTGAATGGTATTTAACATTACCAAGAAAATGTGATGTGTTTTTAATCTAAGTTAGAGAGTCTGCTTAAATAACAAAAAAAAGTACTGTACTTTTCTTGAACACATCTAAGACAAAGTATAGTTTGGAAAAAGTAAATGAACTCAAAGGCAAATTACAGTACTTAGAAAAAAGTTAACTGGCATCAACAGCTAGCAAACATGGAGTCAATGTAATTGGACAAAACTGTAGGTGCTGCCCTATAAAAAAAAAAGCTTTTGAGTTTGCAATTTACATAGGCATTGTCTGATGTGAAAAAAGGGGAGGGTAACAGCAGAAGCTGTTTAGAGCGCAGGTCGTGGTTGTTTAACTCAGGGTGAGCAGCTGCAACTTGGGACTAGTCAGGTCCCTAGTAAGAATGCAAAGAAAAAGAGGGAGTTGTTGCAGCGCTCTCAAAATTTTAATGAGTGATTAATTATCAATAATCATAAAATTCAATAACAAATGACATATAATAAAATTATTAAAAAACAAATTAATAACAACGACAGGTGGACCAATTGATAAGTGGTAAATAAAACCTGCTCCGGTAGACAACCGATTGGAGGAAGGCACTGGAGTCCAAATAGAAGTCCCAATTTATAATCCCAATAGGTCGCTGGAGGTGTCCCTGTCCAAATTTTGGAAGAATGTTGCTTGTCGGGATCCTCTCTAAAGTGCGAATTGATACAATGGGAAGAAGGGGCGGGTACTCCAATAAATATTAACAAGCCGTGATCTTTTACCCCAATCCGGATTTGTGCGGGGAGGCTTTCGGATAAAAAGTGCTCTGTGCCAAGGAAATCATAAACTCCAAATAGATGTAAAAGCGGTTGTAAGGTCCCAGAAAGATTCAGCAGGAATGATGTAAAGTCCACATAGGATGGTCCAACCTGGTCACCAACGCGTTTCGCTGTCACTAGGGACAGCTTTATCAAGGTGACTGATGTTGGCTAACAGCCAGGTATATATACCACAATCAATTAATGAGGGTTGACCTCATGACATCACAGTGTTATAGGTCAAAGTAAAAAACTAGATGAATACAGTAACATGATGTTAAAAGGAAACTCGGAGACAGACTTTCACTAATTAAACCATAAAATTCATATCAGACTCATTGATTATAAACAGAATATACCCAGATAAACAAAGACAAAATTGTCGAGATGACCCTTGACCCGGATATAAATGTATTGTGCATGGGTCATATTCAGCTCTATGGTGTGTATAGCATTTTATGCTAATAAAAACCGTCACCCAGTTATATATAGGGGGTGAGAGGTAAAGACATCCTAACTTGCTAAGAGGTAAGAACTAACCTTAAAAAACCTTAGCGATCGTGTGGAGAATCGGGTTTGCCGCTTCTGACATTTGGGCGGAAGTGTGCACAGTATAATACACCCCCGTAGTGTCAGTAAGCCGGTATATACATTCATTACATCCGGCCTTTGACACGCATAAGGGGGAGAATGTATTCAGTACTTCCGGCTTGTTGGTACGCAAGCCGGAAGTCTATGGATTTGTGCGCGGTGTTTATAATGAGTTTAAACAATCATAGGGCTCAGTGGATGTGATTTCCATGGGCATGTGGAGGCACCCACCCGTTCGCTGGACCGCGAGTACAGGTGAGGATGCGTCCAACGTGTCCATTTTAACATAGGCTGGGATCCCGATATATCTCCCGCTACGTCATATCCGGTATGTCCGGTGATATTATCATTCATTGTCTGATGTGAATTATGGCTCACACAAACTAGATCTCAGAAGAGTTAAGATTTGACATTGTTAACTTACATAAAGCTGATCAGTTACAAAAGTAGTCTAAAAACATTGATACTTATTAGTCCAAAGTAAAAAAAATCTTTGTAAATTGAGGAGTTTCAAGTCTGATTACTATTAAGATGACTTCAAAAACAAACATAAATGCTCAAAAACATAAAAACATACACTATCAGGTAAAGGCTCAAAATCTATTCCACGTGCATACATGTCTGATCATAAGTATTCCATGCATACACAAATAATAAAGAATGTGTGAATTGGAGGAAACAAGGGAAGAGCCCTCTGTTCTCTACAAAACATATAAAGATTACTAAATCTTCTCTGGCTAGATACAAAAAGTTGAATTGTTTGGAAGGAACAATAAAACACTATGGGCCTTTTTCAGACAGTGTGACAAAGAATCACTTTTTAAAGTTGCATACATCAACAGTTGTATATACTGTACAGTATGGACTTTATTATAATCAAATCGGTCCCCTGCTCGTTCAAACAGGGGACAAAGTTTTGCGTCTGCACTTGCGTAGGTGCATTTGTGCACATGTGCAGATGCTGGGTGTGAGAGGGCATGGCGGATTACATGTTTGCCATCCCACTCGCACCTAGCAGTGCGTGTGGGTAGGGTGGGGTGGGGAACAGTCAATGGGAATGCTCAGCCTTTCATGGGCGTTCCAATGAAAATATGGGTGTTCCCATGCAAATCACCCAGTGATGCGGGGGCAGGCAGCTGACAATTGATCTGGGAGCGCTGGATAAATCATTCGATGGACACCGACACAAGGCTGCTAATGGATGATTATGCAAATCATCCATTCACAGCCATGCAGGGATCATGGCGTGCAAGGGGGGGGTGGGCAGCCATGCGGATGGTGTAAATTTTGCAGCCTTGAGAGTCAACCAGAATAAGGGATTATGGACCTTATTCAGGTTAATTTGCTCGGACACACACATTTGCATGCTGCCGAGTGAACGGCACCCACTTGCACATGGACAGCCAAGGCATGCCTCTAAATCACGTGAACCCATTAATTTGCATCTAAACACAAAGGGGAGTGGCGTTCCACTACACATTCGCTAAAGTGTTCACACGTAACTCAACCTCTTTGCTGGGACATGCAGTGACCGGCCAAGTGAACACACTCTGTGGGTGTTTCACACGCCACAGCATGAATTCACTTGCAAGTAACTTTCAACCCATTAACCAATTGCATGCAAGTATGAGAGTTGACACATGTCAACTTGTTGTAATTGTGTGTACTATGGTGCCAACATGACATGCACATGTGTGTGTTAAGGTTTGAGATTTTAAAATGGCACAAAAAAGAAGCTAAGGATACTACTGCAATTGTGTGTAAAAACAATGAAAGATATAAGAGATACAAATGCAGAGAAGTTTAAATGTTTAAACTACAAAACTGTGCTTCCAGTGTGGCTGCCATGTAGTTAGTTAATTGGTTAATGAGAGAAATGTATATGCTGCATGGGTGAGTATTGTGCGCAGATGTGTGACTTGCTTTTACTGAATAAATTATTTTTTACCTTGATCAGTCTGAGTGCTTGCACAGTGGAGCGAAGTCACTGCCCAGCACTTGTAGTCACCACCCCAGTATACGCCCCGGTTTCTGCTCAGTTTTTCCCAGTTTTGTGGCCGCGCCCATCCATACACCCACATTACACCTACTTTATATGAGCTTCTTTGCTAGTGTATCTCTATTCATAAGGTCGTGAGTGTGCACGGTTGCCCAGAACTGCACATGGGCTTTGTGAATAGTGAGCAAGCATAGTAGGCTAAAGGGGTGTACATAAGGAGAGATTTTGGCTAATGGACAATTTTGACTAAGCAATTTTGTCTAAGCAATTTTGAGAGAGATTTTGGCTAGAGGCACTGGAGATTTTGACTAAGCGATTTTGTCTAAGTAATGATAGACTATGATCTAGTCGAAATTGTCTTGCCTGCACAGTCAATCTATGCTAAGCAATCTATGCTAGACAATATTGACTAAGCAGGAGAAAAATAGGGAGATTTTGGCTAACCTTATAGGAGATTTTGACTTTCTAGTCAAAATCTCCTGCCAAAATCCCACCGTGTGTACACCCCTTTAGATACGCTCTCCAAACTAATTTGTGTCTGAGCGAAGCAATCAGAATAAGGCCCTATGTCGAGAAATACTCTAAATTAGTATTTGAGGCCTTATTGAGCAGTGTAAACTTACTTTTGAAACAATGCTCCTACCACTTTACTAAATTTGAATACATTTGTGTATTATTCCCATTTAAGACTAATCATCATTTGAGCTCACAGTTATCTCTATCACTCACACCTTTGTCAGAACTGAATCAGACTCCTTTAGTACTGTAGGCCATATTTGAGACTTTTGCATTTTTATGGTTGTCTCAATTAGTATTTACATGGACATATTCTCATGTACAGTACCATATTCTCAGTGCACTTTTACTCTGGTTTCATACCTATTTCGGTTATATTTAAGCCAATTGATGCCATGTCCATTCAAACCTTTGTTTCAATAGAACATTTTAAATAGCTGTGCATACACAGTGGGAAATATTGAATTTTCATAAAATAAACAGACTCAGATTGAATTTAAGGTTAACTTGGAATGGTATTTGTATAGGTAAAAGGCACAGCATGCCAGCATCAAAGCCTCATACAGTACTTTACCATTTGCAGTCTATAGTGGAAAAAGCATCATGGTTTGGTATACCTTTGCTGCTTGCTCTTATTGATGTAAAAATTATTTTCACATTTTATCAAGACTTTTTGTAGTGGAATGTAATGTTACCTGTTCAACAAATTAATTTAAATGGAAATTTGGATAAACAACGGGAGATTGACCTAACACATAAAAAATATACGAACATTAGAAAATTCAACTTATGGAGTGATTTTTTTTTACCTCAGGCTGATACTGAAAAAAGGAATCAAACAAGACATCACAAGATTATTGCTGAATTGAAACAGCTGTGTATTAAGATAAAAAAACAACAACATACTGTTATGTAGGTTTGATACAAAGATACAGGGAATGTTTGGTTGAGGTTATTGAGGCCAAATGATTGTAAATGTTAAAGCCAAGGGTTTGCATACTATTTCCACAGTGTGCTCTGATTGTTTAAATTTTTTATTTCAACAAAGATATATTATAAGAAGACTATCTATTATTGTAACTTAAGTGAGGATCAGATCACTTTTTTTACATGAATTTAGGCAGAAATTATGGTAATTCCAAAAAGTTATTTTTGCTTGCCACTGTACGTGTGGTTTTTGAGTTGACTTAAATTTTAACTGCCTTTATATTATTTTTTACAAATTGTTATGAAATGTCTGGGAAAGCCCCTCCCCCTCTTGTGGAATCTTTATCTTTTATTTTTATTCGCAACAGGATATGTCTTTCTGATGATTAACCTTTCAACTGTGTTAGCACTCATGATTCACCGGAGAGTTTTGGAAATGAGTTAGGCTATAAGAAGGTACTTTGCCTTATGATAGACTGACCAGATGCAATGTAGTTCTCTCTACATGTATTTGAGTAAACTGATACATTATTTGAGCTTATTTGAGCTCACTTAAATGTATATCAGGCTTTTTAAGTTGACACATCATTTGCCTACTGCACTCATAATGAGTGGCATCATTATGGGGGTCAGGAGTAAGCACTAGTTTGGAGTCTCCTTAAGAGCAGTGACACCAAAAATGTTTTTTCTCAGTGGCAGTAACTGGGTGTTGCTGTCACATTATGTGCAGAACTCAGCTCTGGGCAAAGTGTAAAGTGCAGAAGTCGGTGGGGCATGTCTCCAGGGACAGCCTAGCAAAAAAAACGTAAGTATAAAGTGTGAGTGTAGGGGTGTGAGTACTAAAAGGTTAAAACAGGTGTATCTTGTCATTTTTTAATATGTCCTTTACAGTTGGTGTACAGGTGCTAGTGGTCCCATTTCTGCCCACGTGTGCATGACACTTAAGGTTCACCAAGTTCTTGCCTCTGGGACATGCTTTCAGGGGTCTGTAGTCCCACTGTAGCAGATAATATTTCATTATATTTTTATAACATATAAATTGCACCCACCACACAGGAGTGCGGGGATAACCCCAAGCTTTAGCCCAGGTCTGGAGTATATTTGGGAGGGGGACCAACTTTTTAATGGGTTCTTGAGGCATCAACAGCCTAGGATGACTAGTTGGGGAGGTTGGGGGAGATGCAAGATATATATATATATAGATAGGTATATTAAAATGTGTTCTTCTAGACTTAAGATAAAGAAGTTATGGTAGCTACAGTATAAGAATATTTCCTATTGTATACCAAAGATGTGTTAGGACCACAGATGGGTAAATCAAGAAGTAGAGGTAACATCAAGGAAGCATAGAAATGCTAGGAGATGGGTTAATTAATCTTCTTCCAAAAGAGGAGCACAGAGGATTATCCCCAAAAAAAAAAAAAAATCATCTTCATTCTGTCCACAACCCCTCTAACAAAGTCTTGACTGATCCAGTCAAGTTTTATGCAACTTATATGATGTTATATATTACGTTACACTATAATGAATACCTCCAAATTCATAGAGATAAATATCTTTTTAACATTAACTCAACATTTTATAAATTTGGAAACAAGTTAGGAAAACTTCTCACTCACTAAACTCATTACATCAATCTATAGTAATTTTCTAATTTCTGCTACTATGAAAACTTACTACAGTATGAAGACCTTTATTCACAGTCACAAACATTCCCAAATGAGTCAATAAGTGAACCAGTATCTTTCCCACCCCCTTATTTTCTTGTATCCTCCTATTGTTGGGAATCCTTATTATTACCACAAATACCATATTCCTTAAAGTATAGTTTATCTAACACGATAACTCCTGGGCTATTGGAAAGTTGAAGCTAGCTAAAGCGCCAGGCCCTGACAGTTTTTCAAATTCATTTTACGGTACTTGTTTCCTATCACGGCGCCCATCGCATACCATCGCATGCCTTAATTAGTGGTATGCAATGGTATGCGATGGGACCCAATTTTAAAATCACAATGCATGCCATTAAAATGGCATGCGATGTGATTGATGCGATCAAAACGATGATTTAATTGTACATGCACCCTGATGGGTGATTACAACGTTATATGCACCCCCATCGTTAACGCCACTGCCACTATTAATGCCAACCCAAAGTGTGGCAAGTGCAGTGAGCCTGCGAGGGGCGGCGGTACGCATCCTCCAAACTTTTCATATCCCCACTATGCACGTCGGCGTGGAGTTAATTTTATATAGTGTGGCGAGCGCAGCGTGGGGACACAGAATACATGTGAAGTTATCCAGTTATCCACGGTGGCTCGGTGGCTCGCTGCGCTCGCCACACTATATAAGATCAACTCCACACTGACGTGCATAGTGGAGGTATGAAAAGGTCGGAGGATGCGTACCGCCGCCCCTCGCGGGCTCACTGTGCTCGCCACGCTTCGGGTTGGCGCTAGTAGTGGTGGTGGTTTTAACAATTGGGGTACATATAACATACTAATCACCCATCAGGGTGATTGTACAATGAAATAATCGTTTTGATCGAATCGATTGCATCACATGCGATCTTGTCACATGCGATGCGATCAATGCGATCAAAAAGATGTAACAAGATTAAAATCTTGGGCGCCGTGCTAGGAAACAAGTACCCATTTTACAAAATAATGTCAGCAAATATAGCAGAACCGTTAGCTGCTTGTCTCATTTCTATAATGTCCCAGGGCACTCTTCCAGCATATTTCTCAGATGCTATCATTAAAATACTACCAAAACCAGGCTGCAATTTGAATCTACCAGGTCATATACATAGGCCAATCTCCTTGCTACAACATTTTTACAAAGATATTGGCGATTGGAGATTGGATTGAATTGGAGACTGTCTTCTATATTACCTTTTACAATTCACAAAGACCAATCTGGTTTATTTCAGGAAGACATTCTGTAGTAAATGTTAGAAGTGTTGTCAGCTGTACAACACTCTAATGCTGACTCTGAATCTCTATATACATCCAATATGGTACTTACATTAGACACCGAACAATCCTTTAATTTAGTATTATGGCCCCACCCATTTTGAGAAAATTGTGGATATCCCTCTCCATTCATTAGTTTGATTCATACTTTATATTTTTCCCCTAAATGAACCTTTGCCTGCAACGGCATACTCTCATCTCCCTTTCAACTCGGCAGAGGAACCCGTCAAGGGTGTCCATTATCACCCCTTTTATTTGCAATTGCCAATGAACCACTTGCTGTTGCAGTACATTCATCTCCTCTCATAAAAGGGATTATGATTGGAACAGAGGAAATAAAAATAGCATTATTTGCACATGATACAGTACATTGATATTTATTTCTGATCCATCCCGTTAGTAACCAGCTTTTCTGGACCTTGCTGACTCATTCGGGAAAATATCAGGTTATAAAGTAAATTTGACAAAATACGAAATTTTATTATTAGGTAAAGCAGATCCAAAGTCTCTTGACATCCCATTGGTTTTTTCTTCTTCACTTTTCAAATATCTTGGCATTCAAATACCAACTAATCTAACACAACTCTATTCATTAAACTGTAATCCTATTATTTCACAGATAACTAAATTAGAATCCTGGAAAGATCTTCCAGTATCACTATTAGGCAGATTAGCAAAAATCCAATCTATTATCTTCCCAAATATGTTTACTGCATGCAAATGTTACCAATAACTTTATCCAAAAAGGATATTATCCAATTAGACTCCTTATTCTCCAAGCTTATATGGCAGAACAAACACCCTGGAACAGCCAGAGCTAAACTTAAATCTCCCAAAAGTGAAGGATGCCTTGGCTGTCCCAATTTATAAATTTACTTTTTAGCTACTGTACATTTATCAGGTATATAAATGTTTGGATTATCAACAAATCCAATTATACTGACAGGGTATTAGAGCATGCCATTTTTCTCCTTATGCCCCAGGTGCTTTATTTCAATCTAAACCTACAAATATACCAATCGAATTTAAAAGACACATCTTGTTAAAAGACACATACTGTATGCAACCTGGATTAAAGTTAATAAAATATGTAACAAGAAACCATACGATTCTCAATTTATCCCTTTGTGGGGAAATATTTATTTTCCCCCATCCATATCTAACCATTGGTTTAATGTCTGGTAGGAAAAAGTTTAGCATTCTCTAACAAAGTCTTTGATCTGAGAGAATTAAATCTCTTATTTACTGATCTCTCACATCACATATAAGGTGAAATAGTTATATATGTTACTTATGAAAAAAAGTGGTGTTAATAATTTACAATGGACACTACCCCTGGAGAAATGGAAGAACAACCAGGGCCGGTGCAAACCTCCCCCCCGCCCCAGGAAAATCCTCCGCCCGATGCACCCCCCAGCGCGCACGCTCCGGGGGGGATTTGCGGGCGATACTGCGGCCGGCGCCTGGGCGTGGGGGGGGACTGTTTTGCGGGAGATACCGCAGCGGTCACTCGCACTTCAGGGGAGGGTGTGTGCGGGCGGATACTGCAGTGGCGATACCGTGTCCAGGGGGGGAGGAGGGCAGCGTTCATTGATGGGCGGGATGGGGGGGGGAGAGGGAAGCTCACTGTCTTACCTGCTCCTCGCTCCCAGCTTTCTATGGTACCTCTATGGTACTTCTCCTCAGCGGCTCATTACCGCCCTCCAGTGGCCGGCGCCCTAGGCAAATGTCTAGACCTGCCTAGTGGTGGCGCCAGGCCTGAGAACAACATATCATCCACTTTGTTTCTGAATGATATCATGGGCCTTTATTCCATCTCACTAAAATCCTTAAACTTTGCATATCTCCAAGAAGTATATTTAAGGACTTTACATAGGGCTTACATCACACCATCTCAACGAAAACACACTGTTATGGAAGAAACAGGCCATTGTCTCAAATGCGGCATGCCATCATCAAACTTTTCACATTGTATGTGGGACTGTTATAAATGAAAACAATTTTGGAACAAAGTCATCATCTTTATTTGTGATATGTTCAACACTAGACTGTTCTTTAATCAAACAGTTCGCATGGGACTAAACTTCTCTGTCTGGACACTGAAAAACAAAAACAAATGCAAAATCTCGATCCTTTTCACAATACTAAGAGTAGTAAGCAAATGTATTCTAATTTACTGGACAAAGATGTCGGATCCTAACAAATAGTATACTACGAACAAAGATACACAAGGACAGACTTTTATTCTGGAACACTTAAATTCTATCAAAAATGGTCATTATTCATTAACATTCTTGATGATGCTACTAAAGTGCATATTCTCGCTGCATTTGAAAATTCCTAGTCCTAATAGAGTGAGTAACTGCTTAGATTATAGCTATTATTTGTTGCATATAGGATCAACAGATATTAGGTTCCTTACTACTGTATATTAGATCAGTAACTTCACTATGTACTTATGTTTGTCATCCATGTACGTTTGCGTGATCACAATTCCTTTCCCTTTTTTCCTTACCTTTATGTCTGTCTTTTGTATAACTCATTATATTTTTGGTTCTTTTCTTAAGAAAGATTTGTTACTAATGTATGTAGATACAATGAATAATACTCAGATATAGTCACATATAGGTATAGCATGTCTGTATGGGTTGGTTTGTATTTAATGTATATTTACAAAAACTTTTCCATTAAAAGTATGTAAAAAAAGAAATTACATAAACATTTGGACCAAGAGGTCTCATTGAGATGTGTAAGATCCGATTAGGAGCAGTTGCAAAACAATAGCTTGTGGGAACAGGCTCTGTGGGGAGCATTGTCTCTGCAGATGTCATTTGGTCTGATTCTCTATATGGAATCTGGATAAATGGACAGATGTAAGAGGTCCTACTGAGTAGCGTTTATCACTACCTGAAAGTTACAGATTTTGGATAACCCCTGCTAAAAGGCATGTTAAACCTGGGCAATGGGCATGTAACCCCTGTGGAAAAAAGAATGTACATTTTCTCTCTAACAATAGACATGTAACCCCCTGGCAACAAGCATTCTATCCTCCTGGTAATGAGCATGTAACCCACTGGTAACAAGCAAATAAATATTAGCAATGAATAAGAAACCCCTTGAAAGGTGCATGTAACCCCCTCCCTGCCTAAGAGCATGTAACCACTGGCTACGAGCATGTAAACCCTGGCAATGAGCATGTAACCCCTAGGAACAAGCATTAAGGTAAAAAATATAATAAATATATGGGGGCAAAATAAATGTTTTTGGCAGAGGGGTGCTAAATTTCTAGTTATGCCACTGATAGGGAGGCAAAATAGGAAGTGGTAGAGGGATGGGGCTCAATATTTCATATTTTATCCTGTAATGTAAAAGTACTTAACACAGAAAAACAATATGACCAGGCAGGCAAAGTGATGGAGGTAAATATATTAAATCCCATATAGAGGTTAGCCAAAACATAGTCATTTTCAATTGTATGAAGGGTTTGGGCTTGCAAACAAAATACTTTCCCAGAGCTAAATTAAAAGAGAACAGAAATGATAGAATTCAAGCTTTGGATAGTACAAACCTCCAGCTACTTTAAGCAGATTAAAAGATTTTCTGGCAAAATAAGCCCCTCATGATAAAGCAGAATAAGGACAGCTATTTTTTTACAGCAACAATTCTACCCGTAATGAAATCCTTATGGTCCAACCAATTTTTTCAGAAAAAAAATGTCTAACTTGTGTTGTAAAGGGGCACATATAGTAGAAGGGTTATTAAGTCTACCTCATGTGCAGTTAACTGAATATCAATGTAATTAATAGAAGACTTTTGTCAAGCATAAAAAAACAAAGCTTGCAAAGCTGACAGAGTAGAGACAAATTAATAGCAAAAACATGCTTGAAGTTTGAGGCCTTAGATTAGGCTTCAATAAGTGGATATCAAGTTGAAAGGTGAACAGCAAATATGGGCAAATAATCTTCAAATAAACACATTTTATGATCAGAGTTGTGTATTAGTGTTGTTTGAAGTCAATGGATAAACCAACAAATGAAACCACTTCATGACATGCTATACTGTAAATGTGGTTTATCTAAATGAATGCAGTTGGCACCTAATATATGTAGGAAGAACATGCAGAGCTTTGAAAATCCAAATACGAGAACATATTTGAAACAGAATAAAGGCTAATTACCTATTCACTGTCAAATCATTTTATGGAAAAACAAACTGCTCCACCAAGAACATTACAGTATGTACTTTATGGACTTAGAAAATATCCAAAACTCTAGTCTGAGGAAATGAAAGAAAAGATTGGCAAAATCCAGGATGACATTGATCCATAAACTTAAAGATCTTGCACCTTAAGGACTTAGGGCCTTATTTTGGTTCATTCTTTCTGACAAAATCCTTCTTAGATGGACAAAACCATGTGCACTGCAGGTGGGGCAGATGTAACATGTGCAGAGAGAATTAGATTTGGGTGGGGTTTTACTTCAAAGTGAGATCTATATTGCAGTGTAAAAATAAAGCAGTCAGTATTTTCCCTGCACAGAAACAAATTTACTCACCCAAATCTAATTTTCTCTGCACATGTTACATCTGCCCCCCTGCAGTGCACATGGTTTTGTCCATCTAAGAAGGATTTTGTCAGAAAGAATGAACCAAAATAAGGCCCTTAATTTGGAATTTAAACAAATGTTTTTTAGAATAAATCCCATCCATTTAGTCTATTTTCATCCTCATCATCATCATCATCCATAAACAATATGTTTTAATAGCCCACCTTTATATAGAATTCTTCACTTTTTACTCCCACTAACATTTCACCCTATTAAATATTTGTTATATGTTTAATACATTTCTGATATATTTTATCTGCATCTTGCCTACCTACAGATGTATAAATAATTCCTGTCTGCTGGGGCCTACCTACTGAAGTACAAATAATTAATGTAAATAATTCAAGTGTGCTAGTGCCTACCTACTGACATATAAATAATTCCAGTGTGCTATTGCCTACCTGGCCTACGGACATACAAATAATTCATGTTTGCTGGTGCCACTGCCTACATACTGACATATAAATAATTCCTGTCTATTAGGGCCTACCTACTGATGTACAAATCATTCCTATCTGCTGGGGACTACCTACTGGCATACAAATAATTCCGGTACTTGTTTCCTAACAGGGCGCCCAGATTTCCTACATAAGCTCAGTAGTTAATTTAGTTAATTTATTCACTGAACTCTGAGTGAAATCGCATGGCCCTTTTTTATGGCGTGAGATGTGAGATGAGATGAGATCTCAGCAGTTTGTATGGTAAAACACCTAAAACAGCACCACTCTCCATGTCACCTCGAAGCGTGGAGAGAGCAGCGTGACCCACGAGGGGTGGCAGAACGCATCCTCCGACCTTTTCATACCCCCACTATCCACGTCGGTGTGGAGCTGATTGTATATAGTGTGGCGAGCGCATCGAGCCACCGCGGAATACATGTAAAGTAATCCGCGTACCCTCGCGGGGCTCGCTACACTCGCCACGCTTCAGGCTCAGTGGCTCGCTGCACTCGCCACACTATATAACATCCACTCCACGCCGACGTGGATAGTGGGGGTATGAAAAGGTCGGAGGATGCCTTCTGCTGCGCTCGCCACGCTTCGGGGTGACGTGGAGAGTGGTGCTGTTTTAGGTGTTTTACCATATGAACTACTAAGATCTCATCTGCGATACGATATCACTCAGGGTGCAGTGAATAAAATAACTAAATAAACCATGCGATGCGATGTGCGATGCGATTTCACTACGCAGAATAGCCCACTAAGCAAATACCTTAGTGGGCGCCCTGCTAGGAAACAAGTACCATAATTCCTATAAATAATTTAAGTGTGATAGTGCCTACCTATTGACGTGTATATAATTCCAGTGTGCTAATACCTACCTTGCCTACAGACTTACAAATAATTCCTGTCTGCTGGGGCCTATCTACTGATATATAATTAATTCCTGTCTGCTGGGACCTACCTACTGATGTACAAATAATTCCTATAAATAATTCAAGTGTGCTAGTGCCTACCCTACTGACGTGTATATAATTCCATTGTGCTAGTGCCTACCTAGCCTACTGACATATAAATAATTCCTGCCTGCTGGTGCCACTGCCTACCTACCGATGTATAAATAATTCCAGTCTGCTGGTGCCTACCTACTGACATATATAATTCCACTCCAGTGGTGCTGCCCTGTGGCATAACTCCACAAAAATAATGGAGATCCAAAATATGGAGGATAAAAAAATAGGGAAAGATGAAGAGCCGCTTCCTCATAGTTCTGAAGCTGCTGCCATTTGTCATGACATAGATGATGAAATGCCATCAACATCATCTGCCAAGGCCGATGCCCAGTGTCAAAATAGAGGGCATGTAAAATCTAAGCCAAAATTCAGTAAAATGACTCTAAAAAATCAATGTAAATGTCAACTTGCCAATGTGCCATTTACAACACGGAGTGGCAAGGGGCAGCTAAAGCAATGGCCTATGTGCAAGTCCTCCTCCTCCCCCGCACTATAGAAAATTTAAGAGAGTTAAGCTGTCATTGAAAAATACAGCAAACAACTCTGCCTTCTAAAGACATTTTTTTTTGCCTGACATTTTTACTGGTTATACCTTATAACCTTGATGGAATAACTGGCAGAGCCAGGAGCTGGTCAGTATTTGTTGAAAATGTTTTTTTGCACAAGGCACTATTGTGCAAACATCACAACATTATATTGTTTATTGATTGTTTATCTATAGCCAAATAAAAAAATATATGTGCAAATTTTAGAGTAAAGTAACTCATTTAGTAGGTACTAGAAGCACAGAGAGGGGCAGATCGCAGCACTATTCCATATTAAATTTCTGTAAACTAAATGGAGGCAGCCATCCATTAGTGTGGCAGCTATCCCAATACAAAGGATCAGTCTGTAGCTAACCCCCCAAAATCCTCTATATACAGTAGTATGCAGTTCATGTTTCTTTTTAATTATCTGCAAATTTTCAGTTTTGTACATTCCTTAAGTGAATCTAGTAAACTGAGGATACTCAACCTGTTTGATCACCGGTGTATTTACATCTTGGGATGCAGAGATACTGGGTGAGATGTAATAGGATGAGAGATTCAGAAAGTGAGAGATTTGGTAAGAAACTTAGATTTTTCAGTGTTAATGATTGTCGCTTTAAAAAAGTGCAGATTTCTTACCAAATCTCTCACTTTCTGAATCTCTCCTGCTATCTCTATTTTATTCTCTCTTTTGACCAACTCTATTGCAATTTTAAGAACCTCTTAAGGCATGAGAACAGGATCTGGGTATACAAGTAAAAATAAATTGACATGGTGTTTTCAAAACATCTATTAATACCAACTTCAAGGACTAGCTTCAAAATTACTACAAAATGTACTCATGATGGTACATGGTCTCAGAAAGAGGACATCATATTTTCCATTCTTCTTCAGACTTTTGTTGGAAGCACTGTAAGCACAACAGCACACTTTTGCATTGGGACTGGACCTTGATCAGAACCTATTTGAATGAAGTCCTAGTCCTTATTGCTAAGAATCTGAGTTTATCTCCTCTAAAAGATCCCTTAAACATTCTGCTCTAAGCTAGTGAAAGGAGTTTCAAAGCCCATTAGTAACCTTTGTGGGCACATTTTTAATGCTGCTAAACTATTAATTGCTGAACAATGGACAAAAAAAATGTCTCCTCCTAATTAACATAATTTGCTATGTTGCTTCAATGGAGTTCATTGTAGCCCTGCTCAATATTTGGAGTACCTGGTACAGTACATGTACTTGCAAAGACAATTTCCTTGTACCTTATAATATTAAGCATATAATATATAAAGCCGGATGCAGTCTTCTTATTCTTTATTTATTTTAACATACCCTAACTTGTAGTAGTAATTGTCTTTTTTTCCCTCTCACATCTCCACCAGCCCTTTATTTGGCTCCCACTCAATGTTGTTTTCTTTTTTTTGTACATTCTACTCTACACATATGGCAAGAAAAGCAAAAACACAGCAGATTTGATAATTTTGTTAATATTTTTGTATTTTTATTATGTATAATTTGTTTCTATGGGATTGTCTTTTATTTTCCCTTCCACTTATATAATTTAACAAATAAAAAAAATAAAATAAAACAAGAATAAGTGATTCTTGAAAGAGAGACAACGTTGGCTGCTATGAATTGCAGCAACATAGAAATACATTGAGGTATAATTGAAAACCACCGAAAATGTATAAAGAACAATGAACACTAAACAATATTATAGATATAATGTAACACATCAACATTAATAAAAACTGCAACTTGATTTAGAGAAAACACATTATAACCTATGAAAAACATGGGGTTGTACAGGGCAGGGACAGGTGAATATTAAATGTACCCTATTACTATTCAGTATGATTAAAACACAATTATTAAATTATCAGTTGGGAATATACTTAAAGGAACACTTCACATCAGATAAAATGTAGGTCATACGTTAAAGATACTGTATGCTTAGATAAAATGTATCCAAAGGTTTTAGTATCCAAAAAGTAAATTAACACTATTTCTCACTCAGTCATATTGTGTTTGTTTCAATCCTATAAATTTTAACCCAGTAGTTTGTGATAAATGAAACTCTTTGAAATGTCTTCTACTGAACTGTCATGCTGTGCTTTATCTTTGATCTGTGTGAACCTATCACATTTTTAAGAGGCTGTGTTGTGCGACCTACTTAATATCAACTACAAGAGCTAAGTAAATAGGAAATAATGCATGTTATTTATTTATTTTACTTTTTTCCAGTAAGAGAATGATACATGCTACATTGGCATTATTAAAAAGCATATACTGTACAGTATAGTGCACAAATACCACAATTTTACTTATGTACTTATGTGCTTTTTGTTACATTTTCTAAATCAGTAGCTTTTTGATTGCAAAAAACAGCAATTCAAGTCAATATATATCACATCTTTTGGTATACCTGCATTTCAAATAATAACCTGATTTGCTGCTTATTTTTTTATTTATTTCGAAAATATCATTAACCATTTTCCTGGTTTTGTTGCAACAGGTGTAACTTAATCAGACTGGTCTTTATTCATTTCTAATTAAGAAGCCTTTTTTGAACAGTATGTGATTGCAAATTATAGAAGATATATATATATATATATATATATATATATATATATATATATATATATATATATATATATATATATATATATATAGTGCCACTCTTTGGTGTGTAGTCACTTTCTGCTATATGCACACCTTTTTTCATATACAAAGTATGGCCACACACACAAGAGTGATATATCACCATGCCGCCAACTCCACCAGAAACATCGCCATGGCGAGCTGGTGGCAAACAATTTGTTTAGAATATAAAATACAATAACATGGAGGAAGAGGAAGAGGAGGAGGAAGAGGAGGAGGAAGAGGAGGAGGAAGAGGAGGAGGAAGAGGAGGAGGAGGAGGAGGAGGAGGAGGAAGAGGAGGAGGAAGAGGAGGAGGAAGAGGAGGAGGAAGAGGAGGAGGAGAAGGAGGAGGAAGAGGAGGAGGAGGAGGAGGAGGAAGAGGAGGAGGAGGAGGAGGAGGAGGAGGAGGAAGAGGAGGAGGAGGAAGAGGAGGAGGAGGAGGAGGAGGATTAGGAGGAGGAGGAGGAGGAGGAGGAGGAGGATTTAGTGTTTTGCCATGGGTTGATCTGCTGAACTGCCCTTGAGAGCTTGTTTAATGGCACTTCAATGTTGACTCATTCATTCCTTGGATTTTTACAATATATTCCAAACTGCATGGACATCTAATGTAATAAAAAAAAAAACATATTTATTGGTGCAAGTCAAAGATTCAATATTATTCAAGATATTTATTTTTCAGCCTGAATGTGGGTGTACAGTATAATCTCCAGTGTCATAGTACATACAAGCAGTACATCCCAAGCATGTGTAATTGGCAGTTTTCTTTTTTAAGATTTTTTTTTCAACACCGCTATCAAAATGTGATACTAAATGTCCAGTATAATATACACTTGATAAAATTAAACAAAAAATCTAAACAAAAATTTGTGCAAAATACTAACAATAATTACTTATGTACTAAAATGTCTACTTTGTATAATTGATCATGCACATATAATTCAAATGAAAAAGCTGTTCAGGAGCAACCAATGACCTTCAAGTTCACGCAATATGCTATTTTTCCACCACTTGACATCAATTGCAGAATTTCTAAATACTTCTGAATAAAGCTGCCTATTCTTTGTGGAAACAACTGCTTTTAGTACATGGTAATGCATAGAATTTACTATAATTGGAAATTTGCTTTCAAAGTGTTCCCAATTGTAAAGTATAATAAATTATCCTAACACCATATATACAGAGAAAATAAATAAACACAAAGAGCCCCAGAATAACTTTGTGGAATGTTAGTTGAAGGATACAAAATTCAATATTTAGCATTATTAAGAAGTGAAAAGCATATGGCACCAGATCATTATCTAGCTTGTCCCTCTAAAGTAGATGATACTGTAGATACTGAGTGGGAAATTAAACAAGAGACAAATGGAAAATTTGAAGGACCACAATTCATTATGGCTGAGATTCATGTGTCTGTGCGGGATGCAGTTTAAATCCCGGCGGTCGGGATCCCGGCGTTCAGAATCCCGACGCTGGAATCCCGACCGCCGAAATACCAACACTTTCTACCTCCGTGGGTGTCCACGACACCCCTGGAGGGAGAATAAATTAGCGTGCCGAGCGTAGCGAGGCACCGGGCCCGCTGCGTGGCGAGCACAGCGAGCCCGCAAGGGGGGGGGGGCGATCCACGCCCCCCCTTGTCGGGATTTTTGGCGGTCGGGATTCCGGCGTCTGGATTTTGAACGCCGGGATCCCGATCGCCGGGATTTCATACTGAATCCGTCTGTGCATGTTTCAGCTATCTCAACAGTTTTACACAAAACAGTCCTGAATGGCAGATCAACACAAAAGAAGCATCTTCTTAAAAAAGTGCCACACCAAGATTTGTGCATTTTTTAAAAGAACACTAGGTAGATTTTTAAACCATGTGGCAATAGATTGTAGTCACAAAAATAAAAACAAAAGCACACCTCTTGGAACACACCATGCAGATGTAACAAAAAGAGATTGTCACAATGGCCCTTATTCTAGTTGACTCGGATGGATGTGTATTTCGGACAGACACCAAGCGTTCTTAGACCCGCCTACCGTATGGATCTCTCACACCGTCCGAATGCGGTAAAACTCAGAGCGAACGGACGAGTGTATTTAACATGTGAACAACTCCCCCATCTGTGGAAACCTCCCCCATCCTCCGTTGGTCGCCGACCATCGAATGAAGGACTGAGCGGTCAAACAGCTTCGAGTGTTGTAGACCACTCGGACAGACATTTCTACGTGTGAAAGCAGGGATATGGGCGGGCAGCTGGCATCCGGCTATGTCAGCTGTCCCACCCACACGTGCGTCACGGCCAGATTACCATGCATATGCCCAACGTTTTCATGGGAACGCCCATGAAATGCAGGGCGTACTCATATGGTAATGAGCCCAAACAGCCCCTCACGCCCCTTTCCACCCCCTGCTTGGATTGTTCTGACCGATGGTTTTCTGTACGGAATTCACGCTTTATTCAAACGTACGTGGCATTCGCACCTGCACTTAAATGCCTCTGCACATGCGCAAACACCAAACATCGGCCGTCCGACCGCATACGGAGCCATCCAACTCAATCAGAATAATGGCCAATGTGTGTGCACATTTGCATGGTCATGTGACTATACACACCCCCTAATCCATAGGGTTTGCATTAAGTGATTCTGGATGCAGATAGTCACAGCCCAGCATGGAATGTCATGGCTAAGATGCATTTGCCCATGCATATGCATTGCATCAAAGATGAACCTCACTACTGTATACAGAATCTTTACCTACTGTGAAGCATAAAGCTGGCACAAATATGTTGTATGGATGTTTTTCTACAGCAAGAACAGAATTGGGTTGGATTTAATTTTTTGTGTAAAACCTGCAAGACAGCTGATGATGGCCAGACAGTTTCCATTTTGACACAACAACCATAATCATACCTCTAAGAAAGGAAGGCAGTGGCTTAAGAATATGATGGTCAATGTCTAATTGTGAAAGAAAATGTGTGTATGGAATACAGTTCAGTGTCACTTTACCGTGAAATTTGATTGTGTTTTAACGATCATACATGAAAAAATATGCAATATTCCTCAATATAGGGGCCTGAAACTTAAAGAGACTTAACTAAATGACTGATGGCTGTAATTGCGGCAAAATATGGCTCTACAAAGTATTAAAGATTGGGGCTGATCACTTTTTCATTTCCTTTTTTTTAGGTTATTATTATTATTATTATTATTATTATTATAAAAAACTGCTGTCTTTTTTCATAACTTGTATGCTGTAAGGCAAAATGTGAAAATTAAGCTGAAAAAAATATATACTGTATTTAATTTGTTTTACTTTCAATGGTGCGGTGTGATAAAATATAATGTTTTGGACAGGGTTGATTTGGTTAGGCCCTGTATATATGCCACTGTATTAATTATTATTCATATTTTGCATTTCTATCAATTATTCTAGTCAGAGAACCAATTCTAACCAATTTTGTCTGGTGACCCGTATCCAATGTGGGAGATTTCTGCATACCAAGGACAGGTGTGCATGTGAAAATCTGTCACGACCTTGTGAAATTAGTGCTGCTTTGTTCTCCATCCCACACAGCCTCATACCCTTATGGTCTATCATTTCTATGTCCCTCCTCTTCTGTCCCAGCTCCATAACATTGTTAAACAAGTGATATATATATATATATATATATATATATATATATATATATATATATATATATAGACTTCCAATATGCCGACACTCCATGAAGTATACTTGCAGCGGGGTGGGTGCACTTGTAACTTCCATACACTCTTTCCAAAAGAAGGCACTCCACGCAGTTTCATGCAATTTAAAAAGCTGTATTAGGATGCTCCATAACGCCTAGTACTTTCGGAGCCTTCCGCTCCTTCATCAGGGCATGGGCAACAGCAGTCACAAATATCCACATCAACAGTGTGTCCCCAACATCCCCCTACATAAAACAAACATTTATACTTATTGTTTTATGTAGGGGGATGTTGGGGACACACTGTTGATGTGGATATTTGTGACTGCTGTTGCCCATGCCCTGATGAAGGAGCGGAAGACTCCGAAAGTACTAGGCGTTATGGAGCATCCTAATACAGGTTTTTAAATTGCATGAAACTGCGTGGAGTGCCTTCTTTTGGAAAGAGTATATATATATATATATATATATATATATATATATATATATATATATATATATATATATATATATATTAACATGAATTAATCCATGCAATCTTTGGTCCCAGCTCAAACAAGTATCTCCCAGCCACTACGTTCAATTTATTCTATGTGTACACAATTTTATTTTAAAACGAGCGCTAGTAGCAGCTAGTAACTCCCTCAGAGACCATCTAATCTCTGAAAAATCACAATATACAAAACAGAATGGTGGGAATAACCAGCGCAAGATGAAACTCGTATGTGATCCTGGGGAACAGGTGGTGTAATTGGAACCACACTTACTTTGTGGTTCTTTATTCAGCCAATCCCCTTGGATTGGATGAAATCCAACATGTGACCAGGAGGTCGGACTACAAATAAGGCTCTAAGGAGATGTGGCAGCACATCTTGATAAAGGATTTTTATCCGAAACGCGGTGATCTGCTGCCGATGCTGATAAACTGAAATCAGCGCTATGGGCCTTATTCTAGTTCACTCTTTATGACAAAATCCTTCTTAGATGGACAAAACCATGTGCACTGCAGGTGGGGCAGATGTTACTTGTGCAGAGAGAATAAGATTTGGGTGGGGTTTTACTTCAAAGTGAGATCTATTTTGCAGTGTAAAAATAAAGCAGTCAGCATTTTCCCTGCACAGAGACAAAATAACTCACCCAAATCTAATTCTCTCTGCACATTTACATCTGCCCCCCTGAAGTGCACATAGTTTTGTCCATCTAAGAAGGATTTTGTCAGAAAGAGTGAACTAGAATAAGGCCCTATATGTGGATGTCCGTCTACAAGGAGTTCTGAAGCTGCCCGGGTCTCCTTTGCATGTGCCTGCAGCAGAAGTGACAGGGGAAATGATATTTCCATCAGGCTGGACTCCTGTGCTGTGCTAGAGGACTCCTTTCATTTTATGTGTTTTGTGATTTTAATAAACGTCTTACCTTCACCATTTTGCTGTGTACCAAAAGAAACCTTTATGGGCACTCGTGAAAGAATAATAAAGTAAGTTTGTGTACTGATTGCTGAATATTATTTATGCTGAGAAGTTCAAAGATACCTTTTGATGAACTCAAGATAAAATTCTGAAGTAAGTGTCTAAAGGTTACATTTGATTTTGTGGATTCCACAAAGAGTTCAAAAGAAACTGCTATGTGCACTTGAGGGAGAACCACAAAGTAAGTGTGGTTCCAATTACTCATAAATTACACCACCTGTTCCCCGGGATCACATACGAGTTCCAGCTTGCGCTGGTTATTCCCACCATTCTGTTTTGTATACTTTATTCTATGTATTCTGGTCACCCACTGCTGTCTTCTAGATGATCGTTTGCATGATTGATCTGCTCGGCCTGTCTCAGCAGTCGTGCATGATGTCGTGCATGCTGCATTACAATGAACAAAAATAAACTTTGTTCTTCGGAAGGCTTGCCAACTAGCAAAAGGAGGTGGGTTAGGCAGCAAGCCTCCATAAATTCGCTGAGGGAGAGGAAAGTGAAAGAAATTTCACTGTGATCTCCATGCACAGCTCCAGCGCTGCCTGTGTGCCATGTCATGCCGTCCGCATGCACCCCCAGCGCTGATCAGATTTTTCGGCCATCGCTGGCATGGAGGACAGTTTATCTGTCTCAGCAACAGATTCACTGTATTTGTCCTCCATGGCTGGCAGTACGGGGGGGAAAAGAAACACAAAATAGCACAGCCTCACTCGCCATCCTCTTCATGGAAATATTTATAAGAAAGAAAGAGAAAAAGTTAGTCAGAAGTAAGGGAAATTCCTCAGGGTCATCCCCCACCTCAGAGAGCCCTTATTCGAACATGAAAAAAGTAAAAAAAGATAGAAAAAGTAAGTTTTATATCAAGGGGACCTGTTCTGGTGATATTCCCCCTTATTCCTGGTATTGTCCATAGCAAGCAACCTAATAGTGCTCGAAGCGCCTCTAATTCAGTGACAGGAATTGCCAGATTGCCCCCACTGGCAATTGCTGGCAGAGAGGTGCTCCATCTGACTGGGATGTGCAAGCATCTCACATGCACGTGCGTCCCAGTCAATCAGCAGTAGGGATCAGAAACCCTGCCTGTCTTCACTTCAGGGAGATGGGTAGGGTTAGCGGGAGTGTGGGGAGCAGTGCGGAGGCGGCGGAGAGATCAATCGGACGGGGACACACGAGTTTCTAGTGCACACACTTCCCCTTCTGGTGGCTGGTGGGGACTGCCAGTTGTAGATGTTATAGCCAGCCACTGCCAAGAAGAGAGGCGCTTCATCTGTATCTCGATAGCCCGGTTACTTGGAAGAACTTTTCACAATTCCCATATTTCTTACTTGAAAGGGCTGTCTGTTTTCAGTTTAATAAATCATGCCAGTTTTCAACCCACTACTGGTTTGTGTTTCTTTCCAGTGACAGATCCTGGAGTAACTAAGCTAGAAGGTCATATTGCCTTCATATATGCTTTAAGGACAGGTTTTATTACTAGTGAAAAATCTGATCAGCGCTGTGGGTGCGCACGCACTTGTCACAGTGTCCTCTCCCCCAGGCAGTGCTGGAGCTGTGCAGGGACAGGACAGTGAAATCTCTTTAAATTTCCTCTCACTCAGCTAATTTTAGGAGCCTTGCTGCCTAATCCACCTGATGTTGCTAGGTGGCAATCTTGTTCCCTAGAACAAATCCGGTTTGTAGGTAATAGATTCCTGAAAAGCAGTGTTTTATTACACCGGAATGTGCGATAAAGCTACAGCTGCTACAAAATCTACAATAAAGCTACAGCTGAAATGTGCTAATTTTAATTAGATGTCCAACTTTCCATGATGCCACAAGACTTTTCAGATGCAACTAGGTCAGGCATGTCCAAACTGTGCCCCTCCAGCTGTTGTGAAACTACAAGTCCCATCATGCCCTGACAAAGTTTTAGCATTCAATAATAGCAAAACTGTGGCAAGGAAGGATGGGACTTTTAGGGCCATAGTTTGGACATGCCTGACCTAGGTATTTGCCTATACTGCCTATGCATAGGGCCAGCTCTGATTCCAGTCTTTAAAACTATTACATACATAGTATTATACAGTGTTTAGCCATCTCAACATGAATCACCTACAGCAAGTCATGAGATCTGTGTTTCTCTTTGATAATCAAGACAAATGGTCATCTCTTAGGAGCAGCAAATCTGTTCTTGGGGAGGGGGTCTCCAGTTGTTCATCTTATGAAACAGATATACATCTGAATTACAGTATAAAATTATTGAATTGTTGTAATAATTTTGACATTTCTGATGTTCTCATAAAAAGATGAAAAACAATAAAAGGAATGTATCTATTATTATTATTATAATTATTATTATTATTATTATTATTATTATGTTACAGTTTATTCTATAGCGCAGCAGATTCAGTTGCGCTTTACAATTGTAGACAATGATAGAACAAACTGGGTAACTACAGAATAACATGGAGGTGGTAGGAGGGACCTGCTGCATGTTTACAATCTATAGGATATAAGTTTATGTATATCTGAACTGTCATATGGCTATCTTTGCAATTATTTATCTAAATTGAAAATGTTTCAACTAGTATTACTTAAAAATTATTACTGCAGCGCAAAGGTAAAATCTTACAATGAGAAAATATGGTAATGATAGCATTTTGCTGAAATGTATTATTATAATGTTTAAATTGTTTGTAGTGGTGATCAGGATATTTATGGATACTTACTGCAGCACTAGTCCCCGCCCCCCCCCCCTTCCATGGAACTGACCTTCATTCACACTTACTTACCTAGCTGCGGCATCCCATGTCTCCTCAGGAGCGTACACTGTAGTGCAGTGCGGCCTGAAGAGCGCCGAGCCCCTCATTGTCCTAGGCTTGGCGCTCTGCAGGCTGCGCTGTGTATCGTGCTTGCCTGCCTGGGGTCTGCCAGGTGGGGGAGGCGGTGTGCGGGGGTGGGGGGTGTCACTGTGGGCAGCTGCCCAGGCCCCTCCAGAGGCCAGGGCCCAGGACAGCAGTACCCACAGCACCCCCCTGTCGGCGGCCCTGACTGTAGGTATTTAATAATGTCAGCTGCTTTAGAGAGAATGACTGACAATCAAACATAGGGGCTCTGCTTTACTGGTATTTAGTTTATAAATGCATTAATGTGTTTTAAAAACCTATTTAAAGAACAAAGATATGTGTTGGGTATTTCATTGTATGTACAGTATAACATCAGCCACAAATAAGTAGATTTTATTAATAAATCTTAGAAGGGTAAATCCATTAGTGCTAACAGTTCATTAGCTAATGAGAAATTAAGAGTAGCAACTGTGTCTCATTTCAATTGAAAAGAGGTTTGAAATAAATTCTGCAATAGCCAGTGAAGCAAAAGGAGATGAGTATGACAGAACTGAACTAAGAAAATGACCATTTAACCCAATATTCATGGAACATTTCATGAGCAATCATATACTGTAGTATGCTTAATGTCCTTATCTGGTTTGTGGAATGTAATAATTCAGGAATTCAACATTTCTGAAAGAATAAAGAAAAGGTTTTATACTGGTATATTAATAAAGTTTTGTAAGCCTACAGCCTGTCCGTTTTCAGATTTTAGTTAAAACATAAAGGGCAAGATTTAACAGAGTGCGGTTTTTTGACTTTTGCGAAAAAAACTGCAGAATTCGCATGATTTCTGAAAATCATATTTAATAGGATGCAAATTGAACTAAAAGTTGCGGTTTGCTGCAAAAATCACACATTTTGACCTGTTGATTTTTTCTCACACTTCAATTTGAATCTAGATGTTTTCCCTTTATAAAGTAAACAACTCACAAATTTAATAGGGTGCAATTTTTTGTAAATGTTACCAAAAAAAAAATAGACCAGGTTCTGACTGCGCAAAATTTGACAGAACCATGGTTCTGTCTTTAAAAAAAATGTGTAAAAGTTAAAATAATATAAAAAAAAAAGCTTTGGGTCCCCCCTCCTGAGCATAACCAGCCATGGGCTCATTGACCTGGACCTGGTTCTAAAAATATGGGGGTCAAAATGAGTAGGGGTCCCCTGTCATTCGGAAACCAGCCCCGGACTCTTGGAACTGGCCTGCTGGGACTTGAAGTTGGACTGTAAAAAGCAATGGTTTCAATTTAATTTTACACATATCAGCCCAGCGTCCACCGTCTAAGGATGCCGGTCACAGCCCCGAGCTTCAGCCGGGATGGGCCCCTTCTTTGAGAAGGTCCCCACTCTCCCAGGTACCCCATCCAGGGCTGGCCAGCAATGGTGCCTATGGTACGGCTGGGGAACCTTACATAAAAAGTGTCCCCCGGCTGTGACATGACACTGCGGGCTGTTGGAGCCCGATGCTGGTTCTAAAATATAAGGACCCACAGTTATTTTGTCCCCCATATTTTTGTAACCAGGTCCAGTCCAAGAGTCTGGGGCTGGTTTCAAAAATACGGGAACCCTACCCTTTTTGTCCCCCATATTTTTGCAACCAAGTACGGCTCAACGAGTCCCGGGCTGGTTATGCTCAGGAAGGGGGACCCCATGCCATTTTTTTACTACATACCACACATTTTCATGCCTAAAAAAATCACACATGTTCAAAAATCGCACATTATTATTAGTAAAAATCACACATGCCCAAAAATTGCACGTTTTCCTTAATAAAATTCACACTAAATCGCATGCAAATTCCGACTTTGTCTAAAAAAATTGCAGGTACTCGTTTCCTAGCACGGCGCCCATCGTGGTACATCGCATGCCTTAAGTTAAGGTTCTTAAGGCATGCGATGGACGCGATGGACCCGATTTTCTGTCTTTAACTGGCTCAATTGCCGGTAAAACTGAAAATCGCGTTGATCGCGTCCATCGTGGCCCCTAATAAGGGGCCGCGATGCGACCAACACGATCAATGCGATTTCCCCATAAGGAACAAGGTTAAAGTGAAAATCAGGTTGATCGCGTCCGTCGCAGGTCATTATAATGGCCCGCGATGCGATCAACCCGATTTCTCATAGGTGACAATGTTAAATGTGCCAATATGGCCCATTTAACATTGAATATGTTAAAAAATCATGGTTAATGGCCCCCCCTATTTTAAACGCCACCCCGCTATTGACGCCAACCCGAAGCGTGGCGAGCGCAGCGAGCCCACGAGGGGTGGCATTACACGTCCTCCGACCTTTTCATACCCCTACTATCCACGTCGGCGTGGAATTGAGAATAGAAAGTGCCGAGCCCGAAGTGTGGCGAGCGTACACGGATACCTGTGAAGCCCGCGATGGGCCTCGATACCTGTGAAGGTATCCGTGTCCGCTCGCCACGCTTCGGGCTCGCCACACTTTCTATTCTCAACTCCACGCCAACGTGGATAGTAGGGATATGAAAAGGTCGGAGGATGCGTACCGCCGCCGCGTTAAAATTGGGGGCCATTTAAAACATCAGGGGGTGTTTCTATAAAAATGGGGTGTTTTGGGGCATTTCACATTAAAATCAATGCAAAATTGCATCGATCGCATGCGATTTGGTTGGCATGCAATGCGATCGACACGATTTTTTCCGACGCGATGCTCACAATCAAAATCGGTGGCTCCGTGCTAGGAAGCAAGTACCAAATTGCATTTTATTGAATATGCGAGTGCTTACAAAATCACCCATTTTACCTGTGCTATTTTGTGAGATTTTAAAACTCACTAAAAAATCGCATAGTATTAAATCTCAAGATGGGTCATTACCTAAAACCTATAGAAATGCAGTTGATAATGCTACAAAAATACACAATTTTTTTATAACAATTAATTTGATCAGAAATCATATTAAGAGGCAAATGACTCCTTTATTTTAAAAAGAGGATAGCAGGAATGTCAATGGAAGGATGGAATACTGTAATGCTGCCCATACACTTGTGAGATATTGCATGCAATCCTTCGAATTTGACCACATCTGTCCGATAAATAAAATGATTGTATGCACATTTTGTGTACCATTCGACATGATGCGCGGGCACACTGGTTGAATCTCACGTCTCATGATCTTATGTTCTGCACATAATATTTAGCAAATTGTAAGTGCAATCAAATGCTGTTGTGCGCATTCGATTTTAATAACTGCAATGTTCGATTTCTGAAGATTTCTGCTCACTTCCTGGTCACTCCTCTTCCTACTACTGTGCACAGATCTGTTCGATAATCTGGTGTTTTTTACAGCATTCAATGCAATCGCATCCGATCATGCAAACCCACATGATTTTTTACACAAAAATAACGTGTGGCGCTCTTGGGTAAACAAGATGAATAACAATTTATTAAAACACACAAACAGCACAAACATGTACAATATTAAAAGCACATAGGTTCACTGGGACAAAGAGTTAATTCACTGGATTTATATGCATATGTGAATCTTTATCTTTCACCCTTTTTAGGGTCAGGCATAGATGTTTAACCCCTTCCCGACATTTGACGTACATTTACGTCATGGTCGGGAAGCACTTCCCGACACATGGCGTAAATGTACGTCATGGATTTAAACTGTCACCGCGTCTATAGACGCGGTGACAGTTTCAACATGTCTGCTGTCCCTGACAGCAGACATGTCCGTGCATGCCCCGGGGGGGCTGCGATGCCGCCCCCCCGTCGGCGATCGCTGTGATTGGCTGTTCAGTGTGAACAGCCATTCACAGCGTTTTCCTGTGTCACCGGCGAATAACGTTCGCCGGTGACACGGGATCAGAGGTGATTGGTGCTGTAAAGTACAGCACCAATCACCGCGGGGTGTAAGGGTGACACTGGTGTCACCCCACCTCACCCCGCCCGCCCCCAAAGGCCGTGATTGGTCCGTCGGACCGACGGACCAATCACAGCCAAGGAGGGAGATTTAAACTAACGGTGACTGCACTGCAGACGCCATTCCGGTCTGGAAAGCGTGCAGTGCGGTCACCGTACCCCCCTGCCGCCATACTGACCAGAAATACTTGCTGCAATACTTACCTGATCGCTGCTGATTGCTTCCTGGATCCTGTGCAATAATTGTGCCATACTGTGATATTGTGCTGCTGCACTGTATTAGTATTAGCTAGATAGATAGAGAGATAGATAGAGATAGATAGAGAGAGATAGAGAGAGATAGAAAGAGAGAGATAGAGAGAGATAGAGAGAGATAGAGAGAGATAGAGAGAGATAGAGAGAGAGATAGTGTCAGAGAGTGCTATATTTTGTGCTGCTGCAGTGTGATATAGTTATAGATAGAGAGAGAGAGATAGAGAGAGAGAGATAGAGAGAGAGGCCTACTGACAGAGTGCTATATTTTGTGCTGCTGCAGTGTGATAGTTATAGAGAGATAGAGAGAGATAGAGAGAGAGAGATAGAGAGAGATAGAGAGAGATAGTGACAGATTGTGCTATATATTTTTTATATAACTGACTGCTGCCCCCTCCTTTTGTGCTGATCAGTATAAATTAACTGATCAGTAACTTTTTGGGGGCGCAGGTTTTTTTTTATATATAGATATACCTGTGAGTGCTGCTGCTGCAGTGTCATAGAGTGTTAGATAGTGTTAGATAGTGAGAGATAGAGAGATAGAGAGAGATAGTGATAGAGAGTGCTAAATTTTGTGTCTGCTGTCCCCGCCTTTTGTGCTGATCACTATATCTGAGGTGATCAGCAACTTTTTTGGGGGTACAGAGGTTTTTTTTTTTTATATATACCTGTCAGTTGCACCAAAGGTTGTGCACCTGCTGCACCTCACTGGTAATCAGTGTCGCATCACTGATCACCTTTTTTTTTTGTGTGTGTGCTGTGGGGTATTTTTTTAATTTTTTTTTTTACACACACTGTGATTTTGTGGGTGTCCTGTGGCCGCTGTGCGCTGATCAGTGACGTACATCACTGATCATCTTTTTCGGCACAGGGTTGATCTATTTTTTTTTTTTTTTTGATCAAATTCCTGTTGCCTTTGAGCGCTGTTCAGTGACAGACGTTACTGACCAACATCTGTGCTCAATTTTTGGCGCAGGACCTTTTTTTTTTTTAACCCCTTCCTTTTTTTTTTTTTTAACCCCTTCATTTTTTTTTTTTTTTAACCCCTTCATTTTTTTTTTTTTTATTGGTATTAAGCATTTTTTTTTTTTTCTGCACCACATACACACTACACACTACATACCCCCCGGATTGAAATAAAGTTTGTGCCCCCCCCTACACTATACACGTGTTGAAACATTTCACTACCGGTAACACAAAAATAAAAATGGCATCCCAAATGTCCTCCCAAATGTCCTCCCAAATGTCCTCCCAATCATCCAGGAGAATGTATTCAGTGGAGGAGGCATATGCCATGCTTGCTTCTGACTCTGACACAGGCAGTGATGCAAGCGGGGAATTTGAAGGATTTGCCTTAAGCTCCTCTTCCTCCTCTGCTGATGAGGGACCCCCTCAAAGACGCCCCCGTAGATCAGCTGAGATTCCCCCCCCAATAATTGATCTAGTATGGACCCCACCACCAGACAATTTTGAGCCCCAGGTTCCTGAGTTTTTGGCCATGCCAGGAATCCAATTTGATTCCACAGGTCTCAGAGAAATTGACTTTTTCAAATTATTTTTCTCTGATGATTTTATAAATTTAATGGTGGACCAAACTAATTTATATGCCCAGCAGTTTATTGCTCAAAACCCCACGTCATCATTTGCTAGGTGGACCCCTGTAGATGCAGTAGAGATGATGACGTTTTGGGGTCTGGTGTTTCATATGGGCATAGTAAAAAAGCCAGAAATTAGGCAATATTGGAGTACAGATGTTCTGTACAGTACTCCATTTTACCGTATGGCCATGCCCCGGACTCGATTTGAGACAATTCTTAAATTTATACATTACACCGATAATGCACAGTGCCCACCCAGAGATGATCCCACCTTTGACCGGCTATTCAAAGTCAGGCCGGTCATTGATCATTTCAGTGCCAAATTTGAAGAGGTGTACATCCCTGAAAAATTTATTTGTATCGACGAGTCCCTTATACATTTTAAAGGAAGGGTTAAATTCCGCCAGTACCTTCCCAGTAAGAGGGCAAGGTATGGCATAAAAATGTATAAGCTGTGTGAAAGCACCTCAGGGTACACCCACAGGTTTAGGGTTTATGAAGGGAAGGATTCAAGAATTCAACCGCCAGAATGCCCCCCCTCCCTCGTAGGTGTTAGTGGGAAAATTGTCTGGGATTTAGTGCACCCCTTCCTGGATAAAGGTTATCACCTCTATGTGGATAACTTTTACACTAGCATCCCCCTGTTTAAGGCCCTTGGTTCAAGAGGTACAGCAGCTTGCGGTACTGTGCGCAAGAACCAAAGAGGCCTCCCAAAAACGCACATTGCCCAAGTAATGAGAAGGGGTGAAAGCAGGGGAATATGCACCGAAAATATGTTGTTGGTCAAATATAAGGACAAGAGGGATGTCCTTATACTGACAACAATTCACGGAGACAGTACCACCTCCGTCCCTGTACGAGGTACCAGTACCCACACCTCCAAACCTAATTGTATCCTGGATTACAATAGGTACATGGGCGGAGTGGATCTTTCAGATCAGGTACTGAAGCCGTACAGTGCCCTGCGGAAAACAAAAATCTGGTACAAGAAGGTGGCCGTGTATATCATCCAGATGGCACTGTATAACGCTTACGTGCTATTCCGTTCTACCGGCCAGAGGGGGACATTTATGCACTTTCAAGAGGAAGTCATAAAGGGCCTAATATTTGGGAACCAGCAGGCAGAGGGCCCCAGTACTTCTAGTACTGGCCCCCGTATTGTACCAGGGCAGCATTTTCCTGATGAAATCCCCTCCACTGGAAAAAAGGGCAGGACACAAAAAAGGTGCAAAGTTTGCTATAAAAAGGGAATAAGAAAGCAAACTATTTTCCAGTGTGACACTTGCCCCGACAAACCCGGCCTATGTATAAAGGAGTGTTTTAAAATATACCACACATCTATGGAATATTAGGTTCATCATTTCACCGTGCTTCGGGGGTCTTGCTAATGCCACATAGCACCCACCATTCATTCCACCAGAATCTGAGCCGCAAAATCCAAAAATCACTCCTTCCCTTCTGAGTCCTGCCATGCACCCAACTGGTATTTTTTGGTCACATGTGAGGCATTGCCGTACTCGGGAGATATTGGGGCACAGATTTTGGGGTGCTTTTTCTCCTTCATTCCTTGTGAAAATGAAAAATTTTGAGCCAGAACTGCATTTTTGTGTAAAAAAATGTAATTTTTCATGTTCACTGCCCAGTTTTATCAAAATTGGTGAAACCCCTGGGGGTTTGAAATGTACACTATACCCCTAGATGAATTCCCTGAGGGGTGTAGTTTGCAAAATGGGGTCACTTGTGGGGGGGGTCCACTGTATTGGTGCTTGGGGGGTCTTGCTAATGCGACATAGCACCCACCATCATTCCACCAGAATTTGTGCTGCAAACTCCAAATATCACTCCTTCCCTTCTGAGTCCTGCCACTTTTTGGTCACACATGAGGCATTGCCGTACTCGGGAGAAATTGGGGCACAGATTTTGGGGTGCTTTTTCTCCTTCATACCTTCTGAAAATGAAATATTTTGAGCCAGAACTGCATTTTTGTGTAAAAAAATGTAATTTTTCATTTTCACTGCCCACTTGTATCAAAATTGGTGAAACCCCTGGGGGTTTGAAATGTACACTATACCCCTAGATGAATTCCCTGAGGGGTGTAGTTTGCAAAATGGGGTGACTTGTGGGGGGGTTCCACTGTATTGGTGCAACATAGCACCCACCATTCATTCCACCAGAATCTGTGCTGCAAAATCCAAAAATCACTCCTTCCCTTCTGAGTCCTGCCATGCACCCAACTGGTATTTTTTGGTCACATGTGAGGCATTGCCGTACTCGGGAGAAATTGGGGCACAGATTTTGGGGTGCTTTTTCTCCTTCATACCTTCTGAAAATGAAAAATTTTGAGCCAGAACTGCATTTTTGTGTAAAAAATGTAATTTTTCTTTTTCACTGCCCACTTGTATCAAAATTGGTGAAACCCCTGGGGGTTTTAAATGTACACTATACCCCTAGATGAATTCCCTGAGGGGTGTAGTTTGCAAAATGGGGTCACTTGTGGGGGGGTTCTACTGTATTGGTGCTTGGGGGGTCTTGCTAATGCGACATAGCACCCACCAAAATTCCACCAGAATCTGAGCTGCAAAATCCAAAAATCACTCCTTCCCTTTTGAGTCCTGCCATGCACCCAACTGGTATTTTTTGGTCACATGTGAGGCATTGCCGTACTCGGGAGAAATTGGGGCACAGATTTTGGGGTGCTTTTTCTCCTTCATATCTTCTGAAAATGAAAAATTTTGAGCCAGAACTGCATTTTTGTGTAAAAAATGTAATTTTTCATGTTCACTGCCCACTTGTATCAAAATTGGTGAAACCCCTGGGGGTTTTAAATGTACACTATACCCCTAGATGAATTCCCTGAGGGGTGTAGTTTGCAAAATGGGGTGACTTGTGGGGGGGTTCCACTGTATTGGTGCTTGGGGGGTCTTGCTAATGCGACATAGCACCCACCAAAATTCCACCAGAATCTGAGCCGCAAAATCCAAAAATCACTCCTTCCGTTCTGAGTCCTGCCATGCACCCAACTGGTATTTTTTGGTCACATGTGAGGCATTGCCGTACTCGGAAGAAATTGGGGCACATATTTTGGGGTGCTTTTTCTCCTTCATACCTTCTGAAAATGAAAAATTGTGAGCCAGAACTGCATTTTTGTGTAAAAAAATGTAATTTTTCATTTTCACTGCCCACTTGTATCAAAATTGGTGAAACCCCTGGGGGTTTGAAATGTACACTATACCCCTAGATGAATTCCCTGAGGGGTGTACTTTGCAAAATGGGGTGACTTGTGGGGGGGTTCCACTGTATTGGTGCAACATAGCACCCACCATTCATTCCACCAGAATGTGTGCTGCAAAATCCAAAAATCACTCCTTCCGTTCTGAGTCCTGCCATGCACCCAACTGGTATTTTTTGGTCACATGTGAGGCATTGCCGTACTCGGGAGAAATTGGGGCACAGATTTTGGGGTGCTTTTTCTCCTTCATACCTTCTGAAAATGAAAAATTTTGAGCCAGAACTGCATTTTTGTGTAAAAAAATGTAATTTTTCATTTTCACTGCCCACTTGTATCAAAATTGGTGAAACCCCTGGGGGTTTGAAATGTACACTATACCCCTAGATGAATTCCCTGAGGGGTGTAGTTTGCAAAATGGGGTGACTTGTGGGGGGGTTCCACTGTATTGGTGCTTGGGGGGTCTTGCTAATGCGACATAGCACCCACCAAAATTCCACCAGAATCTGAGCTGCAAAATCCAAAAATCACTCCTTCCCTTCTGAGTCCTGCCATGCACCCAACTGGTATTTTTTGGTCACATGTGAGGCATTGCCGTACTCGGGAGAAATTGGGGCACAGATTTTGGGGTGCTTTTTCTCCTTCATACCTTCTGAAAATGAAAAATTTTGAGCCAGAACTGCATTTTTGTGTAAAAAATGTAATTTTTCTTTTTCACTGCCCACTTGTATCAAAATTGGTGAAACCCCTGGGGGTTTTAAATGTACACTATACCCCTAGATGAATTCCCTGAGGGTGTAGTTTTCAAAATGGGGTGACTTGTGGGGGGGTTCCACTGTATTGGTGCTTGGGGGGTCTTGCTAATGCGACATAGCACCCACCAAAATTCCACCAGAATCTGAGCCGCAAAATCCAAAAATCACTCCTTCCGTTCTGAGTCCTGCCATGCACCCAACTGGTATTTTTTGGTCACATGTGAGGCATTGCCGTACTCGGAAGAAATTGGGGCACATATTTTGGGGTGCTTTTTCTCCTTCATACCTTCTGAAAATGAAAAATTGTGAGCCAGAACTGCATTTTTGTGTAAAAAAATGTAATTTTTCATTTTCACTGCCCACTTGTATCAAAATTGGTGAAACCCCTGGGGGTTTGAAATGTACACTATACCCCTAGATGAATTCCCTGAGGGGTGTAGTTTGCAAAATGGGGTGACTTGTGGGGGGGTTCCACTGTATTGGTGCAACATAGCACCCACCATTCATTCCACCAGAATCTGTGCTGCAAAATCCAAAAATCACTCCTTCCCTTCTGAGTCCTGCCATGCACCCAACTGGTATTTTTTGGTCACATGTGAGGCATTGCCGTACTCGGGAGAAATTGGGGCACAGATTTTGGGGTGCTTTTTCTCCTTCATACCTTCTGAAAATGAAAAATTTTGAGCCAGAACTGCATTTTTGTGTAAAAAAATGTAATTTTTCATTTTCACTGCCCACTTGTATCAAAATTGGTGAAACCCCTGGGGGTTTGAAATGTACACTATACCCCTAGATGAATTCCCTGAGGGGTGTAGTTTTCAAAATGGGGTGACTTGTGGGGGGGTTCCACTGTATTGGTGCTTGGGGGGTCTTGCTAATGCGACATAGCACCCACCAAAATTCCACCAGAATCTGAGCTGCAAAATCCAAAAATCACTCCTTCCCTTTTGAGTCCTGCCATGCACCCAACTGGTATTTTTTGGTCACATGTGAGGCATTGCCGTACTCGGGAGAAATTGGGGCACAGATTTTGGGGTGCTTTGTCTCCTTCATACCTTCTGAAAATGACAAATTTGGAGCCAGAACTGCATTTTTGTGTAAAAAAAATAATTTTTCATTTTCACTGCCCAGTTGTACCACAATTGGTGAAACCCCTGCGGGTTTGAAATGTACACTATACCCCTAGATGAATTCCCTGAGGGGTGTAGTTTGCAAAATGGGGTCACTTGTGGGGGGGTTCCTAACTTTTAGCATGTTATGGTGCCTAGAAACCTACATGGTGCCTAAAAAATAATCTCATAAAAAGGAGGCTCCAAAATCAAGTAGGTGCTCCTTCTATTATGAAGCCTGTGGTTTGGTCACCGTGCACACTAGGGCCACATATAGGATATTTATGAAAACAAAAGAATTGGGGGAATCAATTTTTAGTCACATTTCTCTAGTAAAATGTACTGTGTTCCTTAGAAAAATGTATTAAAATTGCAAATCTGCAAAAAAAAAGAAATTTTGAAATTTCACCTACACTTTGTTTTAATTCCTGTGAAACACCTAAAGGGTTAACAAACTTCCAAAATGCTGTTTTGAATACTGTGAGGGGTGCAGTTTTTGAAATGGCATCATTTATGGGGGTGTCTCACATACAAGTCCCTCAAAGTCACATCAGAACTGAACTGGTCCCTAAAAAAATCAGTGTTTGAAATTTTCTTGAAAAATTGAGAATTTGCTATTCATATTGTAAGCCTCCTAGTGTCCAAAAAAATTAAAAGGAAGTTGAAATAATGATGTCAACATAAAGTAGACATATGGTCTATGTTAGTTATTCACTATTTTGAGTGGTAAGATTATTTGTCTCACAAGCAGAAAATTTAACATTTTGCAAATCGCTAAATTTTCCATTTTTTCACGATATTTTGGTATTTTTCACAAAAAAACACAGACCGTATCGACGAAAATTTACCACTAACTTGAAGTACAATGTGTCACGAAAAAACAATCTCAAAATCACTGGGATAAGTAAAAGCAAAAAAAAGTTATCCCCACTTAAGTGAGACATGTCAGATTTGAAAAAAAGGGCTCTGTCAGGAACGCAAAAACTGGCTCTGTCAGGAAGGGGTTAAACAAGTAGACCAAGTTCAATCCCTTAGTTTAGGCTGACAGTGTCCACCTTTTTCAATAAAACCATATGGAACTGAAGATGGCTAGTGTGCACACTTTCAATTTTGTAGCAAAGCACTTTGCGTGAGTTGTGCATGCAACCAAATGGCGGAGCAAGGACTTCTGCTTTTTGGGGGCTGGTATAAACAGTGTCCGTCCTGTCTCTGTGTAAACTCTTACCGATAGGTATTGAGGGCAGTTCGGAATATCCCTCTGTGGAAGGGTATGCACCGCAGCGCTCGCTCTCTCCGTTCCCCGCTCAGCTGACCTGTAATGTGCAGGAGATCAGCCAGCTTCAGTGTCCCAGCAGAAGCCGCCTCCTCGTTACAGCCTTCCCCGTTGTAGATCTCACGCGGCGCTTTGCCACAGCATCCGTGAATGCGGGTCGAATATGTGGCTGGAGGAGATGGTTTGGTACTTGTTTAGTTTCATGGTGCCGCTACGCGCACACTCTGTCTCTGAAACTTGGCAGCCTGCCAGAGGCTCTGTTTAACTGTGCCTGTGCCGCTCTAGCTCTGCCTGACTGTGCTCGTGCCACTCTAGCTGTAAGCTACGTATTGACAGCTACGTTAACAGCGTAGCGCCGGGCAGCAGCAGCAGTAGCGCAGCAGTAGCACGCTGCCCAGGCGCTGACAGGTCACTGTGGGACTTGTAGTTCCACAGTGAAATAGGCAGCGCCTGGGCACCGCTGACAACGGGGGCATGTAAAATGTGGACACCCCGGGTACACCCCCTGGCACACCGCTACCAAAGGGGGAGTCCCCCATGCAGACGCTAAATTTAGACGCAAAAGTGTCTGAAAACCAGACTACCTGCTAGCCACTAACAAGCCGGGGTTTCTGGACTTAGGCGCTAAAGCGTCTGAAACGTGACTAACTGCTAGCCGCTAAGAAGCCGGGGTTTCTGGGCTTAGACGCTAAAGCCTCTGAATTTAGTTGGGACTAGGGGTACACTATTTAAACCTGTCCACAGTGGCACAGTCTAGTCGATGCAACAGCTGTCGACCTTGTAAATCCCACTATCCACACTAACCCGAAGCGTGGCGAGTGGCGGCGGTATGCGTCCTACGACCTTTTCATACCCCCACTATCCAAGTCATCGTGGAGTTGAGAATAGAAAGTGTGGCGAGCGCAGCGAGCCACAGAGCCCGAAGCCACTTTCTATTCTCAACTCCACGCCGATGTGGATAGTGGGGGTATGAAAAGGTCGTAGGACGCATACCGCCGCCACTCGCCACGCTTCGGGTTGGCGTGGATAGTGGTGCTGTTTCAGGAACACATTCACACCTGCACACTCACACACCTGAGACAGTAATGACGACATTTTTGGAAACTGTTAACTTTTTTTAGTTGAAATTTAACTTGATGAGAACTTGAGGATATAAATGATTCAAAGAACATGTAGGTAATCAGCGTAAAGAACAGTCCAATATTAATTAAAAAGTCTTGATTAGTCAGTGGAACAGGAAGGAGCTAGTGCGTCATCACCGCCAGCACTTAGCACTTGCAGAGGAGTCGGCCGGCTCGGCGCTCTCATCTCATCCCTTCTCGACCAGGGGGAGCAGGGTCAGAGCATGCAGGATGCATTGGTAGGGGTCCTGGGCGCCTAAACTCTGCCTCCACATAAACTCCTGGAGGTAGGAGTCCAGGTGATGACGCACAGTCCCCCTTTGGCGCTTATTGCGCCACTTGCAACTGCCCCACAGGCGCTCTATGGTTTGGGTGTGCACCCCAGTGTCCGGGTCAACAAAATTATATTTAAGGTTGACCTTGCCATGCAGGTAACCGGCCTGCTTGAGCTGCTGGGTGTTGTAGGCCCTCCAACAGTCCGTGAAGACGGTGGTGCCCGGTTCAACATGGGCCTCAATGGCAGCCATCAGGGTGGCCGCATCCCGCCACTCCACCGCAGTCATGAAGCACTGCCCGGTCTCCCTGGAGATGCCCCCGAACACCCACTGCTGGGGCAAGAGCCATCCCACGTTGCTCTTCCTCTTGACATAGAGGCTCTCGTCCACGTCCACGATGTGACCCGGCCCTCCGATCCGCCACTGAGGCTGCGCCAGCAGGTCCACCGTGCAGGCCTCCCTCATCAGAATATTATACTGCACGGCAGTTTTTTGTGAGATGTTCAGCTGCTGATCACAGAACTTAATGCTGGTCAGTTCTTCTGCCCAGCAATACAGGAAGCGGATCAGGGTCACAAAGCTGAGGTGAGACCCCCGGAACCACTGCGCGGACCTCACGCTCACCTTCTTGCAGCAGCTGCGAATGTGGCAGTGCCACATGCGCTCTTTTACGCTGAGCATTATGGGGTGGCCATTGGGGCAGGTCTGGGTCTGCGGCAGGAACTGGCGGGCCTGCAAGAAAGCCACCGCCTCCTCTTCCGTCTGCGGCAGACTGAACAGCGTCAGACACTCCATCGCCATAGTCAGGTTCGCCACTGCCATCATAGACCTTCGTTTCTCATACAGTGCTACTACTGACTGACTACGCTAGCTACGTAGCGCTCTGACTGACTACATTACGCTGTCCACGCGGGGCTAAGCAGCAGACTGTGTGCGCGAAGTGCCAGGAGGGAGCGTCTAAAAGCGTCTAAAAGCCCCTTAAAATGTTAGCTTCTACATTGGGGACACCCCATTTGGTAGCGGTGTTCTGGGGTGTGCGGTTTAGAAGCCCTGTTTGTGTCCTTTTTGCACGGTACATTTCATTACATTACAGGCACGCGCAACGCTACGTTACATTACATTATAGCTATAGCTAGAGCGGCACGAGAGCCTCTGGCAAGCTGCCAAGTTTCAGAGACAGAGTGTGTGCGCGGCGGCGCCGTGAAACTACACAAGTACCGATGGTTTTTCCGGCTCTGTGTCTGGCGGGTGGTGGATTACGGGGGCGTCCTTCCAGAGGTCCTTCTTGGAACGCATTTCGCCGCACACTGGGCGGCTTTCTCAACCAGGTCAGATACCTGGTTGAGAAAGCCGCCCAGTGTGCGGCAAAACGCGTTCAAGAAGGACCTCTGGAACCCGCCAGACACAGATCCGGAAAAAACATCTCCTCTAGCCGCATAGTCGACCCGCACTTACGGACGCTGTGGCAAAGCGCCGCGTGAGATCTACAACGAGGAAGGCTGTAATGAGGAGGCGGCTTCTGCTGGGACACTGAAGCCGGCTGATCTCCTGCACATTACAGGTCAGCTGAGCAGGGAACGGAGAGAGCAAGCGCTGCGGTGCATACTCTTCTACAGAGGGATATTCCGAACTGCCCTCAATACCTATCGGTAAGAGTTTACACGGAGACAGGACGGAAATTTGTTTATACCAGCCCCCAAAAAAACAGAAATCCTTGCTCCGACATTAGGTTGCATGCACAACTCACGCAAAGTGCTTTGCTACAAAATTGAAAGTGTGCACACTAGCCATCTTCAGTTCCATATGGTTTTATTGAAAAAAGTGGACACTGTCAGCATAAACTAAGGGATTGAACTTGGTCTACTTGTTTAAACATCTATGCCTGACCCTAAAAAGGGTGAAAGATAAAGATTCACATATATATTCATATAAATCCAGTGAATTAATTATTTGTCGCAGTGAACCTATGTGCTTTTAATATTGTATATGTTTGTGCTGTTTGTGTGTTTTAATAAATTGTTATTCATCTTGTTTACCCAAGAGCGCCACATGTTATTTTTGTGTACTTTGTGGTTTTTAGAGGCTGGCAATCCTCTTACGTGGTGGCTGCAGGGTGGCACGTTACACCCCTTTAGTCTCCAGCGCCTAAGGCAATTCTCTGGTACCACATGATTTTTTTTATTGCAAGGGGCAATCGATAAATCGCATGATTGTATGCACAACTGTACACCAAATAATGCATTTTTGACACAGTTTATCGAAAGTTGAGCTTCAAGGGAAATCGAACCTGATATTGCATCGAATGCAATCGCACAAGTTTATGGGTATCATAAGATTTATCTTTGCCATTGTATAGTAGGGAATTACTGTCAGAATATACATTAAAAGTCTGTATATCCAAGCTTTCTGTCTACCAACAAATTGTCAACTTAAAAAATTATCATAAGCAAGGTAAACCTACCAACATTTTAAATTTAATAAAATCAAATAAATAATTTTGATAAATACCTTAATTTTAGCATTCATATTTAGAGAAGACTATTTACTATATAGTTGTGGTCTATACATTTCAGTAAATTCAGCATAGTTTCTTTAGCAGCACTGACTTTAGTTATCTATATTTAATATGTTAAATGTGTTTTTGGAAATTTAAATAGTTTGTATGCAGTACATTTGGTAATATACAAATTATAATACTAATATGAAAAATTTAATTTTTGTGATGAAGCCTGTAAATCATGTGGAAAAATACTGAAGTAATAATTAAATTATAGTTTGAGTATCCCTTATCCAAAATGCTTGGGACTAGAAGAATTTTGGATAACAGGATATTCCGTATTTCAGAATATTTTTTTTATTTAATGAAGTATCTTAAAGTATCTTGCATATATGTTGTATAAACACATAAAACACATGAAATACACACAAATATTTGTACATAAAACAAGGTTTCAAAACATGAAACAAAGTTTGTGTACTATTTCAGATACTGAATTTAAATGCCAAGCAATCATTTTCTTGCACTTAGTGTGAGTTACATATCATTTCTTCAGTAGTGCTGTAACAGATGTCCCCAGCAGTGCTTTTAGCCACCCATTTTTTTTTTCTTTCTGGAATGTATGGTTTTCGGAATAATTTGGATAACGGCATAGGTGCCGATTTATGTTTTTGCTGGTGGGTGCTCAAACCAAAAATATAGAGGAGTGGCTTCATAGGGAAGGGGTGTGGCCACAAAATAATACCAATTTATATTATTGAGCACAGTTGTCTCCAATAATCAAATTACAGCAACAGTTCTGCATACATAAATGCCCCCACAGTGCAGGTACACAATTGCCCCCACAGTGCAAGTACATAAATGCCCCCACAGTGCAGGTACATAAATGCCCCCACAGTGCAGGTACATAAATGCCCCCACAGTGCAGGTACTCCACGGACAAAATACACTCTTCCCGGCATACTGTTTCCCAGTGCTGCAGCCGCAAATTAGCAAGTAAATATGGTGGCACAGCAGCAGGACTCGGGACCCGTGGGTGCTCATCAATTTCCGTGGGTGCTGGGGCCCTTGAGCACCCACAGAATCAGAACCTATGGACAACGGATATTTGAAAAAGGGATAAAAAGAGAACATGGGTGAATAACACTCTGTTTTGGAATATTCTGTACACTTAAATATATAATATATAATGATTTTTATAATTATATAATGATATATTGCATTGATGGATGATAAATAGGGTTAGATCCAAGAAGTTTACAATATTTTTAGGTATATCAAAGGTGACTGTAAGGTCAGTTCCTAAGTCATTGGTGTTTTGGGCATTACAGCAAGCTTCAAGATCTTTCTGATACCCACTCCTTAGGACACCATTGATGAAATGTCCCTAAAATAGGATGGTGTGAGAAAAATGAGAATTTTTTTTAGGTGATTTCCTCCGTCTAGCATGAATAACAGAAGGCAAATTTCATAATGTTGTATCCAGTTTCTGGATAGATTAATTTCTGTTGACGTAAAATAAATGACCAGGACATCATTTTTTTCCTTCATTTACTGAAAAAAAAAATTACAATATTTCAAAGAGCTTTTGACGGCATTCCTTAATAATGAAAAATAATGACATAGATCAACTGGACATCCAAAGAGCCACATGACCACATGTGCCTTCACAGTGAACAGGACACATTCATTTATTTCAGTAGACTAAAGGATATAGATAATGAGCACTCTGGTATATTGTCATTATGTTGACATTTAGATTGTTGAGACCAGAATGTTGACATAATTTGAATGTTGACATTCAAAATGTTAAATTGGGCATTATGGGGAAATTTGGGGAAAATTTACCAAGATGTTAGTTCCATTTCAGAAGGTGTCATCTTCTAGAATGTGCTAAATAAATAAATAAATAAAGTCTGATTGGTTGCCCATAATGTGTGAACTCCCATCATAGTAAATTTACCCCATGTCTAAAAGTACATTCACATTCTCAATGTTGAATTTAGGAGTTAGTATTTAGTTATTTAGTTTAGGATATAATTAGAGCTAGAGCTTTAAGAGTACAAAAACATTATGTTGTCATGCAGTGGCGGCCCCTACCTGATTGTAGGAGGGGCTTCTACTGGTTGTGAAGCTGGCTGCCTCGCTTTGCTGCTGCCATCACTCATCCACTCCATGCCATGGTCCCAGTACCTGTACAATGCAGATAATAGGAACCAGGACTTGCACATGCACAGTATCAGCATAGGTGCTGCCCATGCACTTATCCCAGATTCTAGGGTCTGCTTCAGCTGCAGCCCCTAAGATTGTTTAATAGCAATACTACATGACTGATGCTCGTTTTTTTTTTTTTTTTTAAGTACATAAAATAGCTATATATTTATCAGAATTAACATAGTTCCTCTCCAGAGCAGTAATATACTTAAAATGTGTTTGATCCTCTACACTACACTGAAACTGCCCTTATGAAAGTGCATTGACTGTTTTGCTGCAAACCCCAAAGGCCATCACTTTCTGCTTATTTTCTTGGATAACTCTGCTGCTTTTGACACTTTGAACCACCCTCTCCTCCTACAAATCCTTCATTCCCTTGGTCTGCATGATACATCAATCTCCTTACTGTCCTTCTACCTCTCTGACTGGTCTTTCTTTGTCTCATCCCATGACTCCATTCCCATTACCTGTTACTCTTCTGTTCTCTTTAAATGTCCTCTTTAGGTATAGCTCTTTTAACTTCCATTTTTATCTCTATGCCGGTGATATTTAAATATACCCTGCCTTTTCTGACATTTCCATCTCTCTCCTCACTGGAGTCTCCAACTGTCTTTCTGCTATCTCTTCTTTGATGTCCCAGAGCATTTTTGAAATTGTTATGTATAATACTGAGATGATCATCTTCTCACCCTCCTGCATAACCTCATCTACCACAATTTCGTGTTGATGGTACATATATTCTCTTGCTTCCAAGTACACTGTATTTGCCATTTAAAATAAAAAATGAATGGTCATGCTGGTCCTGCTCCTGCCCAAGAACCAGCCCCCCCCCCCTTACTTACTGAGCCTTGCTGGGACTGCAAGGCTATTTCAATTCTGCAATCATTTTCATGTCTCATATCCAAATGAACCAATTATTTCTATAGAGGTAACATTGGTTTTATATAGTACAAACAAATAAGGGAGTTAACACCTAATGAAAAAGCCCAAAGAGTGAAAGAGTATACTATTGCACCGTACACACTTACAGTAAGTCATATACTGCTACTGAGAGACATTTATTATTGGTACTATAAAAAAAAATGTGCACATTTGTGTGTATGTATCAAATAAAATATAAAGGATTTGGTCATATTTTATGAAAAACATTTAATGTTGCAGTCCAATATTAAGGGACCCCAACATTCTGCATATGCTGCTACTGTCTGAAGAAACCACCAGAGGAAAATGGTAGAGAAAAGCATAAGGGAATCAAATGTTGCAGCTCCAGTGACCTCCAATTGAAGCAGCATGGAATTAGATAACTTCAATGCATTGTCAGCATGCTCACTGGTTACTGTGCCTACATTAGTGGGCTTAATGGTAAGGCCCCCTACACTAGTCCAACTTGTCCTAAGGACAAATCGGACCAAATTCCCCTTGAGCTCCCCTGGCAGCTCCCAGGGAGGCTCACTTATAATTTGGCACTATGCTGTGGATAATACTTATACCAGTTGCAGAGCACAAATGTTAATGTACTGCTTGCACTATTCATAGCATGTTGTGGCTCCGTCCTCTTATTCTGCAATAAATAGTTTTAAAAAGATTTTATATCCAATTGTATATGACAGATTGAAGACTGAATTAATGATTTGATTAATCTCTGTTTCTTGTTTGAGTGAAACCCTCTAATAGCCCTCTAAGCTTTGGACTATTGCACTACAAAATTAAATACTGCGCTCATTACAAAATTACAGTTTAGATGTCTTATTGATGGTAGAGCTAATATGCTGCTATCCCTGTAACAACTAATGCAATTGCTTATTTCATACAGAGGGCCTAATTCAACTATTATCAGAAGGTGACGGATTTGGCTCCATTCTGATGGTGGGGGGTCTGCGCATGTGTGTATGTTCGCAGGTGCAGGGAGAAAATGCCTTTGGCGAGTTTCACACTCACTGAGCCGTTTGCTCCAGAGGGGGCGGGAGGGCGGACATCGGGCCAGAGCAGGGGAACCCCCAGTATTTTATGGGAGTCCAAATGAAAACGCTTTCCCTTGGAAAGCAGGCCGGTCAATGCTTGCTCGGGGCAAAAAAGATAGTCAAAAAATTTGGACATCAATAAATAACCCTAGTTATTAGAGTTCATGGGGTTACTTTTTATCTGGTATGGAACTACTATCTGATTGACCTTAATTGATCATTAAGTGAGAGGTCATCCAGTAACCTGATGGCTCCTGGTTCCATTTCAGAATCCTTGCAAATAACCAGTCCATGGTTCATATTTGTCATTAGTGTGTCATGAAGCCTCCTTCTTTACTCCTTGGGTCACTCCCAAGGTCCCAACCCAGATACAACGAATACCAGAACTGTGGCAGTATGCATGTGAAATTATTATTAAGTTTATACTACCATCTTAGTTGTATTATTTTTTTTGGGGGGGGGGGTAAAGATATAGCCATGTTCATCAGAGCTCTGCCGTGTTGCAGGCGTCACATGTGTAGAAAATGGCCACAAAGGACACAAAAGGTGCCCGCGTCTCATTGAAAATACATTAATCAGCACATGGAACAGTGTGGCATTTCCAAGTCATGGATGTGACTTGCGAAGCAGGCACTAGTGGCAATATCACAGCCGCACTGAATGTGGCTACATCTGTATATCAAGATATGGTACTCTTTACCTAGCACGGCGCCCATCGCGACCATCGCGACCATCGCATGCACTAAAAAACGGGTGCGATGCGATGCCCGCGATGGCCGCGATTTCCCATAGGGACCAATGTTAAAAATCAGATTGGTCGCGATTTTAGTGTTAAAAGTCAGATTGGTCGCGATTTTTACATAGGAATCAATGTTAAATGGGCCACAGAGCCCTAATAGTCCCCCTGAAGTGTGAAATGGCCCCCACAATTTTTAACGCCACCCCACGATCAACGTGAACCCGAAGCGTGGCGAGCGCAGCGAGCCCGCGAGGGGCGGCGGTACGCGTCCTCCGACCTTTTCATACCCCCACTATCCACGTCGGCGTGGAGTTGAGAATAGAATAGTGTGGCGAGCGCAGCGAGCCACCGAGCCCGAAGCGTGGCGAGCGCAGCGCGCCCCGCGAGGGGACGCGGATACCTTCACAGGTAAACGCGTCCCCTCGCGGGCTTCACAGGTGTCCGCGTCGCCACGGACACCTGTGAAGCCCGTGAGGGGACGCGTATAACTGTGAAGGTATCCGCCTGCGCTCGCCACGCTTCGGGCTCGGTGGCTCGCTGCGCTCGCCACACTATTCTATTCTCAACTCCACGCCGACGTGGATAGTGGGGGTATGAAAAGGTCGGAGGACGCGTACCGCCTCCCCTCGCGGGCTCGCTGCGCTCGCCACGCTTCGGGTTCACGTTGATCGTGGGGTGGCGTTAAAAATTGTGGGGGCCATTTCACACTTCAGGGGGACTATTAGGGCTCTGTGGCCCATTTAACATTGTTTCCTATGTAAAAATCGCGGGCATTGAGCCAATTAACGCTAAAATCGCGACCAATCTGACTTTTAACATTGATCCCTATGGGAAAATCGCGGGCATCGCGGGCATCGCGTCGCACCCGTTTTTGATATGCCCGCGATGCCCGCGATTTTTTACCCCCGACGCCCGCGATTGTAATCGCGGGCGCCGTGCTAGGTAAAGAGTACCCAAGATTATAATCTTTACCATTGTTAATATACAGATGTGTCTTTTCCTGTTGTTAATGCAATGCATATGCATTGCAGCACACATCTGATGGCATAGCGGTTGTGTGCATATGCACATTCCTACTATTCCATTCACTGCAATGGGAGCTTAATTGCACATACATCCACCTCCCATTGACTTCTATGGGACCTGGCTGTGGGGTGCCGGACGGTGTCCCGACAGTCGGGATCCCGACAGTCATTTACCCGGCGTTGGGGTTCCCGATGGCCACCGGCTAGTCTCCCTTGTAAAGGGTCCACGAGGGGCTTTGTTGCGCTCGCCATGCTGCCTGAGTCCGGCCAGTTGGGATCCCGAAATCGGGCTAATAACTGTCGGGTTCCCGACTGTCAGAACCCTATGCCACACCCCTGGCTGCAATGTGGATGTATGTGGCATGCCAAAATGCAGATACATACACAGTAAGCTACTATATACAGAAAAGTATAACACATTGATTGTGTCATATTTTACAGATATGCATTTACTCTATATAGTAATTTTTTTTTTTTTTTAAATAAAAATAAAATCCATAGTTTGACATGATACAGTATTATGATGCTTTGACTGTCCATTAAATATTGTAACAACTTCAAACTAATTAAGTGTACTAGTATTGCATAAACAATGCAAGTTACACTTAAAAGTTGTGTTATATTTAAATTCAGTTCCAAATTTTATATTTTTTCTTCAAAATGATATATAGATAAAGAATTACAGTAGCTTCTGCTTTAAGAAAAAATGACAGTTGTAAAAAAAGACATCCATGTTAAACATGTCAACCCTTTATTAATTAATTACTGCTTACAAGATCATAATTAATTAAAATAAAAACAGTTTTAAGTTCTGCACACCAGCATTAATTAATTATGATGAGTAGGGATAGTTGAATAGTTTTGTGCCAACTCGAATTGCAAAACACAACTATGAATCATTGCAGTCATAGAAAAATATAATAATTCTGTCCAATGGAACTTTAAGATCATATCTAGATGAATTTCCAGACTAGTGCACAGTACTTCCATTAAATAAAATGTTTAGAAAAAGATTTCAAATAAGATACACTAACACTAATCATTTTAAAATATATATATATATATATATATATATATATATGTACAAAAAGAAACACAGGAGGAGCGCTCCATAGTGTAAAACCAGATATGATTTAATAGATATAAAATATCCACGGTACAGTCAATCAGTACTCGTACCGTTTTAAAAACAGCAGTGGGCTGGTTACCACATGATGTATATATAACAAGCCAGGCAAGCCTCCTACCACCATCCGGGGCAACTGCAGCACGACACGGAACCTCACCGAACACTCTGTGAGGGAAGCGGTGTACCGACAGGCTGGAGAGGATCAGATGCGGCAGGGGATTCCCGACAGACACAGAGCTCGCCGTCACCAAGGCCCGCCTAACGCGTTTCGTAATCCACTTCGTCAGAGGGCGTGCCTGGTGACCGGCAGCTCCAGACTAAAAAGGACACAGTAACCAATGAGAACAGAGTATGCACGTATCTGCACCAGCACATACGATACTGGTCTTACAAAGAAATGACCGCACATGATATACATAATAAACGTACAGGTGTAAAAGAGAACTATCGTAACTGTCTGCAGACAGTTCTGTTCCCATTTGCTCCACACGGATCAGAATTTGAACTGTGATTCTCCACTCCATACTGTCTCATATTCATTTAACCAGCGGACAGTAGGTATGTAATCCCCCTGGTACTTTGTATAGGGACCTTTGGATTCTGCTTCTAATGTATTATTGATAGATTGGTACTCATTTCAGACATGTAAAATCGCTTGGTTGGACTAGATAAACTATATTGGACAGTCGTTTTTAAATTGGACGAAGGTATTAGTTAAACATTTACCCGTGCCCTAGTTGATTGGGTGAAGAAAGTGATCGATACGTTGCACTCTTAAACCCTACACAGATACATAAAGTATCCCACTTGTGAGGGGAAGTCATTCCAGCCCTCCCTCTTTTGGATGATATTACGCTTCATTGCTTGCGTTTTCTTCAGACTTATGGAGTACTGAAGAAATTACACGCCGGTACAAGCGTTATAATGATGAATATTGTTAAACCCCTGATGAAGTCTTTGTAAAGACGAAACGCGTTGGGTTGTTGACTATTCGTTTCCAAAAGAAATACCATCTCCAGATGTGATACTTGAAAAAAATTTTTTTAATAAAAATACACTCTGGTTTTACGATTACTAATTGTATTGTATTACATTTAACTGCTATTGGTGGAAGTCTGAGCTGGTGGCTCAAGCGCTCTCTAATTCCTGCTTTCTCTATATATATATATATATATATATATATATATATATATATATATAATTAATCAAAATAGTGGCACTCACGCTCCATATGAAAATCACGCCAGCAACTACTGTATGGTCATCAACGTTTCGGTCAGTTTAATAACTGTCAACAGGATACGGACGGTTATTAAATTGACCGAAACGTTGATGACCATACAGTAGTTGCTGTCGTGATTTTCATAAGGAGAGTGAGTGCCACTATTCTGATGAATTGTATGTGATTGCTAGGCCATTGGACTAGTGATTATGGGGGGCACCCTTTTAAGCTATGCTATATTTGATTGAGTGCCGGATAAATAAAGCTTGATATATATCTATATATAGATATATATATAGATATATCTATATATATGGGAAGAAAAATTTTCAAGAACCCGGCGACTGAGTGGACAAGAATATGCAAGATAGTATAGGTATGAAAAATTTATTTTCACAAACAGGACATGTAAAACATATATAAGAAAAGATATATCTATTAAAAAAGGGGGGGGGGGATGTACCACTATAAATCGGAGGGGAACAACACGTTTAGTAGAAAAATTGAATAAGATGACCAAATAAAAACATTTTTTTTGACTATGTAGGTAAAAAACAGTAATGTGTTAAAAACCACCTAAAAAGTCATAAAAAACCAAAATAGATGAAACGAGGAATCATAAAAAGTATCATGGAAGATGTGATAAAAAGGAGGCTTAACTTAGTGCAGTGAGGTAGGATTTCAGAAGCTGCCCAACATGTTTCGTCGCAAAAGGACTTCCTCAGGGGGTGGAGACAAACTGATATGGAGCTAATATTTATGCTAGAGCAGGCTGACATCACTTCCTGTTTGCCAATAATACAGGTATGCCTCTAATCACAGTGTAGGTGATAATCACCTATTATAAGTACACAGAGGGTAGTTAGTAATCGATAGTGTATTAAGTCAGTGTGTGAATTTGCATATTATAGTAAAAAACCGCTGAGTTTAGGGTTAATTGTCCTCAGTATTGCGGAGGTATGGGGCGCGACGTCACTTCCGCCCCACTTCCGCCCCGCATCCGCCGTCTGGATGGAGTTGCTGCGCATGTGTCAATGCCAGCACAGCGTGCTATGGATTTCCCTTGTTCTAAGTACGTGGACGTCGCAGCGTCCTGTCTTTTCTCAATAGGACGTATGTGTATGCCTTGTACATAGGCAACAGCGGCATCTTGTGGATGAATAGTATATTGTTTCATCCATGCGTTTTCAGTTGAAGCACATCATTTTCTGTCTCAGGGAGTTAGAATGCGGCCACGATCATGGGACTTTCATATAGGTATTTCATTTATGTAAAAGAGCAAAAAAGGTATTCGATTAATTCACGTTCATATACACAAATGTTCAATGTTGCCGCATTTCTGTATTGTATGTGCGGCAGGCAAAGTTCTACCAGAAGCTGAAGCCATTTTCATTTATAAATATATAAGAATGGATGTTACATAAAAATATATATATATATATATATATATATATACACCTCTGGCCACACTATACTATGTATAACCATACATCTAAATCAAATGGTGCGGCGCAAAAATGGTGTGAAAGAAGGAGGATGTATATACATAAAAGAAGGGGAGGGAGTGTCAGTATACTCATATTTAAAAGTTTTAATAAATCATCTGACAAAAATTGTGGACAATAATCTAGTTTTGATGTACAAGTACGCCATTCCGAATATCCTTTACATATGTGTTCAACCATCACCGTTTTTTACAGCACCTGATCTTCCCAGGAAGTTTCCTTTCCCAGTACTAGTCGGGCCCAACACTGCTTAGCTTCCAAGATCGGACGTATTTGGGCGGAGCCAGTGAGGTATGGCTGTAGTGTAGTTATGGTGTAAGTGGTTCTTCACAAAGGAATTCTGCAGGCTTTGTAGGACTTGAACAGAGGATGGTTACATACCGGACCGGTGTGATACTATGAGAAGCGGGGAATTCTCAGGTTGTTTAGGATGAGGAGAAGTTTACAGAAAGGGAGCAATCTCATAATTGTCATTGAAACCTTCAGGTTGCAGGGTACTGAGCTCGAAGATCCAGTACATCTCTCTTCGAGATAATAAGTTGGATAGATCTCCACTTCGTTCTCCCAGTGCTACAAGTTCAATACCTTTGAATTGGAGTTTTTCTGGGTCCGCATTATGATGGGTTGAGAAATGTTGTGACACTGTATGGGTTTGGACTTTATTTTTAATGTTTCTGACATGTTCTTGAATGCGCATTTTCAGGGGTCTCTTCGTTTTTCCGACGTACTGCAGTCCGCACGGGCAATTCAGAAGGTACACCACCGATACAGTAGTGCAGTTGATGAAGTGTTTTACTTTATATTCTTTGGTTTTGTCCTTGTTCTGGAATGTCTTTATGTTGGGGTGTAGAAAACGGCATACGTTACAGTGTCCGCACTTAAAACTCCCTACACACTTGGGTAGTGTAGATCTAGGTTGAGATAAATTACTTAGCATGCTGGGTGCTATCAAATCCTTCAGGTTCTTCGATTTCCTGTAGACTAGTTGGGGATGGTCGGGTAGATGGTTCTTCAATATCGGGTCCATCATCAGGATACCCCGGTGTTTGTTCAGTGCAGCCTTTATCTGCTTCTCATGGTAGTTATAAGTTGTGACAAACTTGACGTTTTGAGGATGAGGTTCCTTTTCCTTGTATTGTAGAAGAGTGGTCCTGTCGAGTGATTTTGCCTTGCATTCTGCCTCCTTTAGGATATGTTCAGGGTATCCTTTTTCCCTGAATCTGTCGGCATAGCAGGTAATTTGTACATCCCTCTCAGAGGTATTTTTGCAGTTTCTTGAGAGTCTATGAAATTGTGAGAAAGGTACGTTGTCTTTCCACTTCTTGAGGTGGCTGCTTTCATAGTGGATGTAGCTGTTGGTGTCTACCTTTTTCACAAAGTTCTTTGTGATGATGTTGTTGCCGTTCTTCATCAATATTAAGTCAAGGAACTCAATTTCTTCAGCTTGTATATTAGAAGTGAATACTAGGTTCAGATCATTTTCCCCGATGTATTCTAGGAATTCATTGAACTCTGTCTGTGATCCTTTCCATATTATTAGGATATCATCGATATATCTTTTGAACAGGATGATGTTCTTTTTGAAGCGATGGTTGTTGTGAATAAATCTCCGTTCCCAGTATCCCATGAGCAAGTTGGCAAAGCTAGGGGCAAAGATGGTCCCCATAGCAGTGCCACAGATTTGCAAATAAAAGCACTCTAAAAATTTAAAATAGTTGTGCTTTAAAATGAAATTCATGGTGTCACATATGAATTGTCTATTGTCATCTGAGAGGGTATCGTCTTCTTTTAAGAACTCCCCACACGCTCTGATTCCGTCCTCGTGTCTAATGCACGTGTAAAGTGACTGTACGTCAATGGTGGCCCATAGAAAATCTTCTTCCCAGGAAAGATTTTCTACTATGTTGAGGACTGAGGTGGTGTCCTTTAGGAAGGATGGGAGACTCATGACATGGCGTCGAAGGAACTTATCCACATATTCTGACAGATGGGATGTCAGAGATTCTATGCCCGCCACTATGGGCCTGCCGGGAGGGTTTTGCAAGGATTTATGAATCTTTGGGAGAAAGTAAAAGATAGGGGTGGTCGGATTGGTGTGCAACAGGTACTGGTATTCGTCTTTGGTGAGTGTGCCATTGCGAAGGCCTATCAATAGGATGGTGCGGAGTTCCTCTACATACTTTTCCTTTGGGTCCTGAGGTAAACAGGTGTAAGATGATGTATCCCCCAGGAGTCTTTTTGCCTCTGTCTCATATGTTGCTCTATCCATTATTACCAATCCGCCACCCTTATCCGCTGGTTTAATAGCAATTCCAGTGTTGTCCTGGAGAGATTTAATTGCTTCTCTTTCTTTATAAGAGAGATTTTTCTTGTTTATATTCGGTGCGTCTTGCGTGCACAATTCCTTTCTTACAGCCTCATAGAATGTGCCAATGTATGGTCCCTTAGATTCCAGTGGATAGTATTTTGAAGCTGGTTTCAGTCCGGTTTTTGAGATGTTTTCATAATTCTGTATAATAGCGTCCTCCTTCTTTAGAAAATGTCTTTTGAGTGTTAGTTGTCGTGTAAATTTGTTCAAGTCGATGAACGTTTCAAACTTACTCAACCCTTTTGTGGGTGCGAAAGACAAACCTTTATTAAGTAGACTGGTCTCTGAGTTTGTAAGGGTATATTCTGATAGGTTGAAGATGCCTTTAGGGGTGATGGTCTTTACTTTACATTCCTCCTTTTCTGGTAACTTCTGCTTGGGCCCTCTTCCGCCTCTACATCCTCTACTTCTTCCAGTCTTCTTTTCATTGGAGAAGCGTGATTTATTTTCTCCACTACTGGTACTGTAGCTAGATCTCTGATCCTGGTGCTCGTTACCGGGGATAAAAAAGATTTTCCTCCGTGTGCGTTAGTATGATTTTTCAGGGTAGTGTATCTGTTGTTGGTATATACTGGTTGCTGCCCTCTGTTTTCCCAGTTCGCATTTTCAGCATTCCTGGTAGTGTGTCTGTTTTGTCTCCAATTGGAGGTCTGTTTGTTCTTGTATTGGGTGATATTTTCACTCCTGCTCCATTTCTTTATTTTATTATTTTCGTAATCCAGTTTGTCTCTGATGAACTTCTTTTCCTTGTTCTCCTTCACTTCTGCCTCAATACGTTCTAGTTTTTTGTTGAGTACTTTGTCGTTGATGCTGTAGTTTTCCTCATCTTTCCGAATTGTCATCTTAGTTTCGGATTCCTTGATTTCTACTTCTAATGTCTGTAGGATCCTTTTTTTCTCTGTGATTAGGATTTTCATGAGATTTAGGGAACAGTTATGTAATGCAGTATCCCATTCTTTCATGAATGTGGGATTATCTGTTCCAAAAGTAGGTTGTTTGAGTAGTCTAAGGCCCCTAGGGATCCTATCCACATTGATGTAATGTTCCAGGCCTTTGATGTCCCACCATGTTCTAACTTCTTTAGCTAGAAGTTTCTCCATGTTCCAGAACATATTGTCCAGGTCATCGTTGACATTGACCGAGGATACATCCCTTCCCTCATTAAAGATTTTCTGGCAGGCGTCATTCCTATTTTTTACTCTCTCATTCCCTCTGAACATAGTCGGTCAGGGGTCTGTGCACGAGGCTGCTAATACCCTAACACCAAGGGGGGTATGGATACAAAAAAGATAAGGGTAGTCAGCGCCAGGTACAAGTAAAGGGAAGACGGGTAATACAAAGGGTACTTGACACACTAACTCCCCTTAAGTATATGGGGTGTCAGCACAGGTCTTGGTTGGAAGCGGTGGTGTCCCGCCTTTTAGAGCATAGATATGGGAAGAAAAATTTTCAAGAACCCGGCGACTGAGTGGACAAGAATATGCAAGATAGTATAGGTATGAAAAATTTATTTTCACAAACAGGACATGTAAAACATATATAAGAAAAGATATATCTATTAAAAAAGGGGGGGGGGGGATGTACCACTATAAATCGGAGGGGAACAACACGTTTAGTAGAAAAATTGAATAAGATGACCAAATAAAAATATTTTTTTGACTATGTAGGTAAAAAACAGTAATGTGTTAAAAACCACCTAAAAAGTCATAAAAAAAACAAAATAGATGAAACGAGGAATCATAAAAAGTATCATGGAAGATGTGATAAAAAGGAGGCTTAACTCAGTGCAGTGAGGTAGGATTTCAGAAGCTGCCCAACATGTTTCGTCGCAAAAGGACTTCCTCAGGGGGTGGAGACAAACTGATATGGAGCTAATATTTATGCTAGAGCAGGCTGACATCACATCCTGTTTGCCAATAATACAGGTATGCCTCTAATCACAGTGTAGGTGATAATCACCTATTATAAGTACACAGAGGGTAGTTGGTAATCGATAGTGTATTAAGTCAGTGTGTGAATTTGCATATTATAGTCAAAAACCGCTGAGTTTAGGGTTAATTGTCCTCAGTATTGCGGAGGTATGGGGCGCGACGTCACTTCCGCCCCACTTCCGCCCCGCATCCGCCGTCTGGATGGAGTTGCTGCGCATGTGTCAATGCCAGCACAGCGTGCTATGGATTTCCCTTGTTCTAAGTATGTGGACGTCGCAGCGTCCTGTCTTTTCTCAATAGGATGTATGTGTATGCCTTGTACATAGGCAACAGCGGCATCTTGTGGATGAAAAGTATATTGTTTCATCCATGCGTTTTCAGTTGAAGCACATCATTTTCTGTCTCAGGGAGTTAGAATGCGGCCACGATCATGGGACTTTCATATAGGTATTTCATTTATGTAAAAGAGCAAAAAAGGTATTCGATTAATTCACGTTCATATACACAAATGTTCAATGTTGCCGCATTTCTGTATTGTATAGATATATATATATAGATAGATAGATAGATAGATAGATATCTCTCTATATATATATATATATATATATATATATATATATATTCCATTGACAAAAAATCTTACGGTTTCACATGTCCCATTAAGGCTTCATACACATGATCTGGCATTTCAGAAACCTATTGTAACTCTTCCACTCAAACGCCAAAAAGCAGTGAAATTCCGATCATTAAGGCTGACGCCTTAATGTACGTGTTTCTTGCGCAATATAGATATGGTACGCCATCACAGCCTGTGGGTACAGTAGGAGCAAGTTTCATCTTTGCTCCTTTGTCCATGGCTAGCCATGGCTAGCCATGTCTATTCTATTGTTCTCAGCTGCAATACAATACGTATTGCAGCTGAGAACAATAGAATAGCCATGGCTAGCCATGGCCAAAGGAGCAAAGATGAAACTTGCTCCTACTGTAAGTGCAGATTCAGCACTCTCACGGAGTGAGATTGCTGTCACGCACACAATGGTGGAGCTGCTAATTCACGGAATTCTGATACATTTTAGCCTTTCAGTTTTGGCATTTATGTTATTTTTGTAAAGTTAATGTATGCTCATTAGTTTAGCTAAGAAAGTAAAAATCCCAGGTATACAAAGGTGTGCTCCTAAATCTATCTGCAAATACCCCCATTTGTTCTGCCATGTACTTTTTTTTTTTTTTTTTATATATATTTTTTTATTTATTGAAGCAGAGGTATAGACATACAGAATGCACAAGTGAATTGAGCACAGCACAAATAACAACAAGGTTTCCGTACAATTTTAACAGAATAAAGTTGTGATGCAAAATAATGTCTGGTCTTTAAATTTACATCAATTACATAGATACGGGTTGTATATTTGGCATACAGAAAGTACCATAAGAAGCTATGCTCAGGAAATATAATAACAATAACGTAGTAATTAAAAGAAAAGAAAAGTGTCTGGCACTCACCTATTGGGCAGTTCAATTGGCGGGTCGTCGATTAGGACACGGTGCTCGTACCATTGTGTCAATCGCATAGAATTATGAATCTGAGATTGAATTGGAGTAGGTAAAGTTGCAATGAAACTTTCCCATGTATTGAAAAAGGAGGCAGCCTTCTTTTCCTTATCAAACATGGTTTCCACCCAATCCATGCGAAAGATAAAGTTGAGTTTTTCTTTATATAGACGGAAGTTTACAGGGGTTGGTTGGATCTTAAATATTTACCACAGAACCTACCTATCTCCCCATAGGCGATTCAGAATGGGTCTATCTGACAGCCACATATGCCCCAGATGTGCTGGGGAAGAAGCGGATCTCTACCATTGCCTCTAGGGGTGCCCAGTGGTCCAAGGGTTCTGGAGACTGGTTAAGAGAGACGCTGAAGCCCACCTGATCAGTTTTGTGCCATTGACTCCCGAATGGGCAATACTGGGCATCCTCCCGAGGGGACAGAGATTCGCCCCTGGCTGCAGAAAACTGCTGCTAGCAATTAGGGCTGCAGCTAAAAAAACCATGTACTTTTTTTAACACAATATGTATAACTAATGCATAAAAAATACAAGGTATGGGTACTCTGGATGCTCTAACTGCATGCATCTACTGTATGTGACTGAGGGGTAGATTTACTAAGTGCCGATCAGGGGAATATGTGCTATCCTCATGCGTTATTGCAGGGGATAGCGCTTTCCATGATCTATGACACCCGCTGTGCAGGTGTTTAATGTGCAGCGGTGTGGGGCAGGAGGCATAGCGCAGGGACGATATTTTATACTTTGCGCCTGCCTCCTACCTAATGTATGAACAGTTAGCAACACTGACGCACGGACTGTAAACTTCACTCCTGCAAAGGAGCGTAAACATTTTTTTCAATTAACCCCTTTATTTGCAGGTGCCGCTTCATTTTCTTAACCTTCACGATCTTCATTCTCAATCTTTTCTCATTTCCCTCCCTTAACCTTACCAGCGCTCATTTTCACACATTATCTAGCAACGCTGAGCGTTCCGCCCACTGCAGCTATCGACTTTGACAGCTGCACGAGGCGATGCCCTATGCCCACAGCAGGGACAGCGCTGTCCCTGCTTCTGGCTCTGAGCTGTGCTGGGGATGTCGCGTGAGTAGCGAGAACCTGCGCATGCCCAGTCCAGCTGGCTGGGGGGAAGGAGACAGCGCATCAGTGTTAACTGATGCGCTATCTCCAGGAGGGGACATCGCGGGAGGGGGGAGTTACTGCTCCCCCGCTTCGTCAGGCAAGATGTTCATATATCAGGTCATTCTACCCTCCTGCTTCGCCTCGCTAATGAGGTGAAGCAGGAAGTGTTATAGCAGTGCAACACTAACACTTGGGTGTAATGGCTACACCCCTCAGACACTAACTTGGGTGTAATGGCAAAAGACTGTACTGACATTAGTAAGCTATGCCATGTGTTACATCATGCAACAATGTGCTTAATCTGTGACTACAGTGTATACTAATTGCAACACAACTAAGGGCTAGATTTACTAAAGCATCTAAAATAGATAACTGGATGTGTTACCTATAGCACCCAATCAAATTCATATCTACAGTATATTGCACTCAAGAAAATTAGAAACAAAATCTAAATGGTCTGTATTAGACGCTTAAGTAATACTACCCCTTAGTGGCTAGGACACTAAGCAACATTTTCTGGTTTTATGATGCCGATATGATGCTAATAAATTATGTGATTAAGGAAATACTGTAGTCTGGAAAACACTATAAATGGCAAAAATCCTTAGTCATAACTAACAACTTGCACCATATACTGTAGTTGAATAAGTGTATGTGTATGAAAATGCATTTGTATATAGACAGATTACAGTACATGCTACTGTCATGCAAGATACCACTTTCCATTTCTAATAAGCTGTGTGCACAAATCTGACCTTTTTAGACAGCTTTATACATTATACCTTGAAAACGGATGCTGGTACTGGTAAACTGATGTAATGTACTGTACAATAATTTGAATTAGCTACCAAAATCAACCCCAATCTGGCCATATTTAAAGATTTCTACATGCTAGATCCCACTAAATGAGTCGTAAATTGCTAGATCCATATGATTTGTCAAGGATACTTGAAGTAGCTCACAATAATATTTCTGGTCATGAACCGCACACATGTTGTACATATTACAGAGACATAACTAGGAACTTTGGAACCCAGGGCAAGATGTAAAATGGTGCCCCCTCCCACTAAAAAAAGTAAAAACCTACAATTTAGAGAGAGAGGGAGGAGAGAGGGTTGTTATTGGGAGTTCATTATTAAAATAATAATATTGTCTTTTACAGGACTACAGGTCCTAACAAACCTACCCTAAAAGTTGGTATTTGGAGAAACCACAAGTACCTGAAGGTAGGGCATTAAGGGCCCACTGGTACCTCTTGACTTCCTGTAGAAGAAATATTAAAATAAAAAGAATAATGAATGTTTTAGTATTTATTATACAACATATTTACCTGTGGGAGGGGGGATAGAAAGCCTTTTGGGTATCTGCCTCTGGCTCCATCTCACCCCATTCCATCCTCCCTGTCAGTGTCCTCCAGGGTTCTTTCCTCTACAACCTTCTCCCTCTATACCTCTTTCTTGAGTGTGCTCTTGATCTACTTTGACCTTTAATACCACCTCTATAATGATTATATGCAGTGGCGTAGCTATGTTTTGGGTGCCCCCCCGCCGTTAGGGGGGGCGCCCATACCCACCCCCCGCCGCCGCCCCGTCAAGCACCCCCCCCGCGCCGCCCCGCCGCCCCGTCGCCTATGCTAACCCCCTCCCCCGCAGTCTTACCTATCGCGCTGCGCTGGTCCCGGCGGCTCCGTTCTTCTGCTGAGGACCACCACAAAATGGCTGCCCCATACAGCAGACAGTTTCAGAGAACTGTTTGCTATATGGGGGCGGCCATTTTGTGGTGGTCCTCATCAGAAGAACGGAGCCACCGGGACCAGCGAGATACGTAAGTCTGCGGGGGATTGGGGGGGGGGTAACTATAGCACCGCAGCCCCCGGTGCCCCCACATGCACAGTGCCCCCCCCCCCCCGCGGTGGCGGGGGCTGCGGTGCTATAGTTACGCCCCTGATTATATGCCTTTATACCTTTCCTCTTCTGACCCCAACCTTCCTCTGGCCTCTCTTGGGTATTCTGCTGTCTTTATGCCATCTTCTTCTGAAGTCTGATCTCTCTCTGAAGCTCAGTATAGATAACATTGAACTGCTCACATTTCCTACATTTAAATTCTGCACCAGCCAATACAGTATCTCCATCACTTGACACCATCATCTTCCCCATTAACCAACTCTGCTACTTGAGTGTCACTCTCAATTCCCCCTCTTCTTTGCCTTAATATACAAAAATTATCTTAGTCATGTGGGACTCAGCTATGCAACATCACTTGCACCAGGCCATTCCTTCAAAGTGAAACTCTATCATAACTCACTAGCCATCTCATGGCTTTACTATTGCAACACTCTCCTTACTGGCCTCCCTTACTCCCTGCTAACTCCCCTCCAGTTTGTTGTCAACTTTGCAACTAAATTTACCTCCCACTCCATTTCTACCAAGCCCATTTACCAAAATCTGTACTGGCTGGCAATCCCCTACAGAATCATCTTCAATATCCTCCCCCTCACATACAAGGCTCTCTTTGCTCCCTACATCTCCAACTTCATTTTCCTACATACTCCCTCCCACCTTCTCCAATGACCTTGACCTCTCCTCCACAATAGTCACACATCCAAGGCATGCATCCAAGATTTTACCCATGCTGCACCCTTAGCTTTAATGTGCTCCCTCACTTTTCTAGACTCTTCCTAACCTTGCAAAGTTTCACATGGGCACTGGAAACCCATTTTCTTATTCAAAGTTTACCCTTCCACATAACCTATTACAAGGCCATTTTCCCTACCTGTTGCCTCATGTCTTGGCCATCTCTTTCATGCTTACTTCCTGCCTTCAGGTCTCCTTGCCTGCTCCTCATGTCACCTGTCTTCCCTTCCCTTTAGATTAAAAACGGTATGATAGCTGCTCAATCAAATTAGAAATGCCCCTCAGATTCTGAAAGGGAAGGGGAGTTAACCCCTAGCACACCATAGGACATTAGTCCTTATAGAAGTTAATTCAGACATCTTAGGTACATATATTTTGCGGGCATCTGCAAGGCTTCTCTGATAATGAAGGCCCCTAAATTGCACAATAAATGAACCCATTTTGGGCCATATATTTGTCTACTGTAAGGCTACATGATAACAGCATTTACCAATATATCTAAGTTGATAGAAAGCCTATCAGGAGTTACCCCTAAATCCTCATTGTGGCAATACAGGAACCACCATGCCCTCCAAATACAAGTCCCATCAAATGCCTCTTGTACATAAAAACAGTGTAACAGTTTTAGATTGGAAGCTCCTTGAAGCCAGGACCTTTTCCCTCTTGTTCTCACATCCATCTCTCTGGAAATTGCACAGGACTCTTGTACTCAGCAACCATCTATACCCAGCTAATACACATACAACTTCTTTGCTTCATAAAATCTGTACTGTGTACTAAAGTTGTGCTGCTAAATAGGCATCACAAAATACTGACCATTGAGGTCACTAAACACTTCCCTGCAAGTAGAAGGCCAGCCTTCTAGGATAATTGTTAGCAGAATTTATCACAGAGTGTGGCATCACAAGGTTCCTCCATTTAGCTGGAATTGAGAACATAATAATCTTTGACATCAAGAGCATCATCAGAATCAAGAAGACCTGAGTCCAGGAGGTGGGCACATGATAAGAAATCAGCAACATGGAGGTCATTTCCTCACTTGTATATCATTATCAGATGGTATCAAGGGATATGCTTCAAACATTATATAATAAATAATACAACAGACAAGTAACAAACAGTGGATACTTTATTTTGAAGCAGAAATAACAGATAGGGAGGTATGATAATTTCACATTGGAATTAGATGTTAGATTAAAAGTTGAGGCACAGGGATTTATGCTTTCATTAATGCTGTAGAAATATAGCATGCAGTTTTTACTCTTTTTACTAAGATCTATTAAAGCACACTTGATGTAATGTATATGATGATGTGATGTGATGTAATGTATAGAGAAGGAAAAGACTACAAATTTGTAATTATTGTATCCCCCTACTGTATCTTTTATGGATTGTACAAGAGGAAAGATTTTGTCAAAAAATACACTTGTAAATCAGTGGAGAACAGAGGATGGGAATAATCCATGTGGATTGATTGCATCATTTTTATTTGACATTTCAATTTGAACATCCATACACCAATTAACTATGAAAAATCTGTATATTGCACATACATATTTCAGCAGATTTTCACTAGTATATAATAAATCTCAACAATGTTTATTTATTAACTACTACCACAAGTGTATTTTCTTTTATGGTTCTAATCAAACAGTTCATAATTCCATTAGTGGCACATTTTCTATACATTTTACTTATTTAAATATATATTTTTTTAAATTCTAAAAATATATGAGAAACATTTCTGAAGATGAATAAATAGAAAATCATCATCTATTCATGTCTTTTAGACGAGTTTTGATTGCATTAACAATGTAAGATAATAGCCCAATAATATATTCATTCAGTTCAGCTGCAAGAAACAGACAATTTATGTCATGATCAATTTTCTTTATAGACTTAATATTTTTTCATTGTTTTATATTTTTGGGAAGTGTGCATTTCAGTTACAGTAATTTCATTTTTTTTATCACATTTTATTGAGTACCATCATGATTCTGTATGATCTTTTATATTTGGTATAACATCATGGTTCTAATTAATTTGAACATGTTTTTATTCTCTAAAAAATATTTAATATGCTAAAGCAAATAAAGCATTCATGGATAAGTAAAAATAGTAATTTTATTGTGTACTAAGTAGAGTATTATATACAATTATATAGTGAAATAGGCACAGATTTTTTTTTTGTATAGAGAATAATGTTCATCTTATCTAAAATGAACAGTCACCTTAAAAAAGCACATTGAAAAAATAAAAAGGCATCAGAATTAATTATAATATGAAATCATAATTTACTCTACTATCCATTATCAGAGAATTTAAGTGATTAAACTGCTATCTCTCACTAGTATGACGGTTTGAGGTGGCAGGCTTGTGCTGGCCTCATGGTCTGGACTTAAACCTTAGGGATATATTACCAAAAAACTGATAGTCCCCTAATGGCGGTCTGATTTATACCGATGATCGTATATGACAATGTACTTCGAATGTTTTTCTAAACAAATTCCTCTTATCCTTGTTTCTCTTGCTCTCCGAATGTTTATATTATATAGAGACAATAAAAACAAGGAGAAAATTCCAAAAAGAAAGGCTTCTTCAAATGTTATGGTTGATAGTATCTCCCCTATGGGTAGTGTTTTATGGGATCACCACAGTGCGGAAGAATAGTAAATGCTTACATGAAGCTTACATTCATTAAAAGCATGAGAAAGCTCATAAAGGTATCTTTATCTTTAAACCAACCCACCACACAGACAACTTTCAGGTGATGCTCACACATTAGCTTACTCATTCTTGTTGTGTATCCTCTTATCTCGGTTTCTTTAAACAATGTTTCCAATCCAATAAGAATCTTCACAAAGATTTTTCAAAAAACATGTAAAACTTATTGTTAGAATAACCAGGTACAACTTATAGATGACATTAAATACATATAAGGACCACCATAAAGGTGACAATGAAATGTGGACCGTCTAAAAGTTGATAAAAAACACACCAGGTTCTTCTGTTTTTTCCCTATTTCTACTTTTATTCTGTTTATGTTTGCCTCCCTGTTTGCCCCTTCTGGTTTTGGGTCTAGATCAACAAAACCCTTCTATCCTAAAAAAACATTCTCAATATCCAAATCCCATAGTCTTTCAAAATGATTTGACAATCTTAACTTTGACTGAGGTGTTCTTTTCCCATCTCTATAGTCTCTCCTATCTCTAGGATCATCTCTTCTATATGAGAAGTTCCATCTTCTATTATACTGAGACTCTCTATTTTTATAGCTATTCCCATAGGAGCGATAACATCATTGCTGATTCTGGTATTTCCAATCTCCCATATACAGTATTCATCTCTGTATTTTCTAGGACTAGTATGTTCTATCCGATGTTGATATTGTTCCTCTCTATGAAAATTTACATTTTTATTACTCCTATATGGACTCCTAAACCTTCTTGGAGATCTAATGTCTAGCACTGATTTTGAAGGTTTAAAGAAATGTATCTCATTTTTAGTTATTAGATGTTGTTTTCCTTCTTTAAAATCATTTACATCTCTCAGGTATTTCTCTTTCTTTTTCTCCATCAATTTTCTTTCATTAAATTTTATTTTATCAACAATATCTTGCTCCATTTCTTTAATGTCTGGTGAGTCTTTGATTGGATCCACCAGACTTTTCAGGGACTCTATTTCGCCCTCAAGATTTTTAACTCCTTTGTTCTATCTCTAATGATTAATCTCATTAAGGAGATGGAGCAGGAGTCCAAAATCCACATTCATTCCTCCTCCAATTCAGCTGATCTATTTGTAAAGGACGGTAATTTTTCTATCCGTAAACCTCTGGGAACAAATTCTTCTGCAACATATCTTTCTAAAGAGACCAGCTCCCACCAGATCTTTCCTTCTTTGGTCAATGCGTTCTGGAGTTTAGACATAATATTATCCAGATCGTCATCAATCAAAATAGTATTGTCAATCATGCTAGAAAATAAATCTTCAATTTTTTCTCTTCTTACATTTCTATGGGACAACATATTACAAGCAGCAGTTAAAAATTTCTGATGAGAAATACTAAATATACAAAAGATGTGGACAAATTACAACTGCGCTAAGAGCTGCTATATAGGGATTACCAAGATGGAGGTCACCGAACCCCCCAAAACATGACTATATTACCACAAAACGTATAGTCTCCTAATGGCGCTCTGATTTATACTGGTGATTCGTATATGACAATGTCCTTTGAATGTTTTTCTTCATGAATTCCTCTTCTCCTTGTTTCTCTTGCTCTACAAATGTTTATATTATGTGGAGACAATAAAAACAAGGAGAACATTCCATAGTACAGTATGTCCACAAAGAAAGGCTTCTTGAAAGTTTATGGTCGATTGTATCTCCCCTATGGGTAGTGTAAATTCTTCTGTTTTATGGGATCACCACAATGCGGAAGAAAAGTAAATGGTTACATGAAGCTTACATTCATTAAAGCATGAGAAAGCTATTTATTATAAACCTTAGGGATGTTAGAGATTTACCAGATGAGTTCACCTGGTCATGGTTTGTGGGCCTATATTTTGGGTCAAAATTATGCTAAACACCCCAACAACCTTTATTGAGTTTTTCATTAGTGAGTATAAACACCTATTTTATAATTATTATATGTTGTCAAAACACACTCATGAATACACAATACACATTCAAAGACAATTTACCAATATTAATATATTTTTTCATTATTTTTCCTGCAACTGCAACTGATTCTTGTACAACACATTAATAGAACAATGAATCCAGCATCATATACAATGCATGTCATAATGTAATATAATTCTCTATGTGTACATTTTATATATTAAATAGTTTGTCCAGAAAAGTCAGCAATTCTATACATTGTGTTTTTTTTTCAGTGAAAACTCTACATTTACCCTTTTTACTGTCAGACTAAAAAATATACAGTATGTGCATCATTTAATATCCCATCCAGTTTAATTAGTTTAAAAAGATAATTGTTTTGATTGGTCTACAATCATCTCATATTTTAATATTAGCAGTGAAAATATTCTAGGAAATTTACATCATGTCTTCTTATTGCTTAAACCTATTGAACTGAGCTTGGCAAAAGATTACCTGGATCCTGAGTTACTGTATTCATTTTGTTTATACTATAAAACAGCATGACTTGATTGTGTTACATCCCAGCATTTTCATTGCATAGACATAAAGCATTCTTCATTGTGTTATTTTTTCAACATCACATTCCTATTCTGCTGTTCCATTACTACACCAAGGACTACACTTTCACATCAGAACTGTTGCATATTCTATAACTACAGGTTTCTATTAGAATTTTGTGATCATGTATTTTATTGTTGAATTAATGTCAGTGTACCAATACAGTTACAGATTGATATCATGAGATACGAAGAAACACACTTATGTTAATGATTTCAACTTAATCTGAAATATACTTAATTCATATGTGCAAATAAAGATTTAGCTTCTTAAACATTTGCATTTGAAATTAAAATGTTTCTAAATTTTCTTTGAAAACAAAAATATAATCTGTTAATTGAGAAACAGAATATTTCTACACATCTTTCAATTCTTTAGGTAATGTCACACAAAAACAATCAATGCCAAATAGCATCAATATGCATTTTCATTAAAAGTATGAAAATGTTGTATGCTTTCACAGTGAAATTAAATTATAGATTATACTAGTACATACTATACATACTGTAGTAAAGGAATTAAAATCAATAAAGCATCAATTATTGTTATATTTCTATATTATTCCTGAAATTATATATTTGATACAAGTGACTAAAGAAGTGCTACACTAAATATTGACCGTAATTCAAATATATCCTAAAACTCAATAACATTGTTGCATGTGCATGCAGTAATGCATTTAAATACATTTACTATTACAGTACTCACATAACATTTAAAATAAACATTTTCGTCAGATGTTAATGTGTTTTATATAGAGATATTCCCAATTTTTGGTAGTTTCATAACCAATAAATTCTAATTATAGCTTAGTAAAAAATAATGAAATAATCATAGCAATAATGGTAATACCAACCACAAAGACAGGTGCAAGTTTCAATTTACTACTGTATGGCTCTCTAAAGCCAATAATGGGAAAAGCTTCTGGCTATCTGCTGACAAATGCAATTATCATTAGCATCATGTGGAGTAACAGTCTGCATTGAATGCCCTGACTTGATAATGTTGTCATTCTTTAAGTTCTGAAAGGAGCCCATAGTGATTTATGGAATGACTACTAGTAAACTATAAAAAAGTTAAGACTTTTTTTATTATTTTAAAATGATATTCAATATTATACAGTTTTAAAAAATATATGTTTATAGCATAGTTAACTTTTTGATTGTTAATGAAATTGTGAAATTGTGTAAATTAACAAATTTGATCCGTTGAGCTGTTTCTTTTTACCAACTTCAATAACTATTTTTCTAAACTTTTATTTAACCATTAATTGCTTTCACTACATTAACCAATCTCAAATAAACTCAATAGCAATTGTAAACAACAGCTTATGATATTGTCAGATGCAAAAAAGAAAGGATCTGGTTCCATTTCCAAATACTTACAAACTGGTTACATTTTACTAAGTCTTTATTGCTTATACTACATATTTCCCCTAAAAAGACTCTACCCAACTCCTGTCCAGTCATAGGAGATGTCAACTCCTGTCCAGTCATAGGAGACATCAATAGAGAGATCATTGGTGTATTGTATTCCTTTCTTTGTAAAGATACAATGATTTATCAGTTATAAGCCCTTTATGATTTTAAAGTGCATATGGCCTTTTGCCATGTGTGAAATTTAATAGGATTACTTTCTTTCATAGTATTTCCCATACTGATAGAAAGCAAATATGTCACTTTAAAATACTATTTAAAACATTTTGTGGTCATACTCCTATTCCTCTTAATTGAGTCATGAGAATGATAGGACATTGTACATATGTGTCACATGGGGCCTTATTTTGGTTCATTCTTTCTGACAAAATCCTTCTTAGATGGACAAAACCATGTGCACTGCAGGGGGGCAGATGTAACTTGTGCAGAGAGAATTAGATTTGGGTGGGGTTTTACTTCAAAGTGAGATCTATATTGCAGTGTAAAAATAAAGCAGTCAGTATTTTCCCTGCACAGAAACAAAATTACTCACCCAAATCTAATTCTCTCTGCACAAGTAACATCTGCCCCCCCTGCAGTGCACATGGTTTTGTCCATCTAAGAAGGATTTTGTCAGAAAGAATGAACCAAAATAAGGCCCATGGTAACTGTAAATGTGTTATGTATCATTAATGTGTTAATCATATTGGTTTGCATGCCTGTACTTAATGAAACATAGATGGAAACAACTAATTTGAAATATATTTACAATTATAGTAAAATAAATGATCTTAAATAAATATACATTGACTTATCAATAGCTTTGCATGAATAACTACACCATTAACAAGTAGAAATAAAACAAAATATGTATACTCAAAATCATCAGTCTAAACGAACTTTTTAAGCATTTACAGGTCCATTACTGCAATTGCTTATAGGTTTCTGGAGTAGGAATAGGTTCAGCTGACCTCAAGCAAAGCAGCAGCAGCTATGTCCCTGACCCACATGAAGAAAACAAATAGTGTTTATGATTATTAAAGTTTGGAACATGTACTGACAGTTTAATGCCCCGCACACATGGTTTAATTTGGTCTATATTTCTATTCAAATTTGCTTATATTGAGCAGCATGGAACTGCTTTTGATTTGGCAGATCAAAGCAGAAATTGACTTGCCTGGAAAATTTAATTGAAAATTACACTGAATCGCACTATGTGTACACATCATTACAATGGGACTCACACCAAAGCAGAAGAATCTTCTTGTCCTCCTTTCTGTAATTTCCATCCTGTCACTCAGGTTCTTATTCTGGTCCATTGAGCCAGACCATTTATTCGCAGGGGACCGATGATGTGTGTCTGCGCATGCGCAGTCACATTTCTGTGCATGTGCAGATGCAGGGTGCATGCGGCCATGGCAAACAGACTGTTATCCATGTGCGCACACACCCAAGATTGTGGGCAGGGGGTGTGAGGTGGCAGCAGATAGTTGCGCCCATGGGAACTCCCTGCATTTCATGGGCGTTCCCATAAAAATGCTGGGCATTCCCATGGATATAGCCCAGTGACCTGGGCACCAGGGGTAGGCAGCTGACATCACCACATTTCAGCTGCCCACCCAATTCCAATCGAATGTCCATGCAGATCTAAGGTTATCTCAGAGTAACCTTAGATGTGAGGGCCTTCTACATCATTCGATAGTTGGAGACCATCAAATGATGTGGGTGTTCCCCTACAGCCTGCAAATGGATGTTTATGTAAAATATCCATTCACAGCCCCTCACATCTGGTGGACTCACAAGGCTGTGAATTCACAGCCTTGCGAAACAACCAGAATAACCCCCTCAGTCTCTCATCCTGTCATTCACTGCACAACACTTGACAGGAAAGCACAACTGAGATACATGCAGTGGAATTGCACTATAGCCTTTTAACCAACACAATACTACCACATTCACATTTGGGAAAATATGATTGTATTTACTTCAGACACCAGTCTGTTATAGATTTTGCAGATTTATTTGAATCCATCTATGTACAACTTGCAGATCAATCAAAAAGAATATTCCTATTTCAGGCAGATCAGCATGTGAGATCAGCATGTGAGAGCTAAGGTTGTTTTCTCATGTAACGCACTTAACGTTGATGAATACTTCTGTATATGCATGGTATTCAGAGATTTCACTTGGGTATGCTACAGAATATTATCAAAAACTCATAATTTTCATCTTTAAATGTGCTTTGTATTTGCTGACAATTTTATCCTGAGGGATGTTTTGTGTGTGTCTTGAAATAAATGTATAAGAACAGGACTCCGATGACAAAAAAAAAATATGTCATATTGTTCTAGGAAGACAAGATTATCTGTCACAAGTCACAATATGAGTCTTTGACATATTGTTTTGGTGGAAAGAGCCTCAGTGTCAGTTCATATTTACACACTGAGACTACTTGTAAAAAAAACAATTGCAAGCATATTTTATTTATTACAATATAGCATATTTAATATGTACCAACATGAACACAATTAACTAGTCATCAGTCCTATCATTTATGGTATCCTTGGTATTCTGGTATTGCTTCATTCTAACGTCAGTGTTTGAAATTAATTTATTTTCTTTTTTTTCTTTCAATTTCTTTTAACCTCTAAATTTTCCATAAGCATATGATCCTGGTAACCTTATTTCCATACATTTGTGTATCGGCTCACCACTTTATTATTGAAATAATATAAAACACAAAGAGTTTTTCCTTAATCTTCTGTTTTTGCCTTTAGGATTATTTGATGTCCATTGTTTTTATGATGATCACTGCTTTCCAGTTAAATGGTGTTGAAGTCATTCTCCTGAAAGTCCAGAAAAATACCATTATATTTCTTGTTTTTGTGTTAAAATCTAAACTCACTATTGTTATTTATGCACATGATAAATTACAATGGTACCATATATGACAGGTTATTTAAATGATTTTTTTCTTCAAGCTGTAATACTCACAACATCAAGCTGAATACTTGACCTCAGTAGTAAACAATGTATATATATTTTCCATTCCATGCACTGTTGTGGTGCCAGTTATAAATGTAATAGAAATTGTCAAGGAGCATGACTGCAGCCAGAGGTGCTGAGTCCCAGGCTGCAAAAAGCGGCTGGCCTCTGCATGATGCTGGGACTAAAGCTAACAGTAATGCACAAATACAGAAGCTGCAATAAAAATGTATATTGCTGTAAAGCACTGCAGCTGATCTGCAATGACTTGGTGTATAAAGCAAACTATTTTTAATAGTATGTGTTTGAATACTAGGTATATTAGGTATAGGTATATTTTAGGTGTGTTTAATGGTATTAGTTAAGCTAACATGCACTTTGGTTTATTCTGTATCTTGCCAAATTGTGTAACTGTTTCCTAGCAGGGGGATGGTGAATGACAGTACCTTTCTTAGGGGTCAGTGCTAGTTATAGTATTCTCATCTAAGGTAATGTCTTGGATTTTGAATTCTCCTGTGGTAAATTCCACTATATATGGAGGAGTCGTATGTTGACTGTCTAGGGCAGCAGTGCCAACCCGCGGCTCGCGAGCAACATGCAGCTCACCCCCTGTAATGTGCGGCTCCTGTGTAGAGATGTGCCCCAGTGCTGGACAGCTCCCCTGCTCCCAGCACCAGAGCAGGGACAGGGAGAGACAGAGCTGTGTCCCCCACGGGACACAGCTTCCCCTGGCGCAGAGATCAGCTGCCTGATCCCTGCGCCGCTAATGAAGCGGGGAGCGGCGAAGCGGCAGTGGATGGAGCGGGGTTTTGAATTTGGCTCCAATTCGGCTGCCAATTCAAAACGCCGCTTGTGGCAGTTTGAACCTCCCGCCGTCCGGGAGCCAATCAGGGCTCCCAAATCGGCGGGCAATAGGAAATGGCCACGGCGAGCCAATCAGCATCTAACGTCAGACGCCTCCGGGAGGGAGAAGAATACGACTCCACGCCGGTGGAGCGCAGGAGCGCTCCTGAAGACGCGAGAAGCCGCCACAGGACAGCGCAGGGGAGAAGAGGTCCGTTGGCCGCTGAAGAGGTCATAAGATGCCGGGATCAAGACAAGATCTCCGGCGCCTTCTGCAAGAAGACATGCCTCGCCGCTGGCCAGCGGCAGAAGAAAGAAGATGGCGGCCGGAGAGGCCAGCGGGAGTGGGATGCAATAGAGCTGACGAAGCTCCCCCCGCGGCCTCTCCCAACACCAGGTAGGGGCCTTTGGCCACCTACCCCCCATCCACCCTAGACCACCGGGTGTCGGGCACTAGGCCCGTGGACACATTCAGGCCCTTCCGGCCTGTGGGCACATTAGTCGGGCTCTCTTGGCCCATGGCTCATTTGTTTGTTGGGCCCTCCTGGCCTCTCAGAGAATAGGTGGGCCCTTTTGGTAGGAAGCTGGGCCCTCCAGCATATGTGTTGCACTGTGGGGCATATGATATCTGGCACTGTGGGGCATATATGTGTGGCACTGGGGGCATACTTAGCACTGTGGGGGGCATATCTGGCACTGGGGGCATAAAGGTCTGTCATGTAGCCACTCCCCCTTGTGTCATATGACCACACCCCTGGCCACTCCCCTGACCATGACTTTAGGTGCGCGCATGATGTTGGCTCTTTGTCTTGACTGCCGATATTTTTCAGCTCTTTACCTCTGACCGGTTGGCCACCCCTGGTCTAGGGTGTAGTATGGATAATGGAAAACTATTCATTCATTTTCAATGATGTCCTGGATATTTTTAGGAAGGAATTTAAGCAATGCTAACACTACTGCTGTGTAAACTACATAGATACTAGTTCCGGTGGAAGTGGTGTGTATTTTATGGTAGTTGTTCTTATTAATATACAAGATGTCACAAAATGGAGTACTGTCATTGCAGCATACTGTCCCTGATGTCGGCTCAGTGTTGCACATCACTGCAGGCCACTCCACGCCACTGTACCCTGCCAATTCTGTCCATGGACAGTGCCATGACACTTCCTAGTACTGCTCCAGCACTGTAGCCAGTCAGAAGACAGGTTCCAGGCAGAGTTCCACTCCAGCTAATCAGCACTGAGGAGGAAAAATAAAGCCCAGCTCTGGGAACAGAATCCTGTCAATGCTTTGTTGTCTGCCAGCGTGTAAAGAGCTATTGCCTTTGCCTTACTCAGCTCCTTAAAGACACAGTACAGTTACCATCTACAGCAGTTCCTGACTCTGATACCATCTGGCTATTCTGCTCTGCTTGAATCCCCAGCTATCCAGCTAATCTGCAATGCTGGTGTCCCAGCTTCCAGTTATCCAGCTAACCTGCGTTGCTGGTGTTTGCAGCTTCCAGCTATCCAACTTTCCAGTCCTGATGGTGTTTCCAGCTTCCAGCTATCCAGCTAACCTGCATTGCTGGTATGTATGTATTTATTGTGAGGAAAGCGATCATTAGCTTTCAAACTTCGCCAAGCACCCGGGAAGCAGGTGTTCCTACCTCCAGTGGAGGGTCAAAGCTAGGAAGCATGATTAACCTTCAAAGCAAAAATTATTCTGTCATCTCAGTTTCTTTGAAGACTGAGATGACAAACCTTTTCTGCTCTTTTAGATTCTGGTGCTGCAGGAAACTTCATATATGCCAATTTGGTGGGCAAGATCCAAATCTCCACCAATAGGCTTCCTCAAGCCATCACCCTCAAGGCATTAGAAAGTAGTCCTATTCCTCATGGGACTATTTTCTTAAGACTAAACTTGTGAATTAACCCTTGAGTAGGAATTTTCTTCACTTAGAGGTCCTTTCATTCCTGGTCATTCCTAAGGCTAATTATCCTTTAGTATTCGGACTTCCCTGGCTCAAGCAGCATAATCCTCAAAAATACTGGCCTTTGATGCAAAACCTCTCCTGAGGTGCCCATTGTTCTGACCAATGTCAACAATATTTTTTTTTTATTCCTGACAGCCTTCCCAAGCCATATCATCCATATACTGATGTCTTTAGTAAAGGTGGTGCTGAAAATTACCTCCTCAAAGAGAAAGGGACTGTCCTATTGATTTAATGCCTGGAAAATCTCCTCCCAGGGGAATGACTTATCCTTTGTCTATGCCAGAAACTGCTGATATGTCTGAGTACATTAAGATAAACAGGACAAGTGCTTTATCTGGCCTTCCTCTTTTCCTGCATGAGCAGAATTATATTTTGTTAAAAAGTCTTTACCCTTGCGTTGATTACATAGGGCTAAAGGACACCACAATCAAAAACTGCTACCCACTTACACTTACAGTATTACTTTACTTTTTGATAGGGTCAAAGGAGCTACAATTTTTTCAAAACTAGGCTTAAGAGGTGCATACTGTACAATCTGATAAGAGCCGGTGATGAATTGAAAACTAGATTCAACACCTGTGATGGTCATTATGTGTACCTAGTAATGCAAAAAAATATATATATTTCACCTCAGGCGCTGCAAAAACTTAAAGCTGCATATAAAACTCAAATAGAGGTCACCGGGCCACTGTGGTAATTAGATAAAGACAAAAATGGAAAAGTCTCACATTCGCTCCAAGTCCAAAAATGAACATTATTCCTCCGCGTCACTCAGAACTCCAAATCTTTCTCTCCCACGTTTGTACATATGGGGGGGAAAAATAAAAGGAATAACAATAAATCACGGTAGGTTTTATGTATTATATTCTCCTTTAGAGTGAGAGGCAAAAATGGAAAAGGGTGTTTCCCAGAATTTCCAAACGATCCAAGGTATTCCTATGGGGTCACCCCACTCGTGCACATACTGTAAGTCAAAAGTGCTCACATGTATGCTTACATAAGATAGGTGTTTTGTACTCCCTTAAAGGTATCTTTTATATAATACTCCAGATTCCAAGTAAAAAAGCAATATTTCTTTATTCCATTTAAAAGCCACAGTGAGGCAGAGACAAATACCAGACAGGCTTTATACCAATATTAGGGGATGCAGTTACAATCCCGGTGGTCGGGATCCCGGCGTTCAGAATCCCAACGCCGGAATCCCGACCGACGAAATGCCAACACATTCTCCCTCCGTGGGTGTCCACGACACCCCTGGAGGGATAATAAATTAGTGTGCCGAGCGTAGCGAGGCACCGGGCCCGCTGCGTGGCGAGCGCAGCGAGCCCGCAAGGGGGGGCGATCCACGTCCCCCCCTTGTCGGCATTTCGGCTGTCGGGATTCCGGCGTCGGGATTCTGAACCCCGGGATCCCGACCACCGGGATTCAATACTGAATCCCAATATTAGATGTGACCCGGATATATATATGGTAGTCAACACTGTAGACAAATTCTCCACACTTCACTAGGTAATAATGATTTGACACTGTGTTCAATTCTACGTGTTTTGGCACGCTGCGGTGCCTTTTTCAAGAAATGTGTCTCTAAATAACAATATTATGTATATTATATACAAGCCGTAAAAGCCATAAAAGTAAATTATACAAATGCACAGAATATTAATGCTGCCATAGATAAAGGTAATATCTCACCATATGTAAGGATGTGAACAGCGTGAGGGTCTGTTCAGCAGAAACCCTCTCATGTGTCTCCAAACTTTGACAGAAAAGCCGGCAACTCGCTACCTAGTAATGCCATTTGGGTTAAGCAATGCACCAGCGGTTTTTCAGCACTTCATCAATGAGATTTTCAGGGACCTGTTATATCACTCTTTTGTGGTATTTGTAGATGACATAATTTTCCTCTCCCATGATTTTTAAACTCATTGATGTCATATACAGGAAGTTCTCAAAAGACTGAGAGAACATCAACTCTTCTGTAAAATTGAAAAGTGCATCTTTGAAGTCCATTCTGTTGCCTTCTTGTGATACATCATTTCTGTTTCAAGTCTGCTTAAGGATCCATACACATTTAAGGCCATTATTTCCTGGAATTAATTCTCTACTCTCAAGGTGACACAATGATTCATGGGGTTCATGAATTAGTACTGAAAATTCATCCACGGCTTTTGACCTTAGTAGCTCCTATGGTTCTTACCAGCAAAAATGTTCTTCAACAAATTTGGCCACCTGAAGCAAAACAAGCATTTTGTCTGTTAAAAGAAGCATTTTCTTCAGCCCCTGTGCTTCAACAGCCAGACATTTCTTGGCCATTTATCTTAGAGGCTGATGCTTCTTTTGAAGGAAAAAAACCCAAAAAGTGGTGGCTACTGTATGTGCTAGATGCATCCCTGCGTGTAGAATCCTTTGTCATTTTACAAGAAATGTGATAGAGAGTTAGACATACTGTACAATAAACAACAAGCACTATGTGCAGAATTTTTTTTTAATTATAAATAAAAAAAAACTCATTAAAACAATAAAAAGCAAATAAAATGTACCAATAAAAACAAAACAATCTCAAGGAGCCCATAGACGCTCCGTTTTTTGCCGGCTCCATTCTGTACTATGCGATGCGCGCTCCCGCGCATCACATAGTACGGTACAAAAAAAATGTGCTGCACATACTTTTTGTACTAGGTACACATCGTATCGGATCGCAGTGCATGCACAAAGCATGCACAAGGCATGCGATCCGATACAAGGGGTACTTTAAAAGTACAAAACGGACCGGCAAAACGGACCGTGTATGGGGGGCTTAAAGCCGATATTGATGAATAGTTTTGTTAGTAAGCAAATTCTGAGAAATTCCTATTCAACAGGATTAGAATCCTTATAATAGTTGATTAGTGAAACAGCTAAAGTCCCATTAGGATAGCAAAAGTATAGTTGTTAGTTGTTTGTTAGGCCAGGCAAAAGAGTCAATATAATAATTCAACGATGAGTAGATATTTGACAAGGCTGTTTAGTATAGTTGCCACTCCTTTAAGGTTTCAATGTGGCTTGTCAGTGCTCAAGATAGGAGTGTTCGAAGGGGCTGCTGAGCTTGAGTAGTCCAAGCTCACAAATTGGTAATATTAAACTGAAGTTTTTGGCTCTGCACTCTCCTTCTATATTGAGATCATATCAATGTGCCTGCTGGTGGCAAAACTGACAATTTACCCATAATGTGTCATGCTACAGATGGGAGTACTTATATTGCAAGATATGGCCACTAAGTGGTGCTGGTGAGTATTTACCGTATAAAAAGAGGAGTGAGATGGAATTAATTTCAGTGCATTCATTTATGATGTAAACAAACATGAATAAAAATAAATATATAAATGTAGGCTCGCACCAATGGGGGACCTGTAGTCCAGGTGGATGGGGTGGGAGAGGGTCAATGGGCCATATCACACACAATATCTGATGACAGAAGTGCAGGGGGAATGTGTTACAAGCAGCTGGCGTCCCAACTGCCTGTAGTGCACAGACCCGCTGGCGATACATTGATGTGCACAAAAGTCCCGCTCTCTGCCTGTCTCATCCAACGATGCCTTTTCCCACTGTCACCGTCTGGCCAGGGTACTCAGGTTTCCTCCCGCCGGAGCTGCTACACTGCGCTGTCCTGACTGCTGGTGACCACCTGCTGATGACAGCGCTTGTGGAGCTTCGGGTGCTCCGGCTATTGATAGAGGAGGCTTATAGATGTCCAGGTGCCAATGTGGGTCTAATATGTGTGGAGACCTGATGTTCCCAACGCATTTTGGCCGCAAACTGGCCTTTTCAAGGATGTGCTTCATGTGAACTGGTCAGGTTTTTGTAGGTATTGTCCCGCCTCTTTTTTTGGTAATTGGCCGCAGATGTACTTGGTCATTTAGGGCCTTATTCTAGTTCACTCTTTCTGACAAAATCCTTCTTAGATGGACAAAACCATGTGCACTGCAGGGGGGCAGCTGTAAAATGTGCAGAGAGAATTAGATTTGGGTGAGTTATTTTGTTTCTGTGCAGGGTAAATACTGGCTGCTTTATTTTTACACTGCAATATACTGTAGATCTCACTTTGAAGTAAAACTCCACCCAAATGTAATTCTCTCTGCACAAGTTACATCTGCCCCACCTGCAGTGCACATGGTTTTGTCCATCTAAGATGGATTTTGTCAGAAAGAGTGAACTATAATAAGGCCCTTAGAAGGCTGAGCTGCAATTGCATGGACGATGCTGTGGATACATGGTGATACATAGATGGAACTAAGTATTATGTGTGGATGGGGATAGATATATTAGAGCAGGGGTGGGGAACCTCAGGCCCTGGGGCCGTATGCGGCCCCCGTAGCCGGTCTGAGTGGCCCTCCCACCCACCAGGCGGCTTTGCCGGGAGTCAAGTACAGGGGAATTCTCGCGAGGGGTCGGTAGTTCTCGTGAGATTCCTCTTAATCAACAGCAGCCGGAGACTGTCAGTCCTATTCAGCGGCAGCCGCCGGAGCGTGGGACGGCTGCAGCAGGACAGTTTGTAAGAAACATTTTTACATATGGCCCCCGAAGGATTTTTTCCCCATACAAATGGCCCTTGGCACAAAAAAGGTTCCTCACCCCTGTATTAGAGGAAAACCTATGGAATTATTTTTTCAAAGTCCTTCAATCCTATTTCTGAGAAGATGCCCCCATGGGAGATATACAGCTGGAATGGTTCTTAATGCAAGGTGCCACTATGGAAATCAATATTTAATCCCCCAGGATGTAAGGTTTTTAAAGTAAAAATCCAGTACATTTCTCTTTTGCTTAGAGTCTCTGTGTGGCCTCCCCCTCTCCAGTTATTTGTAGGTGCTTCTATAGCTGTGAAGGTCAATCCAACGGGATTTGAACCATGTGTGTTCTTAAAGTGCATGGATACGCTGATGTTGCAAATATGTTCGTATAATCTACTTTTGAGAGGTTTTATGGTCCTCCCTACATATTTTAGTATGCAGGCGCATTTCAAAAGGTAGATCACACCCTTAGTCTCACATGAGAGGTACTCTTTGTAATCAAAGGTGTTATCGATTGTTGTTGACGTCCATGTGTGTGATGCTTTCGTTGTGATGCTGGTGAGGTTCCTATAACCTGCGCATTTGCCGCAGTGGAAGAAACCCTTTCCTATCCACCAACCTTGTCTGTGCAATGTCTTTTGGTTTGATGTGATTTTTAATGAGTCTCTGTTTGAGGTCAAGTGCCTTCCTAAAAATCAGTCATAGTTTGTCTGATAAGTGTTCACGTAATTGGTGGTCCTGTTTAAGGACATGCCAATGTTTTTGCAGTATGTTCCTGAGTTGGTGTGATGATTGGTTGAATTGTGCAATGAAAGTCACCTCCTGTGTTTCTTGTGTATCTCTGGTACCTGTGCCATTAAGGGTTCTAGCCCTGTCAAGTGTAATTGTCTCATTATATATATACTTCACAGAAAGGGTAGTGGATAAGTGGAATAGCCTCCCATCAGAGGTGGTAGAGGCTAAGACAGTAGAACAATTTAAACATTCTTGGGATAGGCATATGAATATCCTTACAAAGAAATAAGGATTAAAAAGGGTTGAGTTTACCTGAAGGGTAAAAAAGGGGCAGATTAGATGGGCCAAATGGTTCTTATCTGCCATCAAATTCTATGTTTCTATGTTTCTAAGTACATCTGCAGTCAATCACCAACAAAAGGGGCGGAACCCTACCTACAAAAACACAACCAGTTCACATAAAGCACATCCTTGAAAAAGGCCGGTTTGTGGCTGAAACACATTGATGGACATCAGGTCTCAACACATATTAGACCCACATTTGCACCTGGACATCTATAAGCCTCCGCTATCAATAGTCAGAGCACCCGGAGCTCCACAAGCGGCGCCCGGTGACATCATCAGCAGGTGCACACCGGCAGTCAGGACAGTGCAGTGTAGCAGCTCTGGAGCGAGGAAACCTGAGTACCCGGCCAGGCGGTGATGGTGGGAAAAGGCATCGTGGGATGAGACAGGCAGTGTGGAACTGCGGTTTACATACAGAGAGCGGGACTTTTGTGCACATCAAGGTATCACCAGCGGGTCTGTGCACTACAGGCAGTCGGAACGCCAGCTGCTTGTAACACACTCCCCTGCACTTCTGTCATCAGATACTGTGTGTGAAATGGCCCATTGACACCCCCAGCCCTTAGCCACCTGGACTATAGGTTCCCCATTGGTGCAAGCCTACATTTATACTGTATATTTATTTTTATTCATGTTTGTTCACATCATAAATAAATGCACTGACATTTCTTCCATCTCATTCCTCTTTGTATATGGTAAATACTCACCAGCACCACTTAGTCGGCATATCTTGCAATATCACCCACAGGTACTCCCATCTGTAGCATGACACATTATGGGTAAAGTGTCAGTTTTGAAACCAGCAGGCACATTGATATAATCTCAATATAGAAGGAGAGCGCAGAGCTAAAAGCTACAGTTTAATATTCCTTTAAAGTAGCAATTTGTAGTCACTGGCCACAGCCAAATGTAGTTTAGGAGATATGTAGATGGCCACCTAATGATGAAGGTGGTAATGGGGGCAGTACGGATGCTCTAATCGTTAGCATTTCTGCCTCACAGCACTGAGGTCATGGGTTAGATTCCCACCATGGCTCTAACAATTTGGAGTTTGTATATTCTACCTGTACTTGCATGGGTTTCCTCCCGGTACTCCGGTTTCCTCCCACAATCCAAAAATATACTGGTAGGGTAATTGGCTCCCAACAAATTAACCATAGAATGTCTTTGTGTGCATGTACATGTGTTAGGGAATATAGATTGTAAGCTCCACTGGGGCAGTGACTGATGTGAATGTTCATATATCCTCTGTAAAGCGGAATATGTATGTGCTTTATAAGAAACTGTTAATAAATAAATAAATAAATAAATAAATTGGGCTCCTGGCTTGATCTGGTTTTCACTCCAGTATCTGGGTCCTCCCACAAAATGGTCACCGCCAAATGTGAAAGAAACATACAAGAAAGGAAGAAGTCTTTCTTACCTGTTTCTCTGCCTACCAAAGATAAACCTATTGGGTTCTGCTGTGGAACTGAGTTCTATCAAGCTCATTAATGGGCTGCATGCTGGGACTTGTGGTACTCCAAGTCCCAGTATGCGACCCTGACTTGCTGGGACTCATAGTTCAACAGCAGAACCCAATAGGTTTATCTTACTTTTACACAAACATCAGCCCAGTTCCTACAGCCCAGGAGCACTGGGGACAGCCACAGGCTTCAGTCTTGCCCAGGAATGGAGGGGGGACCCAGTTCCTTCAGATCCCTGCCATGGGCATTACCCTGCTGGCTGGTTGGGCCCGGTGCTGGTTCTAAAAATATGGGGGGACCCCTACTCATTTTGTCCCCCTATTTTGGGAACCAGGACTGGCCCTTGAGCCTGGTTCTGGTTTAAAAAAATCCATGAGACCCCTATTTTGTTTACCCTGTGATATTTTTAAACCAGGAATGACTCTTTAAAACCAGAGCTGGTTATGGCCATGGGGTGACTTTTATAGAGTCCGGGTCTCGCGAGAAACCTACAGCAGGAAGATGACATTAGGCCTCATTTTCAACCCAGAAAATGTGAGTCAGAATGAGAAACTTGGATATGTCTTGGATCAAGTAAGTTTAAGGGGGGGGGGGGGGGGGTGGATCTCTAGGAACCTGTCCCGCTCATGCCTAATTATCACCTTCCAATTTATTTGTACTTTATCTCTTCACCAAGCGTAGTACAGATAAAGATGCTCTCATTAGGGTGACTCCTGGCAATTATATTGCCATCCACCAACTCCCACCATCCATCCATCCGCGCACGTGCCCCATTCATTCATTGGCATGTAGCGGCACGATTCAGTGCAGCAGAGCTCTGCCAGTTCTGCTGCACACCTGCAACCATCACTCTCGATCCCCCAAACGTGCCTTGAGACCCCAGAAACCTGCACCAAGTTACAGTACATAGGGATCTAACTCTCTCTATACATGTTACATCTGCCCCACTTGCAGTGCAGTGCACATGGTTTTGCCCATTTTTAGGACAAATTTGTACTGCAATCAGATCTGAATAAGGGCCATAGTCACACAGCAAATTTTGCCAGGTGTCAGGAGGGTGTGAAGTAAATAAAGACAAAACATGAGAGGTTATATGTGGACTGTAAAGAGGGGATAGCTTATGAAGGCTATCTGGGTTTTTCCTGAATTTGATAAGCTTGCATGAAGTGGTGAATTTTCAGTGAATACCATTCCACAGAGTGGGTGCCTCTCAAAGAACATCCTGTTAACATAATTAAGAGTGAAATATAATTGTGGATGAGTAAAGAGGTCGGGTTAGGTGATATTTTTGAGTAGAGATGTATGATAGTGTTGTTTTAGAGCATTTACATGGGAGGAATAGGAAAAGTGGAGTTACTGTAGGCAATCAGATAATCAAAAACAGGATTATCTACCAATGGATATCCTTAAGAAAACCCCAACCACAAGTGTTATAGAAAACAAATTAGGCTACAGAGTTGAAAAGTATCTGAAAACATAATAAACATGAATAAACATAAATAAACAGAAAACAGAACATAATCAGAATAAATCACAGAGATGTAGTACCGATTGAGAAGAAGAATTAATAAGACCCTTCACTTTAATAAATATATAGTTTCATTTAAAGTTTATATATAAAACGTTTAACAAAGTGAGTATGCTACACCAGGTAATCACCCAGGAAATGAACACATGGTAAATCCAGGAGTGTCTGGTAAAGCAGATGTTGAGTAGTAGTGAACCACACAGTCTCTGGACTGGTAGAAGCTTGAGGCAAGAGGGGAATGTACAGCTTAAGCCTGTAAGAAGATCTTAACCCTCATCCATCGCAATCATAAATGGAGCAAGATAGTGGATAAAATTGAAACTACGAGTGCTCAAAAAACCATACAGAGAGTTCAGGATAACCACAGTCACCAAATCTAATTTTAAAAGAGAGGGACTTTAGATTTCTGGGTATATAGTGTGCAATTTAATAGCTGTATATAATTATTTTGTGGTGCTAGGGTTTTTTCATTATAATTTTTTTGCTCATTATTTTTGCCATTTTAAAATGATAAATCTAATGAATCTATTGTAGGTTTTCCTTTCTATTTTTAATTTGCAAATCATCCCATTTCCTTCCTGACACAAAATATGTCATGAATGAAGAAGACGAGTTGACTACCCAAATCAAGTTTTGTAATTTACTTGGCATCAAATATTGGCTTAATATTGTTACATTTTCTGTAGAGCAAGATGTACTTAAAAATAGCACATTTATGAACAAAATTATTGTTAACATGAAAATAAAATATAAGTCAAACTGAGATATCTACAGGTGGCTAACATTATGATATAAAATTCAGTTTGCAGTCCGGGTATTGAATTTCTTGCAGAGGACAAATACATACAGTATGGTGCATACATTACAGAAACTTCACTTCAATATTGTTAATACTTTAGGCATTTTTTTCTATACTCTGCCAAAATACCTATTTTTACTATATACTGCAGGCTTGTACTGTATTATAATGTACTTTTACAAGAAATTTCCAATTATTTTTTAAAATCTTTTTATTGAAGTCAGATAACACAAATAATGTAATATTAATGCTAAACATTTGGAGTGAGGTTACAATTTAAGACAACATCAGTACCAAAAAGAAGTTGTGAAAAGTTTTTCTGGTTTAGTGCTATGGCAATGCCATCTGGAAAGCTGATTTAAATATCCAAGTCAGGGCATTAGGTCAGGGTCTTAACCTCTAGTTTCACATTTTCCAACCACAATATAAAGGAAATAGTTAGAACTTTGACATCAATAAGAAAAAGAAAAGTAAATTAAAGAAGCAGAGGGAAGGAGAAGGGGAAAAGGATGGGAAAATTAACAAAAAAACAGAGGGGTTGTGTCTGACTGGGTCGAGCACCATCATCATTCTCAAGAGTAGACAATAGGGGCATACAAAATTTTGTTTTATACTGTACCATAAATATACTTGAACACTGGTTGATTTATACCTGATACTGTTTGTGATACTCTTTTACTGGGATTTAATGTGCTTAATTGACTATTCACATTAAACAAAATGTCCACTAAACATAGCAATAAGATTTTGCATTTTTAGCCAGATTCTTCGCATAGAAATGGTCATATGTAATGGCTTGCCCACCGTGTGTAGGTAGCCTCATTAGTTGGGCAAATGTTAGGGACTGTATTGAGCAGTGTCTCGGAATGCCTTTCTGCTGTTTCCTGTATCCTGGATGTCATCTCGCCACCTCAAACTTAATATTTAAAAAACAGAATCAATTATATTTCCTCCAATAAGGAGTAGTTACCAACCTGATATCTCTATTGCTGTTGAGAAGATGACAATCACTCCTACCTCTCTAGCTCTCTGCCTAGGTGTCATCCCTGACTCTGAGCTTTCCTTTATACCCCACATTCAATCTGTCTCAAAATCATGCCACATGCACCTAAAAAAACATATTTAAAATTTTGCCCTTAGCTTCCACAAGACACTGCAAAAACTTTAATCCATGCTCACATCATCTCACGCATTGATTATTGCAATGGTCTCCTTATTGGCCTTCCCCAATACAGGCTCTCACCACTACAGTCCATCATGAATGCAGCTGCGAGGCTAATCTTCCTAGCCAGACGTTCATTATCTGCAAAGCTACTTTCAGTCACTTCATTGGTTACCTGTATTCTACCGTACTCAATATAAAATTCTTTTACACACAAAGCCATAAACCAAACTACACCAACATACATATCTTCTCTTATCTCAAAATATCATCCAACATGACCTCCATGCTCCTCCCAAGATCTGCGTCTCTCATCCACACTCATTACTCATTTCCAGGACTTTCTTCGGGCTGCACCCACTCTGTGGAATGCCCTCCCAAGCACAATAAGACTCTCCTCCAGTCTCCAAACCTATAAGCGTTCCCTAAAAACTTATCTCTTCAGGCAAGCTTATCAAATTCCAGAACTAGTCACAGAACTAGTCACAGAACCTTGCATTCTGGTGGAATTGATGCAATAAAGAATACAGTATCTATCCTTATGTATCAATGCCTATTTCCCTATAGATTGTAAGATTGCAAGCAGGGCCCTCCTACCTTTTGACTGTCTGTTAATACCCTGTTTGTTGTAGCACTGTCTCCTTTGTAAAGCGCAAGGGAATATGCTGCACTATATAAGGAACTGTTAATAAATATATAAATAAACTTGTCCGACTAATGTGGTTACCTGGACGCAGTGGGCAAGCTGTTACTTATGGCCATAACTATGCAAAGAACCTTGCTTAAAATGCTAAATTTTATTGCAAAATGTATTATTGGGAGCTTGAATTGTGCACCTGCAAACTTGTCTTTGTATGCAGCACTACTGAAAGGTCTCCACATGGTCACACCTCTCAATTGGTGTGCAACCAAGGACCCCATCCCTGTATACCTAATGCTGTGTATTTTCATACACAATACAAGGCCAGAGACACCTTCTGCCTGGTACTTAGACTGCATGCATAGCAAGGTGAGACCTGCACAAATGTACATGGGATTGTCAGATGGGGGGTGCATTTCTGGGTTGTTCATCCCCCTGGACTGCTGTAGCTGTGTGGCCTCAGGAGCAAACACAGATTAACACTTATTTTCATATTTACTCATCCCTATAGTGTGTTTTGTTTCAATGTAACTCATTACCCACCTTCAGCTCTCACTACTTTACCACTCACTACTTTGACCCCCCCCCCAAAAAAAAAATGTTAGGGACTTGACTGACTAATGAGGTCACCTGGACTCGTTAGGCAAGCCGTTACTTATGGCCATAACTATTAGAGATGTGCACCGGCCACTTTTCGGGTTTTGGGTTCTGATTACCTTGAGGTTTTGGGTTCTAATGGGCTTTGGCAAAACACCTCCTAAGTGTTTTGTGTTTGGATTTTTGGGGTTTTGGGTTCTGATTTTTTTCTGTTAAAAAAGCATAAAACTGCTAAAATCGCAGATTTTTTTTTTTTTGCTCCTACGCTATATTGACCTCAATAACATTAATTTCCACTCATTTCCAGTCTATTCTGTACACCTCACACCTCACAATATTGTTTTTAGGACAAAAGGTTGCAGCGAGGTAGCTGGATAACTATGGTAAGCCACACAAGTGTGCGGCACAAACACGTGGCTCATGTAAGAGTGGCAATGCAGCGGCAGACAGGATGGCAGTTTAAAAAACTAAGCCCCAAAAAGATCCCTATCTGGCTTGATCGTGCACTGTTTACCATGTGCAGCCAAGGAGCGGTGGGCATTTTGTGCAGCACAGAGTTTGTCTGCAAGTGTATAACTGTTTTGATCACTTTAACATCCAACAAGACCCCTATCTAGCACTGCCAGTAACACTGCCAGTGGCAACAGTGGACTGAGTAAATAATACTGGCAACCTCTATGTACAGTATTCAGTGCAGGCAGCACCAGTGGACTATATATAATTCAATTAATTAAGTATTAATAATATAGCAGCCTAGTAGGTAAAGAAAATAAACTACTAGGTAGGTAGGCAGTAGCACTGCCAGTGGTCAACACAAAAGGTAGTTACACACCACCAGTAGCTTTATGCAGTGCACCAGCAGAATTTATAATAATTAATTTTATTATAGGTACTGCTTGGCAGTGGCACTCAGTGGCACACGTCAGTGCACCAGCAGCATGGAATTATTTTTTACAGTCCCACGCAGCACAAGTATTATTTATTAAATTATATATAGCAGCCTAGTATGTACTAGGTAGGTACACTAGGTAGGCAGTTGCACTGCCAGTGGCAACAGTGGACTGAGTAACTAAATGATACTGGCAGATTCAGTGCAGGCAGCACCAGTGGACTATATATATAATATAATTAATTAGTCATATAATATATAATATTACAGCACAGCACCAGGGGTAGGCCCCAGCACAGAGGAGACAGTAGTACTACAGGTACACAGTTAGACTGTCCTCCTTGCTAGGGAGAGCTCACCCTAAGCAGAGAGGAGAACAGAGTACACAGCAGCACTGAGGGAGACAGCCCCAGTGAATAAAATAATTACAGCACAGCACACCAGCTGTAGACCGCACAGAGGAGACAGTAGTACTACATGTACACAGTTAGACTACACAGCAGCACTGAGAGAGACAGCCCCAGCGAATAAAAAATATTGCGTTCAAGGTCAAGCTCAAGTTAAAGCCCCAGCAGCAGCACCAACACACCCTCTCCCAACCCACTATTAGACTGGAGTGAAGATGGCGGGCGCAGCAGCCGCTATTTAAAGCCTTGCGAAATCCAGCGCCGGGAGATGACATTCTGACCACACGGACAGACCCGAGTCAGGCGGGAATCTCCGAGCGCTGCTTGGAACTGGGCTCGGAATGATGACGTCTGTGGGGGCTCGAATCTCTGGAATCTGAATCTGCACATCTCTAATAACTATACGAAGAACCTCGTTAAAAATGCAAAATTTTATTGCAATGTTTATTATTAATAAATTAGGAGTTTGAATTGTGCAACTGGAACCATGTCTTTGCATGCAGTAGTACTGAAAGGTCTCCGCATGGGCGCACATCTCAATTGATGTGCACTCCAGGACCCCACCCCTGTATATCCACCAAACATATGCACCGCTGAGGGTTAAAAAGCTGCTTTTTGACAGTCCTACTGTATGGCTACTCACCTGTAATGTTGTAAAGAGAAGGATGGAACCACACATACCCATGGCGATAAACGAGTCAGAGTATTATTGCAGAGAGAGATCAAATGGATATATTGATTAGATAATAATAGTCAATGCAGCTACCCACTCAGCAGAGCCTGCAAAGCAGGGAGGCACCAGACTATGTAGGCGCTGTGCTCTCCCTGTTCTGCGACTCTACCACTGTGTGCAGCTGCCAGCTGCTGCTGTCACTGTATGACAGACAGCAGTGCTGGCAGCACAGTGGAGAAAGAGAGGACTTATGATTCTCAGCTGATGTAGAAAGTAGCAGCAGGGGAAGTCCCTGGCTGCACCTCCCTCACTGACTGCGGTGCCAACTCTGAGTCCCTCCCCTCATCTCAGCATCAGGGGTCAGGAGTCAGGACAGCATGTGCCGAGCTCTGATTGGAAGAGCTCGGCACATGCTGATTAAAGGAGATTGGAGAAGCATATCGCATGCTCCTTTGGTCCTTGAATCACCAAGGAATGGATCTCACAGCATGCCATGGCTTCCTCTGTGAGTATACACTCTGCCTTCTCTATAGCTCCTGCCTCTCCCTGCAGATTCTCCATCTTTCTTTCTTTCTCTGCCCATCATCTGGCCCACCCCCTTTATGCTCAGGATCTGCCTTCCTCTGCCTGTCAATCATCTGTCCCCCTTAACCTGCCCTGTATATGCCCCCTCTCCATGCCAACCACCTCTCCCCATCACCCTGCCTTGTTTCTGCCCCCTTTCCCTGCCCAGCAACTGTCCTGTCCCCCCTCCTGTTCACCATTTCTCCCCCTCTCCCTGCCCATCATCTGTCCCCCTTTCCCTGCCCAGTATCTGCCCCCAATACTGCCCATCTGTCCCCATCTGCCTGCCCAGTATCTGTCCCCTCTCCCTGCCCATCATCTGTCCCACCCCCTCCCTGCACAGTATCTGCCTTTCTCTCCCTGCTCAGCATCTGTCCTGTTCCCTCTCCTGACCACCATCTATCCCCTCTTCCTGCCCAGTATCTGCCCCCTCTACCTGCCAATCATCTGTCCCTCTGTGCCCAGTATCTGACTTCCTGTCCCTGCCCACCATCCATCTCCCCTCCCTCTGCCCGCCATCCATCCCCCTCCCTCTGCCCTCCATTTTTCCCCCTGTCCCTGCCCACCATCTCTCCCCTTTCTCTTTGCCAATCATTTCTCACCCTCTCTCTGTCCATTTTCTCCCCCCTTTACTTGTCCACCATCTGTCCATCCACCTCTCCCTGCCCATCATCTGTCCCTCCTCTATGCCCAGTGTCTCTCCCCCTCCCTGCCCATTATCTGTCCCCCTATCCCTGACCATCATCTGTCCCCCATCCCTCTCTGCCCAGCATCTCTCCCCACCATCTGCCCCCTCTGTACCACTCCCTAGCACTGGCCCCTCTCTCCCCACATCTGTCCCCCTTTTTGCCCAGCATATGCAGATCTGTGCCCCTCTCCCCAGCATCTGTCCCCCCTCTCCCTGCCCATCATATCTCCTCCTCTGTTTGCCCAGCATCTCTCCTCCTCTCTATGCCAATCTTCTGTCCCCCCTTTTCCTGGCCATCATCTTTTCACCCTATACCTCTCTGCCCAGCAACTGCCCCCCTCTCCCCACATCTGCCCCGCTACACACCCTTTATTTATGTGTGCTGTTCCTTTATTAAATACTTGATGGAGAGTGCAAATATAAAGTTTGCAGAAGGGTGCCGGACACCCTAGCATTGGCCCTGAGTCATTGAGATCAAAAGCAGAATAAGCAACGGAAGGTTTGCTCTTATGATTTAATAATGCTGTGAGCAGAGAAATACCGCAGAGGAAAAGTCATTATGAACATGAGTTTTTGTTCATATACTGTATGTGCAGACCACGCAACAGCCAGCAGAGTACGGTGGATTTTAGAGGCAAATATTAAGACTCCACCAAGTATGAGGGAGGGACCTCAGCAGGTAAGGTATATCCCTCGATTCCCACATACAGCCGCATCCCCCATAGGTTTTTATGGGTGATACTTTGCTTCCTGACTTACCAAAATCCTTAATGTGAAACATTCTGCATATTGGTCCCTGAAACTGCTGTAGTCCATTGTATACTAAGAACTTCTCAATGCATTGTTGGCCGGACAGCGAGATCCCCAGGAACCACCTCTCGCATTGGCGGCTGCACACTATGAGTTGCCTGAGAGTGCATGCACAGACCTACTGGCAGTCCACAGAGCACAGTGCACATACAGGCTTCTTTCAGCCCCTGTCTCTGCCAGGGCTCAGTAATACATACAGCTTAAAGGTGGGCATTGCCAGGGCCGGTGCTAGGGTGTCAGGCGCCCTCCTGCAAACTCTATATTTGCGCCCTCCATCAAATATTTAATAAAGGAATAGCACACATAAATAAAGGGTGTGTAGAGGGGCAGATGTGGGGAGAGGGGGACAGTTGCTGGGTAGAGAGGTATAGGGTGAAAAGAGGATGGGCAGGAAAAGGGTGGACAGAAGATGGGCAGAGAGAGGGGGACAGATGCTGGGCAAACAGAGGAGGAGATATGATGGGCAGGGAGAGGGGGGACAGATGCTGGGCAAAATGTAGGACAGATGTGGGGAGAGAGGGGCCGGTGCTGGGGAGAGATTGGTGGGGAAAAGATGCTGGGTAGAGAGAGGGTGGTACAGAGGGGGCAGATGGTGGGGAGAGATTCTGGGCAGAGAGGGATGGGGGCACAGATGATGGTCAGTGAGAGGGGGACAGATAATGGGCAGGGAGGGGGAGAGACACTGGGCAGAGAGGGGGACAGATGATGGGCAGAGAGAGGGGTCAGATAATGGGCAGGGAGGGGGAGAGACGCTGGGCAGAGAGGGTGAGCAGATGGTGGGCAGGGAGAGGTGGATGGACAGATGGTGGACAAGTAAAGGGGGGCGATAATGGACAGAGAGAGGGTGAGAAATGATGGGCAAAGAGAAAGGGGAGAGATGGTGGGCAGAGAAAGGGGGAGAGATGGTGGGTAGGTAGAGGGGGGAAAATGGACGTCAGAGGGAGGGGGATGAATGGTGGGCAGAGGGAGGGGAGACGGATGGTGGGCAGGGACAGGAAGGCAGATACTGGGCATGGAGGGACAGATGATTGGCAGGTAGAGGGGGCAGATACTGGGCAGGGAGAGGGGATAGATGGTGGCCAGGAGAGGGGACAGGACAGATGCTGAGCATGGAGAGAAAGGCAGATACTGGGCAGGGAGGGGGTGGGACAGACGATGGGCAGGGAGAGGGGACAGAGACTGGGCAGACAGAGGGTGACAGATGGGCAGGAGTTGGGGCAGATACTGGGCAGGGAGAGGAGGAGAAATGATCAACAGGAAAGGCGACAGGACAGGTGCTGGGCAGGGAAATGGGGCAGATACAGGCAGGGCCGGTACCACCACTAGGCAGGTCTACGAAGTTGCCTAGGCCGCCGGCCACTGGAGGGCGGCAGTTCGCCCCTCGCCCCCCATGGAAAGGGGGTACCTGCTGCGCCGTCTGGGCAGTGGGCAGGGTGGTCCACCGGCTTCTGAAGGAGCCTGCAGTGGTGTCCTTGCCACGTGGGTACCTGCGGCGCTGTGTATAAAGCTGGAGGCGGTGGGGGGGTCCCTGCAGTGAATAAGAAATAACTAGCTCTATCCGCCGGGCTATGCAGTGGCGCAGGAAGCGCTGCCGGGTTCGAAGCACGCTGATTGGCTGAGATTCAGCCAATCAGCGTGCGGCCAGTGTTTTCAAAACAGAGCTCTTCCGCGCCGCCGCATAATGCTAGTTATTTCTTATTCACTGCAGGGACCCCCCACTGCCGCCAGCTTTATACACAGCGCTGCATGTACCCACGCGGCATGGACCCCCCTTCCCGCTCCCCAGATGGCGCAACAGGTACCCCCCACCCCCTGCACTGGGGCGCCCCCACCCATACTCGTCTGGGGCCCTCCTGTGCCTTGCACCAGCCCTGGTGGGCATGGAGAGGGGGCAGATACAGGGCAGGTTAAGGGGGACAGATGATGGACAGGGAGAGGAAGGCAGATCCTGAGCATAGAGGGGGTGGGCTAGATGATGTGCAGAGAGAGAGAAAGGAAGAGGGAGAATCTGCAGGGAGAGGCAGGAGCTACAGAGAAGGTAGAGTGTATACTCATAGAGGAAGCCATGGCATGCTGTGAGATCCATTCCTTGGTGTTTCAGGGACCAAAGGAGCGTGTGATATGCGTGTAATATGCTCCACCAAACAGGGGCTCCTTTAATCAGCATGTGCCGAGCTCCTCCAATCAGAGCTCCTGACCCCTGATGCTGAGATGAGGGGGAGGGACTCGGAGTCGGCACCGCAGTCAGTGAGGGAGGTGCAGCCAGGAACTTCCCCTGCTGCTACTTTCTACATCAGCTGAGAATCTGATGTACAGTAAGTCCTCTCTCTCTCCACTGTGCTGTCAGCACTGCTGTCTGTCATACAGTGACAGCAGCAGCCGGCAGCTGCACACAGTGGTAAAGTCGCAGAGCAGGGAGAGCACAGCGCCTACATAGTCTGGCGCCTCCCTGCTTTGCAGGCTCTGCTGAGTGTTGCAATCCTAGGAGAGAGAATGATGGATATGTATTCCAATGTTATGGGGGATGATAGACCTGCATAGCTACAAAAGAGTCTTTTTCATTTTCCACTGGAGCAGAAAGGTTGTGGGCCACTGACTAGAAAATAGGCAGAAAACTGGAAAAATGGGAGAGAGAGAGAATATATTTCTCCCGATTAATTAATTCATATTGGGAATTACAAAAGAGAGAGAAAGAGAGAGAGAGAGAGAGAATGAACAGATAATACTGTATCTATCAACGCGAACTTCGACCGGCGGCCCACGCATCTTGTGGGGTGGCCAATTCAACATGCATACAATTCTTTGATGTATTGCACAGATGCGGTCAAAGTCGAAGGATTGGACGCAATATTGACTTAGTGTATGGGCACCATTACTATTTTCAGAGAATAAATTAAGGGGTAAATTTACTAAGATGGGGGATCTACTGATGATGGGATGTTGCCCATAGCAACCAATCAGATTTATTTATTCTTATTATACTTAATATACCTATTAAACTTCTTATGCTTTTTATTTATTTAGCACCTTCTAGAAGATCATAGATAAATCTGATTGGTTGTTATGGGCAAAATCCCATATACATTAAAACTATCATCTTAGTACAAGTGTACAAGGCAGACCATTAATGTACACTGGTTTACAAACAAGGCATGTTGCACTGCACAAGAAAACACCATGGGTGACATTCTATGCTTTGAGATAAATGCGCATGTTCTTTTTAGCGCACCACATCGCCGCAAATCGCACTTTTTCAAATCGCACTTTTCTGTCAAAATTTGCATATTTAATGTGATGCGTTTTGGAGGCTGAAAAGTGCGAAGTGGTGCGATTTGCGGCAAATTGGTGCGCTGTCTTTAGTCCTGAAAATATGCGATTTTCATGTCTGAAAATCGCACGTTTGCAGGAAAGCGCAAAGTAAAAAAAAAAAACCACGCGCGAGGTCCCCCGCCAGAGCATAACCAGCCCCGGGCTCATTGAGCCGGTGCTGGTGACATAAAATCAGGGTCCCCGACAAATAGGGGTCCCCTTGATTTCATGAAACCAGCACCAGGCTCAAGGTCCGGCGCTGGTTCCCAAAATACGGGGGACAAAATGACTAGGGGTCCCCCGTATTTTAAGAACCAGCACCGGACCCAACCAGCCAGCAGGGTAATGCCACAGCCGGGGGACACTTATTATATAAGGTCCCGCGGCCAAAGCATTAACCCCCTGGCTGGTCAGCATGGGCAGGGGTCCTGGGGAAGTGGGGACCCCCCCAATGAAGGGGTCCCCCCCCTCCAGGACTTACCAGCCCATGCTGATAGTCCGGGGCTGTCCCCGATGCCCCTGGGCGGTGGGCATCGGGCTGATGGATTGTGTAAAAAAAAAGAATAAAAACTATTGTTTTCTACTGGCAAACTATGAGTCCCAGCAAGCCTACCCCACATGCTGGGACTTGGAGAACCACAAGTCCCAGCATGCGGGGCATTAAAGGGCCCGCTGGCACTTGTAGTTCTACAGTACAAAAAATAGTTAAATAAAACACACTGACACCCTGTAAAATAAAAGTTTAATACACACATAACACACACACACTGATACCTACCTACCTTGAGCCCGTCGGTCGGTCCCTGGATCCTGGGTCCGGGCTCCGGGGCTCCAGGGCAGAAGAGTCCGGTTCCGGGGCCTTGGTCCTGGTTCCGGGGCTGGTCCTGGGGTTCCGGGGCTCCTGGCCTGAAGAATCTGGGGTCCGGGATCCAAGGTAGTCCCCAGGGGTACCTAAGGAAGGAAATCCTACTCACCTCGTCCCCGGCGACGACCTCGGCATCCTCTCCGGCTGAAGCGCTGCTCCCATCTGGTACCCGGCTTACATGACTTTCACCGGCGCAGAGATGTTTCTCCCTTTGCGTCTCTAGACAGAATGATTTCTGGCCAATCAGGAGCCGAGAAAGTCGGCTCCTGATTGGCCAGAAATCATTCTGACTAGAGACGCAGAGGAAGAAACATCTCTGCTCTAGATGCGCAGAGATGTTTCTTCCTCGGAGTCTGTATTCAGAATGATTTCTGGCCAATCAGGAGCCGACTTTCTCGGCTCCTGATTGGCCAGAAATCATTCTGTCTAGAGACGCCGAGGAAGAAACATCTCTGCGCCGGTGAAAGTCCTGTAAGCCGGGTACCAGATGGGAGCAGCGCTTCAGCCGGAGAGGATGCCGAGGTCGTCGCCGGGGACGAGGTGAGTAGGATTTCCTTCCTTTGGTACCCCTGGGGACTACCTTGGATCCCGGACCCCGGATTCTTCAGGCCAGGAGCCCCGGAACCCCAGGACCAGCCCCGGAACCAGGACCAAGGCCCCGGAACCGGACTCTTCTGCCCTGGAGCCCCGGAGCCCGGACCCAGGATCCAGGGACCGACCGACGGGCTCAAGGTAGGTAAGTATCAGTGTGTGTGTGTTATGTGTGTATTAAACTTTTATTTTACAGGGTGTCAGTGTGTTTTATTTAACTATTTTTTGTACTGTAGAACTACAAGTGCCAGCGGGCCCTTTAATGCCCCGCATGCTGGGACTTGTGGTTCTCCAAGTCCCAGCATGCGGGGTGGGCTTGCTGGGACTCATAGTTCGCCAGTAGAAAACAATAGTTTTTATTCTTTTTTTTACACAATCCATCAGCCCGATGCCCACCGCCCAGGGGCAGCATGGGCTGGTAAGTCCTGGAGGGGGGGGACCCCTTCATTGGGGGGGTCCCCACTTCCCCAGGACCCCTGCCCATGCTGACCAGCCAGGGGGTTAATGCTTTGGCCGCGGGACCTTATATAATAAGTGTCCCCCGGCTGTGGCATTACCCTGCTGGCTGGTTGGGACCGGTACTGGTTCTTAAAATACGGGGGACCCCTAGTAATTTTGTCCCCCGTATTTTGGGAACCAGCGCCGGACCTTGAGCCTGGTGCTGGTTTCATGAAATCAAGGGGACCCCTATTTGTCGGGGACCCTGATTATATGTCACCAGCACCGGCTCAATGAGCCCGGGGCTGGTTATGCTCGGGCGGGGGACCCCGCGCTCGTTTTTCTTTTAATTTTAACCGTTTTTTTATTTTTAACACCAGAACCCTGCACAGAACATTGCGATCTGTGCAGGGTTCTGGCTACTTCGCCAAAGAGAACCTGGTCTGAAATAAGTGCGTTAATTAGACACCTAAAAAGTGCGATTTGCAAATGTGCATTGCATTAAATAAGCGAGTTGTATACTGTTCTGTACGAAAACATCTGGATGCGATCAAAATGCGAATTAATCTCGCACTTTTAGTCCGCATACCTTAACGCACATAATATGCAATTTCAGTCCCTTAGCACATCCCATTAAATTGGCGATTTCACAGAAAAATGCGATATCGCCATTTTGTGGTCTAATTAACGCAAAAAAACGCAGATCTCATCCCATAGAATGTCACCCCTAATACCCATATGAGGTTAATGTTGTAATTTGAAGCACTGATTTTATATATTTTTTTAAAAGAATAAATAATACTAGTAACTCATTGGGAATATTTTTATTGCTTTAACAACATGTATCTATGAATACAAATTTTACAACCCCAATGCAATTATTACTTTTTCATCTCCCTTTTATAAACATGCATCCCACAAAATGAAATGAAAAGGTTTAAGAAGTCCTTCTGTTGTCAACAACTGCATAATGCAGTTATGCTAATTTCTGTGTGTGTTCAAGTAAATCAGCATCATTTGTTCTGTAATATTTACTTTGCAAATTTATTTTATTGTGATCACAGGTTGACAATTCAAAAATGTTTGATGTACAGTATCAATTTTATACATAGCCTTATATTCTAGAATTTAGATTACATTTAGCTTATTTCTTTAACATATTTATTACTCCTTGAAAATCAGTGGAATCTGTAAATATATTTATATTTAGCTTACGGCTGCACATTTTATTTCATGTCGAATAAGGAATAAGTAAAAAGGAAAAAGCCTGTAAGTTATAACAAGTAAAAATATAAAGTATGCATTTACAGTATATCAAACCTTTAAGCTGAAAAGTGTTTGGGACAACCCATTTGAAAATGTATTTGCATTGTTTGTGGATTTTTCTAAGCAACCATTATGCTCTATACTAGTTAACTTCCTGCTCAAATTGTCTAAAAATATTTATTATTTGCAATTCTCTATTCTACTATGGGAATCACATCTATATATCTTATATATTGTTCTTTTCAGAACAGATTTGTTTACTAACCGACAACATTCTGTATCTTACTAAATTGTTTGCTGCAATAAAAACATAATTAACCCTTTGAGCTCCAACATCTCTGTTAGAGATGTGCAAAATATCCAATAAAAATGTCAGCGTCGCTCACATTTGTTATATAAATTCAAATAAAAATGTTACGTAAAAAAGATTATATTTCCTATATATGGATGGAGCGCACTCCATCCAGCCAGGGTTTGTCGGCCGGTTCGCCAACCGGTAGTGGACACGCGTGCACGAGACACGCACGCATCCCCATACAATGGAGCTCCAACCGCCTCGCCACCGGTCCCAGATGCTCGCCCAGACCTCATTGTTTCCCCCTGCAACCCTGCCCATCTCCCCGAAGCAGAGACAGGCAGGGTTCACATCCCCAGCCGCCCAGGAATCTGGGATGCACGTGCGTGTGGGGCACTCACGCATCCCAGTCAGATGGAGCGCCATCTTGCCAGCGGGAGCATTGTGGCGAGCCCTAGTGCTGAACAAGAGGTGTTCCATCTGTATAAGGTAAAGAATACAAGTCATAATGATGGATAAAAATGTTTGCTTGGCAATTTTCACACCTATTGACAACTTCACTTGGCACTCAAAGGGTTAAACATCTAACTTTTCAATTGTAGTGGACCAGTGATGTGCGGTCATTGAATACAGCACCTTCCTTTTCATACTCCAGTTTACTCCAGAGTTTTAACTATAAAAATGATTACAATAATGCAAAGAAGATATTTACAACGTATAAATATTAACAATCTATTCTATAGAAGAGCAAATTCTGTTGTGCATTGATACACAAGGATACACAAGGATACTGGCAGGCAGTAGAGGTCAGATTGGGAGATATTTTGAGATAAACAAAGAGATGTATGTTGGCTTAATTTGATTTAGGACACAGTGTGTAAGTTGAAGTATTTTATGTTGAATGTGGTAGAATACAGGTAACCAATTAAATGACTGACAGAGCAGTTTTGAGGATGATGAATGTCTATGAAGGAGATTAGCTTTGCATCTGCACTCATGATGGACTGTAGTGGTGAGATTCTGTATTAGAAAAGACCAGTAAGGTACTATTGCAATAATCAATGTGCAAAATTCTAAAAGCATAGATTAGCGTTTTAGCAGTGTCTTGTATAAGGTATAATCATAGGTGTGCGCAGCACATTTTATTAGGGGGTGCAACTTCAAAGAGGTGTGCCTAACACCACCTATTGGGCATGTCAAACACCACCAATCAGGCATGTCTAGCATCATCTATTGGCACTCGCTACTATATAAATCGTCTCTCAGCCACACGATAATCTCATGAATATTTCAGTTTTTTACTCTTTGTAACAGTACATTCAAATAAAGTCAAAAACATATATGGATGACGCAGCTATGTAGTAATATGACAATGGTCTAGTACAATTAGCAATGCAAAACACACAGAATTGATTGATGGGGATTCCTTTAATGGAATACAGTTCTAAAAATCATAATGCTTTGGTAAAAGGTATTGCTGGTATGTGTTAATAAAGGGGGCACAGCATTAGGGGTGCCTTTGCACCCCTAATGCTCAATGTGCGCACGCCTATGGGTATAATCATTTATTTGATATATGTTTTTTTAGATCCATGTAGCAATATTTTGAGACAGATTGAAATTGGGGTACAAAAGACAGTTCAGAGTCAAGGATGACACCTAGGCAACAAGCTTGTGGGGTAGGATTGTTTGTCGTATTTTCAAAAAAGATACAGACATCAGTTTGATAACATCTATTTGTCGGTGGACATATAAAAAAATCCGTTTTTTATACATTCAGTTTGAGGTGGCAGGATTACATCCAAGATGAAATGGCAGAAAAGCATTCATGTCATGGATCAATACCAGACTTAGCTCTGAGGTTCTCCTACTGATAGAGGTGGAACCAAACTGCGGCTGACTCACCTCTGATGCTCAGTCAGTGGGAAGTGGCAGGCAGTAGCATGTCAGTGTGTCGAGTGGGTGCCGGCACCCACACAGACCCCCCTGCTGCTTGCTCCCCCAAGCATCAGCTTAGGCTGCCTTACAGTAGTTACGCCACTGACATGTGGTTCTCCAAGTCCCTAAATGTTAAATGCTTATTCTATTTTTTACAACAAAATATTCGGCCTAGCATCAACCACCCAGGGAGGCTTAGGACAGCCCAGGGTTCATGCCTGGAAGGGTTAAGCCTGGGGGAGCTGTATTTGGTGAGTCCCCACATCCCCAGGTAGCCCATTCAGGGCTGACCGGCCATGGTGTTCATGTTTCAGCCATGAGACCTTCCGTAAAAACGTGTCCCCTGGCTGTAGCATGACACTGCTGACATTTCTGTAACCAGGACAGTCTCAATGAGCCCAGGGCTGGTTATGCTGGGGAGGGGGCCACAATGCTGTTATTCCGATTTTTGGTAATGTTGATAGTGCAAGTTGGATAATCACACCCTATTACATTTAGCGATTTTGCTGTTTTCTATGAGAAAACATCTGGATGCAATTTGTAATGTGCAACTTTTTAGTCAAGCCAAAATGTGCAATATTACACTATTGTATGTGTGATTTTTGGTAAACCTTTGGTTTTACTACATTTGGCCTATTTATGTTTTACGTCTGCACATGCAAATATGCATTTCTGTGCATGTGCAGATGCAGGGTGCGAACATGCACAGCAACTACTTGTTCGCTGCCCCACTTGCACCTAGCAGTGTGGACGGGGGAGCTGGGGTGGTGGGTGGCATAGCACATGGGGACGCCCAGTGTTTCATGGGTATTCCCATGAAAACATTGGGAATTCCCAGGGAAATTCGGCAATGGCGGCTGCCCACCTGCTTCCCGCACAGGGTGCACCTAAATCAGAGACACCATAGAGGTATCTCTGATCTGCGTGCACTGGAGAAATCCAGTCAACCATCATATGATTTCTCCCCTGCACCCAAGGCTGCCAATGGATGATTATGCAAATCATCCATTGGCAGCCATGCAGGGAATCACAGGTGCGATGGGGTGGCCGGCACTGCGGGCGGAGTTTGGTCCACATGCAACGCTGCAAAATTTACTCCCTCTGTTTTAGGTAATGGACTAATCTTAGATGACACCTCATTCCTACTATTATTTTCTTTTGTTGTTGTCTGCCTTGTTGTCCCTGTTATTTTTCTTAGTCTCTGTGATGGCTCTCCTTAGTGAATGTCTCTGCTTTTGTTGTTTTATCTCCTGTCAGCTCCCCTAATTTATCTCCAGTTACATCCTATCAGCTCTCTCTTTATGTATAAAGTTTTCAAGTCAACTCCTTTTCTGTTCTGCTGATGTCTACAACTGACACCTCACTGGTCAACTTAGAGAGCATTGTCTTAAACTATACAACTATGTTGGAAATAATCAATGTGAACATCTTTCTTAATGACTGACTGATACAGAACTATACTCAATTTGTATTTAAATCAAAGGGATAGATTTAGTTAACCAAGCAAGCTGCAATTCTTTGAAAATTGTCACCTACAGTATTTTATCACAAGATCACTGCCAGATGTGATCACTAGCAAATGGGCATGGTAAACATCAGATAAACTTTACTTCCATCCCAAATCTTTTTTCAACATAAGCAATCATTATTATATAAGGTGTGCCTAAATGAAAAGGAAACTTTTGCTGTAGTAGCATTGTATATAATTGCAGTGGGTTAACGTGTTTGCCGATAGATGGCATGGTGTTTTTCTCAGTTGCGCATGGGTAGTGAATGGCTTTGCCTCAGTTTCTTCCATTCTCTAAAGTTGTTTTTTTGTGGTTGGATGCATGATGCCTTCCTCCAGATCAGCGCATTTATTGCAGGATAAAAGTGGAGAGCAGCAGTGTCTTGCACGGTGCACCATTTGGGAATCAGATACTCCACAGCCAAAATCCTGGAATGGTTGGTGACAATGTGTACCTGCCTGGGCCATGGCAAGTCCTTGAAGCTTTTGGGTCCTGTCTCATAATGCTGCCACCACCTGAATAGGGTGCACCATGCAAGACACTGCTCTCCGTACACAACCTTCATCCTGCAATAAATTTCTGAAGCAGGCTCTCCTTTCGCATGAAGAAATTGCATAACAGCTCTTTGTGCTGATCTGGAAGAATCCGTCATGCATCCGACGCAAAACAACTTTCCAGGAATTAAGAAACTAAGCTGAAGCCGCTCACTACACATGCAAAATTGAATAAGAGCCACACCATCAATCAGCAAAAATAATAACCCACTGCGATTAGATACAAAGTCACTACATATAAAGCCTCTTTTTCATTTGGACACACGTTATACCAGGGGTTCCCAATCTTTTTGTAATCACGGCACCCTAGAGTATCAGAACTTTTCCAAGGCACCCCTAGGCCCCCAAAAATATATATCAAATTAAGTAGATTGTGTATATATGTGCTTATTAGGTTCAGTTATGTGGTAAAGGGCAGGGTTTGGTTCTGATTGTACACATTTTATGATTGGCAGCCACCAGCACTGGTTTTGTCCAGAAATAATTGATCACAAATAATTTGAATTGGTCCTTGACAACCAACCCGAGGCACCCCTGCAAGTGTCCCGAGGCACCCCAGGGAGCCTAGGCGCACAGTTTGGGAAACACTGCCTTATACATTACATCAATTGTAATGTAATGATATGTGAGAAAACCTGGTCAGCATAAATCACCCTCGGGGTGGTGGTGGCGCTTTGACATGAGCTGCCTCAGCCAGCAACTGCTTAAAACAAAAACAGTCAGTCCCGAATATGTATAAATGCAAAAAAAAAAAGGGGGGGGGGGGGTAGGGAGTAGCAGCGCATCAACAATTACAAAAAATATTTTAGATGAATCTAAAAAATTAAAAACATACATATTTAAGAATTAAATAAAAGAATGAAAGGCCAATCTTGATTAGAAGCACATATTATACCCAAAAGGGAGAACTGTATATGCCTTGCATGAGAGTCACATGAGAGTCACATGAGAGTCCTTGCTATCTGTTCCTAGAATGCCCCAGATAGTCTACATGTATTAGTATTGTCAAATCTGCACAAATAAATAAATGTGCACGATGGATGCAGAAATTGACGATTGGGTACTTGTGAGTTATCCGGGCTGCCGATTTCTAAATCGGGTCGGATCGGGCACATCGCATCGCATGCGACCATCGGATGCGATGCGATGACCCGATTTTTCCATAGGAATCAATGTTAAAATGGACTGAGTCCATTTTAACATAGAATTCAATGGGAAAAAGGGGTCACTTTCATACCCCTACTATCCAAGTGGGCATGGAGTTGGATATAAACCTGTGGCGAGCGTAGCGAGCCACCGAGCCCGAAGCGTGGCGAGCGTAGCGAGCCCCGCGAGGGGACACAGAATACCGTCCCCGCGCGGGGCTCGCTTCGCTCGCCACGCTTCGGGCTCGGTGGCTCGCTACGCTCGCCACAGGTTTATATCCAACTCCTTGCCCACTTGGATAGTAGGGGTATGAAAAGGACCCCTTTTTCCCATTGAATTCCATGTTAAAATGGACTCAGTCAATTTTAACATTGATTCCTATGGAAAAATCGGGTCATCGCATCCGATGGTCGCATGCGATGCGATGCGATATCGCATCGCATCGCATCTGATTGTATGCCTTAACTTAAGGCATACAATCAAAAAATCGGCAGCCCGGATAACTCACAAGTACCGACGATTGCTCCTGTATATCTCTTATTCTTGATGTACAAGATGGTCTATGCAAGTGTCTAGTCCACCATGGTGGAAGAAATTGAGCAGGTATAAACCTGTTGCTTAAACATGCATACAAAAGCATAGTTTATGACTGAACAACAACAAATTCACTAACTGGAAGCCTTTGTAAACAGCCAATCACACAGAGATTTGAACATTTTGTCAACACTTACAGTAATATGGCTTTGTCGTGAATATTTTTCCTAGTCTGTATCTGTTTGCAGTTGTTTGAACACTCTCTTATGGTGTGTACACATGGTCAGATTCCTTTGCTATTCGAGTAATGGTGTGTACACGTAAGTCGACGGCCGTGCTATTCGATCCTGATGCGATCAGATCTCATCAGGATTGAATTGCACGGTAAGCCATGAGACATGCATGCAATTTTGACTATATTGTACAGATCTGTACTATATAGTCAATGCAGCACTGTCTATCTGGCTTTGATTTGTGTGAGAGTGCGCATTGTGATCACAAGGTTACAAACCCTGTGCAATCTGCATGTGATCCCGATGTGATTTTGACTATATACTGTAGTTCAAATTGTATGCTGAATTGTACCCGTGTGTACACATACACACGTGCTATTTACAGACAATTCATACTATCTACATTCAATCTGCACTATTTAGTCATTGCTGCCCTGTCTATTTGGATTCTTTATTTAAGCTGAGCTGGGGAGTGCATCAGTATTGAATTGGAATAGAAAGCTTAAAACCATGCTCTATATCCATTCCATGTCTGTGTGATGCCAATTCGATTTTGACTGTATAGTCAAAATCAAATTTGAAATTGGACCGTGTGTACACAGCATTAATGTACTTTATTATTTGTATTATTATTATTATTATTATTATTATTATTATTATTATTATTATTATCCTTTATTTATTTTGCACCACAAGGGATCTGTTGTGCCACATTACAAATTACAATACATAAACAAATATGCAAAACAGTTACAGTATACACAGAATACAAGAGGACAAATACAGGGTACAAAAACATAGCTGCACCAGCAGATGACACTGAATTACGTATTAGGGTGGCAAAAAAAACACAGGATCAGGTGCCAACTCCTAGGGCAGTATTCAATGAGGCCAATTCACCATGTTTCATGACGAATTTGTGCTATTTTCACTTTGGAAGGTGATTTTTTTGTGTCAGAAAGTGAATGACCCTATTCGACGTGCACTTTTCACTGTCTGCAAACAGTGAATGATGGACAATTCGCCGTCTGATAGTCTCTGCAACTCGCTGTGGTTTTTCAACGGGTTTTTCAATGTGATTCCCCATGAGTGTATTCAATGAGAAGATGGTGAATTGCTTTCTTAGTGATTTTTGCCGTGTGTCACCGTGTAGCAATCACCATCTTTTCATGGTGAAGTGGAATGTGAACTTTTAAAATAATGTTTTTTGTTTTTTTTAAATTGGTGTAAAAAAATCAGCAATTTTATTCTGTGAAGGGGCATGCTAATTCCATCTCCCTGCCTGCCGCCATCCCCCTGCTCCCTGCGCCGTCCGCCGCAGGGGTTAACATTCGCCGTCAGTGCCAGCGAAGGCTCCAGCCCTCCGGAACACGGTGACTGTGCAGCGAATCCTAAACAGGATTTGCTGCACATCGCGATTATAGTCATTGAATACTGCCCCTAGAAGTAAGAGAGTCCTGCTCATGAGAGCTTACATTCCCAAGGGAAAAGGCAGGCAGACAGTCTGTGTTAGAATGTCCCATAACTATCCATCCAGGTACTAGCAGGCATACAGTATATGGCAAAATCACAGAAAACCTACATACAGTATGTTTTTCTGGGCATTCATAGCCCAATTTTATGCAACATTCTGTATGATATTCATAGTACTCAGACATCATCAAAAAACGAAATATGCTTTATAGAAACCTTTTAATTTTATACAAAGTATGACCGTTGTGATTTTAAAATGTTGAACTTTTGTTTAAATGCATTTATAACAGTAAAGTCACTTGTCACTGCAAGCTATAATTTTTAATGAATTGGTATTCGAAAAATGTTAAAATCTCAGCAGTAAATTCCATCTACTTCTGATTACTTTGCTGCTTGGGTGTTAAAATACATTATTGATTAGAATCTTTTTTTTTACATGTTCTGATAATGGCTCACAGATGTTAAGAGTGGGAAGTTAATGGACTGTAGATTAAGTAGTGAGTAGAATATTATAAAAGTATATTCAGTCAAGTACATTAAGCCTCGAACTATAACAAATCATTCATTCAATATACAATCAATCATTCTTTCAAAATAAAACCGATTAAATAATTTGCATAGTATTAACAAACAGCAATTTGTTATATTCACAAGGAGAAACATAAGTACTGTACTGTATCATTTTCATTTTCAGTAGAATGCAACACATGACACTTAATGTATGGTTTCAGACTAATGAGTTTATTGTTATGAAAATACTTTTTACCTGTCAGTATTCAGAAGATTACATTTTCATATGATAGCAAAAAATACAAAAACAAAACTGCCAGCTAAAATTCATATTTTATTTTTTATTACTTAATGACTTTGTTTTCATCTTAAAGGTGATTGTGTACAAAAATATAAAACAAAGGTGGTGTCCAGATACATAATGTATGAAAACATTTCCAAATATTTTCTACAAATATAAATGTTTTTATAAAAGGTCTACTGCACTTTGTTCAACCTCTATTGTCCTTTAACAATAATTGTAGAAATATCGGTAATGAGCAGATTATGGGTATATGCACCACATTTGGCATGATAAAAATGTGCACAATGTGGTTGGGTCAATAAAAACAATATACCATTTAATAAAATGCATAAATTCACAATCAGGTATTATTATTATTATTATTATTATTTTTATTATTATTATTATTACTATTATTTTATTTATAAGGCACCACAAGTGTTTTGCAGCGCCGTACAAAGGAACAGTACAGGGAGACAAAACTTGGCATAACATTGAATAATAAACAAAAATAGAGTACAAATAAGGAGCGCCACAGTACAATACACATTACAGCTTAAATATAAGTAGTGAGGACTCAATCAACATACAACTGGAGGCTTGAGGCCAATGATGGAGATGAGTATGCCGACGAAGATGGTTACTGAGTGTTTGAGTATAGGAGAGCTGTGAGTGAAATGTGAAGAGAAGTGGGCTTTGACAACATGAGGGAAGAGGTATCTTCACATCAACGCTCCCTGCACAACTCACCCGTGCAGGTGGTGTAGCCATCTCCCATCCAGGAGTGAGAACTAATGATAATCGATGTCGGGAGTTCACACCCACTATATACATACTACTACATAAACATAAATGACCATTCTTTACTGCCAAAGCCAGGCCCTAAGCCGCAGCACAGCCACTGACACTAAGCACTCAACACCTAAAACCAGACCAAACAAATCTGAAACAAACAGAGCCACACCCTCTGGGCTCAGATGCACACCATCACTCCTGTATAGGTCATCCCACTGAAACTCAAAGCCATCATGGCGGATGACGCCCCCACCATTAGCCAACATTGTCGAGCACTGGCGGCAGGGGCTTCACTGAACTGGGATGTGCGTGCGTCTCACACGCACACGCGTCCCAGTCTCTCAGGGGGGGGACGTTGTGTGTCCCTGCCTGTCTCCGCTTCAGGGAAACTGGCATGGTTAGGGGGTGCTCGGGTCGGCAAGGGCAACGATTGGCGACAGAGGGGGAGGAGGCGGGGACCGAAGGAAGGGTCCATTACCCAGGGGGCGCACAAGCGTCTCGTGCGTGCGCGCCCCAATGGCGGGGCTGGCGTTAGAAATGCCAGCCCTGCAAAGATGTAGCAAGCCCGATCTGTATAATACTCCACAGCCACATTCACTTTGTTATGGGAACCATTCAAGCAGCGACAAGACTGAACCATCCTCCACACCACCTGGGGATCATGGATGACCACACCAGCTGACACGCTGACAATGGTTGGACAATAATACGCAAATAATTACAGACCGCAAATCCAAGGCATTACTCTGGCCCGATCATTGCCGTCCAGGTGGAGAATCAACACCTCAAATTCCTGCACGGCTCTCAACAGCTGCTCTTGCAATGTAAACCAATGAATTCCTCTCACACAAGCCACCTAATAGCACCGGCCTGCGGAAACATAGGTAGATCGGAGGCCAACCTCGATCACAAGGCCCAATAGACAAATGAATGTCCCATTACCCACACAGTCTTGGTATCCTGTTGACCTGCAATATGGTGAAAAGAAATTAGCATTGGTGTCGACAACTGCAATCACACCACCACATACATCCAGACAAGACAGGGGAAGAAGAAGACCATGGATGACCAGACCTTGAGGCACAACACAAAACCCCCAGAGTAAACTATCAGGTACCCATATCAAATTATAATTATAGGCTGAATTTTGCCCCCGGGGGCAGTGAAACACCTCAAAGACTCTCGAAGTATGTCCGCCAGTGGTTAGTCCTCCAGTTCTCCATGGTCTGACAGATTAACAGATAACCCTGGATGAATGTACCTGCAAAATGCTGCAGAGCACCATTGACCCAGGGACTGAATCTTCCTGTCGGAGCGGACTACTGCAGCAGCAGAAGTAGCGGCCCCAATCCGAAAGGATTGCAAACCAAATTCCTCTGGATTGAGGCCCAACGCCTCGATCGCCCGACCCAATATGTTACAAAACTGGTATTTGGTTAGTGGTGACTTCATGCATCAACCACACACCAGGCTGGTTAGGACGCACCCATGAAAAGGCTTCTGCCAGCTCCACAGGACACACCCCTTCTACCGCAAATGGGAGAAAAGACAGCCACTGCCCGCTACCCGCCTGGTCCATCTTGGATCGTCTCACATGGCACAGCACTAAGTCCGCCTGGACCACAATATCATCCACCTCCAAAGATGAGGGCAGCCTCTTTGACAGCGCCATCAGCTCCCCGATTCTGAAAGCCCCATGATACTCCATTGCATATGCCATCCGAAACAACAGCACCCCATAGCAAGAGCGGCAAATGTCCCGGAGGATACTCAACAATGGTGGGAGCACTGAAATATCTATCCAGAGCCGAGAAGGGTCCACTCTACCATACAAGTAGGAAAAGAACAACATCCCTGCCAGTAATCGCCGAACCGTGGCAACAGAATGCCCCAATGAGTACAAACTCCACACAAAGGCCACCATAACTGCACTAGGTTTCTTACCTGCCTGTGAAGTGGACAGCCTGAACTGTTCCCACTCATGCTATCCCACGTGATATAACACTGCAAGGTTTTGGGCGCGATGGCCCGCATGGCCAATTCCTCCACACCTGTCTCATCACCTGCCAAACATAAGGAGGACAGGGCCCTAAACTTTGCCCAATCGCCTCTGGAAAGTGCATCTGTGGTACCCTGCTGCAAAGGGTACCCCTTTTATTCCTGTACCCCCCTTTTATCCCTGTACTTCTATGGAGCCCTTTTAATTGCAGCCAATGCTGCTTAGAGAAAGCTTCCTCCTATGTGCAGCTGCAGGGCTGTGAGGGGTTAACAGATCAAGCAAGACCCCAGCTCCTATGCATGTGCAGGGAGCATGACATCCCCTCCCCTGATTGGCTGCCCAGGGCCTGTGAGGAAGAGTTCAGATTTCAGCAGCAGCATTATGAGAAGCAGGAAGAGAGAGAGACATGTGCTGATGCAGGCTGGAAGAAGAGACAGAGATGCTGTACAGAGAGAATCCCACATCTGAGACCAGGCACTGGGAGCAAGGACCCAGCAGTGAATGACAGCCAGCACTGCTGACCAGAAGAAGGAGTGAGCAGCATGTGAAGGGAGATAGAGCCCTGTAGGAGTGACTGCAGAGGCCTACAGCACGGAACTAGGCAGAGAGGGACATTGCAGCCCATCTGGGAGTCACCCAGAGGACCACACAGCACCCAAGACAGGCAGTGGCCAGCCAGGAGTCGTGACCAGCAGGAGCTGGCAACTGCAGCTGATTGTTCAGGTACTGGGGTGTTGGATACCCCCACTAACAGGACTGCCTGTTTGCCTCTGATACAGGAGATTGCCCTAAGGGATGGGGATCTGCCTGCCCCTCTTAGAGAGGATTGTTGATCACTTTTGATATACATAAAAGTAGTGTGCACACTAAGTTAGGGCCTAATCACCTTGTGAGGATTTCCTTCGCGGGACCGTTATTCAAATTCAGGAACTGTGTTGTTTTGCACCAGGGACTACCGCGCAGTGTATATAGGGTGCGTAGCGCCACCTGGCGGACATGTTGTGACGTAATATTATTCTGTCATATTGTTAGTGTTGTGATGTAATTTATTGCGTAATCGTTCTCTCGTTAATCTGGTCATTGATTAGTTATAGCTTTAATTACTTAATGGTATAAAGTGACTGTTTTGCATAAGTACGTGAGTGTATTGCAGCATCCCATTTACATATCTCCTTTAAATAAATATTTGTTGCTGCTAGCCGTAGTAGCCTTGTCTTTTGTGGGTTATAATTGGGTTGTGCCATTCCCTGCCACAGGTTTTTTCGGAAGAAGCCGTGAGGAATCCAGAAGCTGCCGCCGTAATCAGCTCCAGATTCAGGTACCATCTTACACCACACCATTACAGGGGCACTGTCACACGTCAGCAATCAATTTATCCACCCCAGGCACATGCCTGGCAACAAACTGTATATTCAGCAGGCACTGCAATATTAAATGCGACATCAGCTGCACAACGGGAAGAGAGGACAACCTCTGCTGATTGATAGCCTGCACCACTCCAGTTTTCACACCAGAACACAATTCTAGAGTTCCGCAAATGGTCTCCCTACAGCTTCAGAGCTACCACAAGAGGAAACAACTCCAGCAGCAGCATATTCATAGTGAGGCCTTCGGCAACCCACGCCAGGGGCCATGGAGCAGTGTACCACGACCCGTGCAAAAAGGCCCCCGAAACCCACTCCCCCCGCAGCATCTGTAAACAACTGCAACTGGCTATTGCTGTGGGAAGGGGAAGGCCAAATCAAAACTTGTTAAACTGCTCTAAGAATGCTACCCATACACGAGAGTTCCTCTTCAGCTCTGCAGACAGGTGCACAAAATAGAGCAAGTGCATAATTCCTGCCATGGATCTCTCAAGCATTCTACAGAAAATCCGGCCCATGGGGATCACCCTGCAAGTGCAACACACCTAGCAGAGACTGCAGCTGATGCACCCTGAGCTTGCCAGAGGCCTTTTTTTTTCAAGCGCAGTCTAGTAATTCCTGCAGCATCAATGTGGGTCTAAAATATACCATAAAGAGTATGCCATATGCATGCCTGCAGCACGATACCTGCACCCAGGGACCACATTACTCAGTCAGTCCGCCTAATGAAATATCGGTAAGTAAAACACATTATCTACAGTCTATATGCATTTGGGCACCCTACCATTACAGCAGACACCAGTCCAACTAACAGAACTCTCCACATAACTAAGCAATAGAGCATGCATAAGGAAAGCAACTTGTCCTCCCCTACAAGGGGTCAAGCGTACTGCCCATCACCTAAACACAGGCTTGATCAGCCTCAGTCTGTGGTACAGTATGTCTAATACACTAGTTGACACATTTGTCACTGCGCACCTGAATAAAGTGTACCAATCTAATGAACACTGCTATTCAAATTTTAATCAATTGTTAGATTGTAACAATGCTGTGTGCATGCAGAGTCTATAACTCTTGTAATAGTAATGTGGGTATGGATGCACAAGATTTTGCTGTGCTCATACTGCATTCAGAGTATTACCTACCATCAGAGGGGCTCCTATGAGTAATAATCATATACATGCAGTAAATATCCTAACTGAGTCCACTAATGACTATCAAAGCCAAGTAGGTTACAATACATCTATACATGGGCCACTTGACATATCGGGTGACATTCTATGGGATGAGATGTGTGTTTTTTTGGCAAAATTTTCGCAAAAAACATCCGAAATCCCGTTTTCGCATATTTAATGAGATGTGAAAAACTGCAAAAATCGCAGATTTTGCTGCGAAATCGCACTTTTACAAAGTGCGATTTTAACTCGCGCCGGAACTCGCATCCAGATGTTTTCCCATTAAAAAGTAAACAAATCGCATATTTAATGAGATGCGAATTTGGGAAATGTGTCTTAAATTGGCAAAAAAATCAGACTAGGTTTCTGATATGCGAGTTGGCCAGAACCCTGCACAGATCATTGAGATCTGTGCATGGTTCCAAAAATAGGGGGACAAAAAGCGTAGGGGTCCCCCGTATTTCTGAAACCAGCCCCGGACTCTTGGACCGGTCCTGGCTCCAAAAATACGGGGGACTAAAAATATGGGGGTCCCCCATATTTTGAAACCAGCACCGGGCTCCAACAGCCCGCAGTGTCATGCCACAGCCAGGGGACACTTTTTACATAAGGTCCCCCGGCCGTACTATGAGCACCGTGGATGGTCAGCCTTGGGCGGGGAACCTGGAGGAGTGGGGACCCCCCCAATAAAGGGGTCCCCCCCCAGGCTTCACCCGTCCAGGGCTGAAGCCCGGGGCTGTCACCGGTGTCCCTGGCCAGTGGACGCCGGCCTGATGGGGTTAAATCTTTCAATCCTAACATTGCTTTATACAGGAGAACTACAAGTACCAGCAGACCTCCCCCACAGGCTGGGACTTGGAAAACCACAAGTCCCAGCATGCGGGGCGTTAATGGTCCCGCTGGGGCTTGTAGTCCACCTGTAAAAAGAATGTTAAAAGAAAACACACACACACAGAAGTAAAACATTATTACATACACATCCACACACCTCACTTTTACACCCACATACTCACCGATCCAGGATCCAGCGCTGGTTTCCCCTTCTGCAGAGCCGGCTACCCCCGCATGGGACAACCGGTTTTCTCAGATGGAGCTAACAGCTTCAGTCGCGCTGTCCCAGCGCGACATAGGCTAAGAGCGTGATTGGGCGATGCATCTCCATGGAGACGCATAGCTCAGCCCTGATTGGCTGAGCTATGCGTCTCCATGGAGACACATAAGCCGAAGACGCTCTCAGCCTGTGTAGCGCAGGGAGTCAGCGCGACTGAAGCTGTTAGCTCCATCGGAGAAAGCCAGTGTCAAAACTATTCAACATCGGCAATAAACATCAATGTTATCTAAAAATCGATGGTCGATGGCCATCCCTAGTGAAAGCTCTGTGGCACAACAAACCCCAGCGGTGTGTACAACTGACCCCAGCAATGTTACTTAATCCCTGCAAGCCTGAAAGCCTGCAATGTCTGCATCAGCAATCACACATCATACAGATAGAAAATGTAAAAATCTGCCGCAAAACAAACCCCAGCAGTGCTATTTAACCCCTACCAGCCTGGAAGTCTGCAATGTCTGCATTGGCAATCAGAGCAGGGAGAGAAGGGAGAGCAAAATACGTGAAAAAGAGAAGCAGGGAAGCTGGATGGAAATGAGCAGGAGAGAGAAGAAGATTGAAGGAAAGGAGTAGGAATAAAAGGCAGCTAAACTGGGAATAGAAGGAAAACTAAGCTTAGTGGGCGCCCAACTAAATATAAGTACTATATATATATATATATATATATATATATATATACTGTATATACAGATGGAGCCGGCGTTGTCTTTGCAGGGGATGGCGGCAGATGACGGCGCTTCCCCCGGGTCCCCGCTGGTCACCCGGGGTCGAGTTTCATAACAGCTGGAGGGCCACAGGTTGAACATGTACATGAACATGTAAAGTATAATCCTAGTTTCAGCCAAAACTGACGTACATTTCAATGGAAAGTGTAATGCAGGGTACACACCAGGAGGACGAGGGTCTGATCCCATCAATCTAGATCTAGTTCCGACCGATTGGATGTAGATTGTATGTTGATTGGGCCCTTTTCTCTCCTGTTCTGATCCAATCCCGATCGGATGCGCGGCCCCGTAGGTCGGTCGGTCGTTATTCAGATTCTACCTGCAGCAGGTAGGATCTGAAAACGACCATACACCCGGGTGCACATCGAGACCGAGTCATGCCCTCTGTGTGATCGTGAGCGGGTCGGACGAGACACTAACAACCCGCTCACGATGTGCATTGTGAGCGGGTCGTCCTGGTGTGTACGGGCATAAGATATAAAAAATAGAAATAAATGAATAAGGCATACTGTAACTACAGAACTGCTGGGTGTAATGCAAATATGATAATATCCAAAATGTCATTCAAAGTTACTGAGCTACAGTTACATTAGTTTCATGGGCTAAAGCAGTGATCTGTAAAAATCAAAGGAGTGAGTTCTAATATTACATCTGATTTTCCATATTATAAAGAAAGCTAAATTATATAACCAAAAATATACTAATACTAGGTGATTAATCGTGCCCTACGGGTGCTCTTCACACCGTCAAAAGGGGCTTAACCTGTGAATGCATTTGAGGGAAATATGGTGACTATTATATGGAGGATTGTTTGCTGTGAGTATGGGAGCTTGGGTGGTCTGGGTGCGTGGGTACTGCGGGTGAGGGAGGCGCTGTGTTGCTGTGGGTGGGTGAAGGGGTGTTGTAGGTTGAGGGTGGGGGTGTGTAGTGTGTGGGTACAGTTGTTCCATGGGAGGAGTGGCAGGTGCTGGGTTGCCACAGGTGGGGGACGGTGTTTAGTGGTGCTTTGGGTGTGGGTGGGGTGTGGATGTGTGGTGGATGGTGGAGTTGTAGGTGCGAGGGTGGCACATGTGGGTGGGTGCGGGCAGTGTTGGAGGGGTAGGCGTGGGGTGTGTGGGGGTGAGGAACAGGATTTGGGCGTGTTGTGGATGTGGGAGAGGCCACTGTGAAGTGGGTGGAGGAGGGGTGGGTGTACTGCAGGTGGGTGGATGGGGTGTTAGCAAAAGTGGATTTGGGGGTACACACATCGTACTGGCCATTAAGTGTTATAAAAGACACTTAATGCACATTACATAAGCCCAACACCATTATGCACATGACATATTAAGCCGCACATGGCCGCACATGGCAATCTGTTTTTTTTATGACACCCAGAGTCAGTGGGAGGGGGGGCGTGTGCATTCCCCCTTGGTACCCACTGTGCTGGGAGTGCAGGTTTGTGGTCTGGGATGAGAGAACCCACTGAGTTACACAGCAGCAGGAGAGAGAGACCCGGTCGCGGCACACACAGCTGATGGACACAGGCAGCCAGCAGCACACAAATACGGGCTGCAGGCGGCCACGGTAGTAAGTCAGACAAGCCCTGGCCGGGCTCTAGGGCCCTTGAGATCACCGGGGCCGTCACACATGTCCCTCTTCCCCCCTGTGTCGGCAGCCGTGCTCACACCCACGGTTTGAGGTGGCAGCATGCGGGGGCATGTTTGCTACCTCCAGGCACGCCCCTGTTCTACATAAAGCCCACCTCCAGTGATGACATCATGGGCACTTAAGCATATATTTTAAAGTGGTGTGGCGGGTGGTTGACCTACAGTGTGTGTCCAGAGGTGTGGACATAGAAACATAGAAACATAGAATTTGACGGCAGATAAGAACCACTTGGCCCATCTAGTCTGCCCCTTTTTTTAAACATGTTACCTCAAACCATATTTGATCCTTATTTTTATGTAAGGATATCAATATGCTTATCCCAAGCATGTTTAAATTGTACTACTGTATTTGCGTCTACCACCTATGTTGGGAGGCTATTCCACTTATCTACTACTCTTTCTGTGAAAAAATTCTTCCTCACATTTCCCCTGAATCTTCCTCCCTCTAGTTTCAGTGCATGTCCTTGTGTTCTGTTGCTCCTCTTCCTGTGAAGAATGTCTCACACCTGTACCTTGTTAAAGCCCTTGATATATTTGAAAGTTTCTATCATGTCCCCCCTTTCCCTTCTCTGCTCTAAAGTATACATATTAAGATCTTTTGGTCTTTCCTGGTATGTTTTGTGATGTAGGCCATGCACCATTTTAGTTGCTCTTCTTTGTACAGTCTCTAATGTATTTATATCCTTCTGGAGATATGGCCTCCAGAACTGAACACAATACTCTAGGTGAGGTCGTACCAATGACCTATACAGTGGCATTATTACTTCTTTCTTTCTACTGCTGATACCTCTCCCTATGCAACCAAGCATCTGACTTGCCTTCTTCATTACTTTGTTACATTGCCTACCTGCTTTTATGTCCCCTGAAATAGTGACACCTAGATCCCTCTCTTCCTCTGTAGTTTCCATTATAGTGCCATTTATACTATATTGAGTCTTTGGATTTCTGAGACCCAAGTGCATGATTTTGCATTTTTTGGCATTAAACTGTAGTTGCCATTCTCTTGACCATTTCTCTAATCTGCCTAGATCCTCAATCATTTGTTTTACCCCTCCTGGTGTGTCTACCCTGTTGCATACCTTTGTGTCATCTGCAAAAACGCACATTTTACCCTCAATTCCATTTGCAATATCACCAATAAAGATATTAAAAAGCACCGGTCCAAGTACAGATCCCTGGGGTACTCCACTTGTAACCTTTCCCTCCTTTGACTGTACTCCATTTACTACAACTCTCTGTTTTCTGTCCTGCAACCATGCTCTTATCCATTCAACTATCTTAGAATCCAATCCCAAGCTTTCAAGTTTATTTAACAGTGCGATGTGGGACAGTGTCAAAAGCTTTACTAAAGTCTAGATAAGCTACATCTACAGCCCCACCTTGATCTATTACTTTAGTCACGCAGTCAAAAAAGTCAATAAGATTTGTTTGACATGATCTTCCCCCAGTCAACCCATGCTGTTTTGGATCCTGTAAATTGCTGGTTTTGAGATATTCTACAACTCTTTGTTTTAAGAGTGTTTCCATCAATTTCCCTACTACTGATGTAAGGCTCACTGGTCGATAGTTGCTTACCTCTTCCTTGCTTCCACTTTTGTGCAGTGGGACTACATTAGCTGTTTTCCAGTCCTCTGGGATTACTCCAGTAGCTAGTGACTGGTTGAATAATTCTGTTATTGGTTTTACCAGCTCCCCTTTAAGCTCTTTTAGTATCCTTGGATGTATCCCATCTGGCCCCATTGATTTATCCACTTTCAGTTTTGAGAGTTCTGTGAGGACCTTCTCCTCTTTAAATGTACTTGTCTCTCCCTCAGTTTTCTGACTTTACCTGCAACTTAACTGTGGCCCCTTTCCCTCTCTTTCAGCAGTGAATACTGAGCAGAAATAATTATTAATATTATCTGCTATTACATTGTCCCCCTCAAGAAAACTTCCACTCTCTGTCTTCAGTCTAATTATTCCACTTTTTGTTTTTCTCCTTTCACTTATATACCTAAAAAAAGTTTTCCTCCCTTTACCCACTGACTGGGCCATTTTCTCTTCAGCCTGTGCTTTTGCACATCTGATTACCTTCTTAGCCTCCTTCTGTCTAACAAGATACACCTCTTTGTCCTCATTCTTCTGCGTCTGCTTAAATTTCTTAAAGGCCAACTTTTTTTTTTTTTGCAATACTTGCTACTTCTTTTGCAAACCACAATGGCTTTCTTTTTTTTGTGTTTTTCCTAACTCTTTTGACACAAAGTTCTGTTGCTTTTAGAATTGCACTTTTTAATTTTTCCCACTTATCCTGCACTCCTTTCAAGTTCTTCCACTCTGCCAAAGAATCCCTTACAGAGTTTCCCATCTCTACAAAATCAGCCTTCCTAAAATCTAACACCTTTGTTTTTGTGTGCGATGAGTCAGTCTCTGTCTTTATTTTGAACCATACTGCTTGATGGTCACTGGATCCCAGATTTTCACCCACATTTATGTCAGATATTCTGTTACCATTTGTAAGTATTAAGTCTAATATTGCGTCCTTATGAGTGGGCTCCCTCACCAATTGCTGGAGGGAAGCTCCTTGCAAGGAATTCAGCATGTCCCTACTTCTGGTGGAACTTGCAACAGGCAGCTCCCAGTTTACATCAGGTAGATTAAAGTCTCCCATGATTATCACCTCTCCTTTTAATGCCATTTTATTGATGTCCTGCAATAGGCTCTTGTCTAGTTCCTCTTCCTGACCTGGTGGTCTGTAGATCACCCCTATATGAAGAATCGCATTCTCCCCTGTTTCTATGGTCACCCAAAGGGCCTCCGTTTTTTCTTCAATACTTTGTATTAAGGTAGTCTTTATATATTTTTTCACATATATTGCAACCCCTCCTCCAATGGACGTTATAATTGTACATACGCTCCAACATTGCCCATTCCATTAGGTACCGAATGCTCTGTTTCTGGACTTCCTTGCCAGTAGCAGTTGCAGAGGTGAGGCTGCAGCACAGTCCAATATTCAAAAAGGGGAGCCACACCTACTGCTACCCCAATCATCACTGTCCTGGACCCACTGTTAGTTGATGTGAATCCCCCTCTTTGAATTTTGGACTATGCTGGAGCCCCACCTCTCTGCCACTGACAGGGAAGTCCAGGAAAAGAGCATTTTGTACCTAAGGGAATGGGTCATGTTGGAGGGTATGGTTGTAATGTCGGGTGGTCTGCTGCAGCTATAGGGTGTGTCACTCTGTGACTGCATGTATAACTCCGCCCAGCATTATACACACACTCACAGTGTGACAGTTCTGGGCTATTATATAAGAGATAGCTCTTTTAATAGGAAAAACATAAAAATCGTAAAATAGCTTATGAAATGTAGCTACAGATCATTATGAGATATATATTTATATATTCTCTCTACTAGAGGGGTGTGGTCTATTTACAAGGGGTGTGGCCTAGCAGGGGAAAGAACATGGTATACCAGGCAAACAAATCACCTTACACTCCACGTTTGCAACCTGCACAACCAAACATACAGTACTTAGTAGGTTATTCTGGTTGGTGCGTAAATGTCCGAATTCTTTCGGAGCGGTCCGCACGCCACGCTGTGCGAACATGGTACGAAGAAACGCCCACCGGTCCTCTGCATTCGGACGGACTCACACTTTAAGAAGAGGGCGTGTTTACGGACAACATACAAACCATGCGCGTGGATATTCTACACGGTCTTACAGTGTATGCATGGTCTTACCACGTCAGAACGGACGGGAAGCTGCCCGTACGCACAGATGTGGTGTACTATCGCAAAACTCACCACTATTCTGTGAAGTCAGAAATCAGTCACATGACCCACTTATGCAATTAGCAAACCTCATTAAAAAGTGTTTGTTTGGAATTGGAATCAATTAAATTCTAATAGATACTTAAACACATTACTACCACATCCATTACAGACATTAACCCTTACATCATGTGAAGTGATATGTAATCATTGTCACCCCTTTCTTTGTTTGTTTAAAAAACACAGAGACACCTTCTAACTTTTTTAAACTTTTTTATATTAACAATAAATGTTCTGATAATTTAAGGAAAACATATAAATCAACAATTTATTAACATTATACAACATTTATAACAGCAGATCTGTAAGATCTTGGAGGTCTGCCAGGACCAGCTGCAGGTGCTGGCAGATCAATCCTGCCTGATGAATGACCTCCTCCAAGACCTAGTTAACACCAATAGGGCCCTATTGGCAGCTGTCTCTGGTGCTTTCCCACCACCAGCACTCCCTGCTGGCAGAAGGGGAAGAGCATCCACCTCTTCACCATCATCTGCCCCACCTGCCCCACCATCCCAACGTGGCCGTGGCCGAGGAGCTGCTGCTGCACGTGGCAAGGGCCCTTCCAAGGCCAAAAAGCCACGCACATGAACTTGTGTCCACATTAATCTCCACCCTTATATCTTCCCAAATCTTTCATTTTGCTGTGTGTGTGTCAGCCTCCTGTGTGCAAACCAATCCCCTGCACAGGGTACCCACATTTGCCCTCGGTTCGAATGCTGTGTTTGGTTCCTCTGTTGGCCTCTTTTGGCTACCATTACTGTCTGCTGTACTTGAAGTGTTGGTGCTATACTTTTCTTGTGAAGCCACCTGATGTGTTCCTAATGATTCTGCTGTGGCTATGTATGTAAATAATACATTTGTAACTTTATTTTTTATTTAAAAAATTCCTGGTATGGTACCTTTAATTTGTGGCATGTGGCAAAAACATGCTTTTTCAATTTTATATTTGACCTTAGTCTAATAAATTTATATTTTTATCCCCAAATATGTGGTGTTATTGGTAAATGTACAAGTGACATGTATATTTATATTAGTGATAGCAAGTTCTGTCCATTGCTTGCAGTGTAAATGTGTTTAACAAATGCAGCCGTGCTTTCAGCATAGCTTTGTGTGTTTTGTAATGGACCATTCAAGCTGCAAGGTTTCCAATTGAAGCAATGAAAAGAGTGTAATTAATGAGTAATGAGTAGAGGAGTGGATTGTATTGTGTTCAGGTGACATTGGTTCAGGTGCGGGAGTACTAATTGGGCGATCCGAATGCCTAGCGCATGACCGAGTGGTGTCCGCAAAGAAATACTTGCTTATGGACACCGTATATTTCTTGCCTTTTGGTTCGTTTGCAGTCGGTGTTCAGTCCGAATGTACGCGTACCAGAATTAGTGCACTCCCTCCTGTACGCCCATGTTAACGCCCAGTTTAGCCCAGTTTGAAACTATGCCCCTGTGTACTTCCGAATGACGCCCATAATACGCCCATATCTCCTGAATGCGGTGCACATTTCTGTACGGTATTAGTGAGAACAAGTACGGAGACCTTGCGTGGCACATGCGCATATCGTTGCCTACGTATGCGCAGACGGCTAAAAAACGCCATCCGAAAGAATTCGGAAAATTATGCATCGACCAGAATAAGGCCCTTAGAGACATCAGGCAATGGGTGACAGCAGTGTGAGGGTGACTGCAGCATAAGTGTTACATACAGTGAGTGACAGCAGCATGAGAGTGACATACAGTGAGTGACAGCAGTGTGAGTGTGAAAGCAGGTTGAGGGTGACAGGCAGTGGGCAACAGCAGCCAGTGGCGTAGCTTGTGTAAGGCAGCCCCCGCCACTGCTTGGAGGAGCAGGGGCTGCGTGGGCGCCGGAAGCCTCTCACTCTAACTAACCTGCATAGCTGAGGTGATGTGAGGTCCGTCCTGTCTCTACCTCCCTAGTCCCTTCCTGCCAGCAGCAGCACACAGGCAGGAAGTTCGTAACTGTTTCTGTGTACACAGTACACAGCACAACCTCCGTCCGTCCGAGCAGGCTGAGCAGCTTCAGCATCGTCCCTCTCCCTGCTTTCTTTTCTATCTTGACCGTCCTGCTCCAGTGTCTGCCTTCTCTTCCCCTGCACTCTGCACTCCCCTTCTACAGGCTTCAGCACAGGAGCTTAACACAACAATAAGGTTAACCCTTTCAAACCCTAGTTTTCTACAGTGGGATGCAAAACAGTCAGTCTGTGTCGTCACATGTCAGCATATTTGTGTCAGTGTCTGGGTTTCTGTGTTGTCTCTAGATGTCAGCGTCTGTCAGTATCAGTGTCTCTATGTGCAGTCTGTGTGTCAGCGTATCTCTGTGTATAGTCGTCTCTCAGTGTCCATGTGTCAACATATGTGTCTGTGTCAGCGTCCATGTATAAACTTGTCAGCGCCCGTGTTTTAGGATCTGTCCATTTGTCATCATCTGTTTGTCGGCATCTGCGTGTCCATGCATCTGTCAGCATAGAGTACTTTCTATCTGTACAGATTTTCGTGGGACAGGGATTTTTTTGTTGTGACTGTCCCTCTCTCCCACCCAAGGGCAGCAATGTCCTGCGATGGGGAGAGGGGCAGTTGGGAGATGCCCTGTCACTTGGGGGTTGAATAGACATTTTGCACCTACACAGAGCATCTATTCCAGGGTTACCTACCTTCCCGGAATGGCCGGGAGGGTCCAGAAAATCGTGTCACCCTCCCGGCTCCCCGGAAAGGTGGGCAACCCTCACGGATTCTGGGGGACCCCCGCTCCCCCCCCCCCTGATTGCGGCTCACCCTCCCCGACTGCGGCGTTTGAATTGCCGTACCTGCAGATCTCCGGGGAGGGGGGGGGGCTAACGTGTCATAATTGCGTCATTTAGCCCCGCCCCTCCATGGATATAGTCAAATGGAATCACTTTCCTTCATGGGGGCGGGGCTTAATGATGTCACATTTAAGCCCCGCCCCCGAACTCCTGCTGAAAGTCTCCTCTCCGGGCTTCTCCTGAAGCTCACAGAGTGCTTAGCATGCCTCCATAGTGATGAAAATGGGAGGAGGCATTGCTTGTACTGAACTCGGGCGGCATTAAATTCCAGCCATAGTGTAAGGTGCATTTAGGTTTGTGGAGTGTAAGGTTAATGACGGCATGTGGCATATAGTGCAAGGGGTATTATGATGTGTGACGTAATGTTTAAGGAGCATGGGGGGGGCGCCAGAAACTTTTTTGGCTGGGGGGAGCAAAATTTATAGTTACGCCACTGACAGCAGCATGATGGTGACTGCAGTGTGAGGGGGACAGCAGTGGTTGACAGTATCATGATGGTGACAGGCAGTGGGTGACAGCAGCATGAGGGTAGCAGTGGCATGTGGGTGACAGCAGCATGATGGTAACAGCAAAGTGAGGGTGAAAGGCAGTGGGTGACAGCAGTGTGGTGATGAAAGTGGCATGTGGGAAACAGTGGCATGTGAGTCACAGTGGCATGTGGGTCAAAGTGGTGTGTGGATCACAGTGATGTGATGGTGACAGTGGCATGATGGTTACAGCGGCATGAGAATGACAGTGGCATGAGGGTGAAATCAGCTTGAGGGTGACAGTGAGGTGTGATTGAGAGTGGCGTGTGGGTGACAGCAGCGTAAAGTATCAGTGTCATGTGGGAGACAGTGGCATGAGGCGATAATGGCACTTGTGGGACGGGCAGTTGGAGACAAATATTACAGTTTACCTACCAAGCAAAACCATCAGCCCCCTATGTCCTTGTCGACAAAAAAGTGAAAAACCACATGCTGACCTTTTGACTGTCAACCTTCCCCATGTCGATCTAATGCTTGTGTCAACCTAATGACACTGTCGACCTAACCCATGTCGACCTACAGTCATGTTGACCTTCACGCATGTCGACCTAAATGCATGTCAACCTAAATGCATGTCGACAGAATGTTGTCGACCTAATGCTTGTTGACCATCATGCTGTAGACCTAGTGACCGTATTCCCCTTACACAAACCCATGTTTATGCTTTGACTGAGCACAGAAGCTCTCGCACACTCGCTGACTAGTCTAGTCATGGTCATATAGCACACACACACAATGCATATGCATTCTCTCTCTCTCTCTCTCTCTCTCTCTGTCTTTCTCTCTACTATTAATCCTTGTTGGCTGTCTTTTCAAGCTTTTTCAATACAGCATGTCTACATGGCCTTTATTTGTTCTTGTGATTATTGCACCCCCACAAAATTTCTTGAAGCCCATGGCACCATCCTGGAATGTAATTCTTTATGCTACAGTAAGATTTTATCACTAAGAAGAAACTATTCCCAAGATGGTCACAAACATCTCAAAGTGCAGAGAACATTGATTGTTTGGCAAATGCCATTAAACAAAGTCTACCAATCTATTGGCTGGACAAGTGAATGTTATTCAGTTATCCAGTTCATACCAGTATTCACAGGATTGCCAAAGGAAACATTTAATCAATAATTCCCTGTGCATCTCATTTCCAGATTTGGCAATATTCATTTGCCATCCAGATCACTGTTTGTACCTCCACTGGAATACTTCTGTCAGGCTACCTAAAGGGTAGGGTGTATGTTAGGAAACACATACAACTCTGGAACTCAAGCAAAGCATCTGGAAAGAAATGTAAGCTCTCATGAGCCTTGCGCTCTCAACTGTGTGCTTTTCTTAGAATATATATATCTGCCACCCTGATAATTGCATCAGTGTTCTGTCCCCCGATGCAACTGTCTTTAATTACTATGTAATTATACTAAATTGTTTTGTACTTTAATTAGTTTTTTGCTCATTTATGTATTTTTAGGTGCTGCAAAACCCTTGTTGCATCATATAGATAAATAATGATGATTAATAATAATAATAATAATAATAGCAAAACCAAATGTATAAACTGATAAGAGTCCAAGCTGCTGTTTATAAGGGATACTCAACACTTCATAAAGAAAATTTCAATTATAAGAGCAGCCATTGCATTTTTTGTGTTGATTCGCACTATATTGTTGATGACAGAGAGAGATCAAGATTATTCCCTTTGAGGTGGTGACCATCTAAGGGATGTGATATTCAATCCTTAAACAATGCTATTATCTAACCAGGTCATATCCTGCACATAGTAAATGTGCTTGTTTCAGTCCTAGATATTTGTATTTAAAATGTGTACCATTATTTTAGGACAACCTGTATATTTTATACAGCAAGTTGCACACCAAGACTTCAATAACGGTGAAATATGTAATCAATATTTAGGGGGAATATCCCTTCATCAGAACACACAAGGGAAAATACTTACAGTGCAGAACTTCCCCAATCCTTATGCTGCCCACCACTCATTCACCAGCAACCACTTCTGGTCACAACCTTCCCACCTGAAGTGACATAGCTCCATCGGGACAGGCAGTATGGGGTGTAACAATGCCTGCTACTACATGTCTTCTTGCTCCCTGACAAACAAATCTGTGTACTGCTCTGATGCTTGTCATAAATTAGATTGCCATATATTACTTCTCAGCCAGCATTTTGAAGTCTATGTATCAGTGCAAAGTCAGTGTATAACAGCGCTTTTATTATGACAACTATATAGAATAATCTCACCTTACACCAGCGATTCCCATTTTTTTTTTTTTAAATCAGGACACCATCTAGTATCAGAATTTTTTACATGGCACCCCTAGGCCTTCAATTTCCTATTGAGAAATTTGTCCACATATTTTACTATTGGCTGTCACTAGTTTTGTCTTCTGCATGGAACATAAATAATTTGAAAAGAGACTGGACAACCAATCCAAGGCACCACTGCAAGTGTCCCGAGGCACCCCAGGGTACCAAGGCACACAGTTTTGGAACCACTGCCTTATACTGTATATCAATAAACAATCAGTGAATGCCAATGTTCAGAAGTGTGAGCTCACATTCAGTCAGCAGCGATTGATGTTATCATGCTGGGCACGTTCTTTGTCCAAAGCCAACTTAGCCTGTCCAGCGAATATTACACCATACTGCGTAGAATTTTTTTTTACCTTAAAATGTAATAAATTCAGCTAAACAAATAGATATATATTTGCAATGTAACAGGGAAATATAATAATAAAGATCTGATTTTTTCATAATATGGTGCGGATGAAAAATGAATTTCCCATTTCTTATAATAAATTAATTATTTGTAATCATGTGAGTTAAAGTAGTTTCTGTAATTATTCCAACTCGATAATATATTATCTGAATTCTAGTAAGACTTCATTAATATGTAATCTAATTATTAACAAGGGATATGAAGCCTTGACACATTGTAATTTTATTACTTGGATTTGCTGCAATTACTGGAGATGCAAATATATTACATTATCAAAAATTATATTTGTTTGCTTGTAGCTTTTTTTTCCTCTTCTTTTCTGGAAATGTAAGGTGAATAGTATAATCAAGTTCTGTGGAATATAGTAAAAGCAGTTCTCAAAATGAGATTTTCTTAACCTCTTTGTTATTCTCTTTCCATGTCTTATATATTACTTTTGATAATAAAATACAAAATTATAATATTCTATAAAACAATCATATAAATGCTAGTAACTCTATTGTAGACAAAATAATTATATTTATATAATTAAATAAATAGTTGTTTTGTCTGTAATGAATGTTGAGTTTCACAGGTGGGTGTTAAATTTCATGCAAATAAAAAAAATAAAAAAAATATCAGTTCTTATGAAAATATGCACATTTTAAATATATTAAAAAGTACTGTACAGATGTGTCCACGTACATCTTGGTTTTACTGCACCATGGCCCTTATTCAGATCTGTGCGGCCGGAGCCGCACACGGTGCTCCGGCCGCACAAACCAATCCCCGCCCACGATACGGATCGCCACGGCCGTCCGTACACGGACGGCTGGCGATCCGCAAGAAAATGGTGGGGCGTACGCCTCCACCATGGTGGGAGCTGCCCCCTGCATTTGATGGTCGGCGACCATCGAAGGCAGGGCCGCACGCCCCACCAGGTCCCGCAAGCTGAGACCACACGGACAATCGTCCGTGTGATAGCTTGTATGGGGGCTGAGAGCTGACATCCGGCGACGTCAGCTTTCCGCCCCCATCACTGGCGTCATACCCTCATTAGCATGCATACGCCCCGCGTTTGCATGGGAACGCCCATGAAACGCGGGGCGTATGCATAGGGAAATGAGGGTATGAAGCCCCTCACGCCCCTATACGCCCCCTTTGCGGCGGACGAACTACGTCTGCGGCGAATTGGGCTGCACATGCGCAGATTGACCTCTGCGCATGTGCAGACTGAAAACATCGGCGGTACGGCCGCACGCGGGCCGTACCGCACGATTCAGAATAAGGGCCCATGTATGGCACAATATGGCACACCTTGGACTCTGCAAAAGTCACACTTTGTGATTTTTCTAAAAATTTGTTAATATTAAAATTAAATATATATTTCAGGTCCCCATTAAAGTAAAATATTGCATTAGCAAAATAATAATAATAAAATAATAATAATAATAATAATAATAATAATGATAATAAAAAAAGATAGATTTTAATGTGTGTGTGTCCCTGATTTCAACTGTTCATATGGATAACACAATAGGTAGCAACCCACAAAAGTACATTTAAACAAACTGTAATGCTGTAACAACAGAGATATAAATCACTATGGAAGTAGCTTCAAGTGGGTAGCTGACAAATCAAATGTACAGTATGCGGAAACAACACCAATAGGTGGGACTAAAAAGAGGCAGATTTTCCAAAAGGCAACCTAGGCACCTGCCTAGAACCCAGCAGGTCCTAAAATGGCTACAAAAAGATACCCTGGCCATTCAAAATGTTCTCAGAGAAGCATTGCGTGACTACCACATGATTTCATTAGAACCCATGGAGTTGCCCGCACTCTCAAAGTCCAAAATAGCTTAATCCATTTGGATTGAACCACTTAATGTGCCCAGAAACAAATACAGTACTATACAATTTATTCATTCCGGAACTGCACAGGCTTAGTCTTACAAATATAAATGCAGCAAGGTGGTGCATCCAGTTGTACAGCAGGAGTGGCAAAGCCAACATTTCATTAACAATTCCCTGTGCATCTCCTTTCCAGATTTGGGGGCGCATTTATCATTATAAAGCGATGCCGGCGTGATGACATCGCAGGACATCGCATTGCGGTATTGTGAAATACCGCTGGTATGTATCATTATGAGGGAGCAGGGACAGCGCTCCGAAAGGAGCCCGTCCCTGCGAAGCCCTGACCCGGAAGCTGGGGGGGGCAGTGCATGCGCGGCTATGCGCTGACCCACACCGACCCCTCTGACCGCACTGCCCCGCTCGGCAGTGTGATGTGTAGCCATAGGCTACAATGGGCTATAGCCATATCAGAATGGCGATAGCCCAGGGGTGCGATGCCGGGCTTCCCGATGTTGATACATCGGGCAGCTTCGCATCTCCCATAGAAACCTATGGGGGATGCGGCCGGCAGCGGTGAAGGGGGGGATCACAGCCGGGTTCGGAGATTCCTGCTGTGGTCCCCCTTTAATACATTTGGGGGATACTAAATATTTGCGGTTAACCCCCGAAAACGGATGTTTTCGGGGATTTAACTGCAAATATTGCTTGATAAATGCGGCCCATGGTGATAACCTTTTGCCATCCAGATCACTGGTTGTAACTCCACTAGAATACTTCTGTTAGGCAATCTAAAGGGTAGGGTATTTGTTGGGAAACACATACAACTCTGGAGCTTAAGCAAAGCATCTGGAAAGAGATGTAAGCTCTCATGATATTTGCATCAGTCCTGTCCCCTGATACAACTGTTTTTACTTACCATATACTTGTCCTAAACAATTGTGGGCAATCAGTTTACTTTAACATATCACACAGGTATTAAGCTTACTTTCAAAAGACCTAGAGCCTGATTCAGATTTGTACACAGTGCCGTAGACTGTGCATGCACCTAGGTACTCTATCTATGCCACCTGCAATCAGCAGCAAAAATGTTGTCCTATAGTTTGTTTGAGCAAGGAGGGCCCAAAACAGGTAACTTGCTTAGCGCTCCCTGAGATCTAATTCTGCCTCTGGGACTTATATGTACATCACCAGACCTGTGTGGAAACTGTTGCTTTACATACCATATATCTCCACATTTCAAATAAAACTATACTTTCTACCACTGAGACTGAACAGGGATCCCAAAGCAATCAACATACAGTAAAACAACTCATTACCATAATCTCTGAATATCACAATATCACACTACTTCCGCAGTGAAGCCCAGAAACCACATAGTTTGTAACCCCCCATATAGCACACACTCTTGTTCCATTAACATAAATCACAATAAATGTAGATGGATGTCTGCCTTAGATTACTTTTTTCAGCATCGGGTACTCTGCTCTGTAAAAAGGCAAAAGGTTTTTGCGTGGGAATGGTCCTACTCTGGGCTGGACCACTGACTGAGAGCCTATGGGCAATCTTCATTATGAGCTCTTTGTCCAATCCACTCCTCGTACTGTAGCTAATACTGTATTACTAACCAGATTATATTGAGGAAAGAAACACACTATACCATCTATACAGTAAGATAAAGTTAATCTATTTTTTCTCCAGTTGGTAAAAAGCTAAGGTTATGACCCAAGGCAAAATTATTGTAATGCACATATTTCTTATAGAGGGAGCTTTATTAACTATTGGCATTTATGCTCATTTCATTTACATTTTCAGATAATAAAGTAATTTAACTATATAGTAATATATTGTAGATAAAAGGTGGTCAAATTTCTGTACTGTATACACAACAAAAGTTTGTAAGAAAGTGACTACATGTAGACTTTTACACATTAAGGATTTTGGTCTTCTTATGACTGGAAACATGGGACAGAGTAAGTGTAAGTGTAGGCCATTTGGGGCAGAAAAGTACACATGGACACAGCCAAAGACCCAGTATACTGATTAGAAATTGGAAATCTTGTGTGTGCTGTAGGTAGGTGCAACAATCTAAAGTTATCTCTTTAGATATGCTAATTATGTACTGACCCATTATTACCATCTCATTCTAAAACTACAGCATATTGTGAATGCTGGTATTTAATATTGAAATCAAAGGTGAAAAATTAAGATGGGAGAGAGGGGAAAAAACAAACATCTTACGATGATACAGGTACAGTATACTATAAAAGTGAATCAGATACCAAAAAAGATTGTACTGTATATGCATAATAAATTACATTTTTAGAAGGTAGTAAATATTAACAGGGCTGCCATCGGAAATTATGGGGTCGAGGACTTACAAAATAGACAGAACCCCCACTCCAAGGGGGATGGGGGACAGAGATGGTAAGAGAAGAGGATTTTACAGATGTAGCACCACTCATTCAATCCCTGCGCCAGATCCCTTTCACTGGCAAGCGCCAGTGATAGGGACTAAAACGCGCGTGTGTCTCACATGCACGCACGTCCCAGTATCATGGCAGCTGGGCAGCATTTTCCTGCCCTTCTCCGCTTCAGGGAGATGCTGCCCAGTTTGGGTGGGGGGCAGTGAGGGGGACCGGCGGCGATGGTGGGGAAGGCGGCGGAGACTGGTGACAGGCTCTGTTGCCAAGGGGTGCTCAAGCGGCTCGTGCGTGAGCGCCCCTGGTGGTAGCCAGCTGCTGACGGGGCTGGTGATAGAATCGCCAGCCCCTGCAAAGATGACCCTCGCTACATCTGTACCACCACTGGATCATAAGTGGAGCTACAATGAGGGATAAGAAGTGGCAGTTACAGTGACAGAGAGACATCCCAGGGATATGTGGGAGCAAATGCAAATGAGGGTCAGGGGATATCCTAGAGATAAACGAGGGGAATACATAGTTGGTGGTCAGAGGGTTAAGCAGTAATATTAAATCTGGCTATACACTACTGTGATGTAATGCAGCAGTGTATGCCCATTTGATCTCCCTTGAGCCACCTGGGACCTTCCCATGTGGCAGAATCACATATGATACATCACATGCGGTCCATTCACATGTGATTTATCGCATGCGACCCCGTTCCCCGAGGCCTGGAGGAGGTCAGGACTGTGAATAGGCTGCGAGAGGTGATGGTTAGTGTTAGGCTGTGGGAAAGGAGGGCTAGGATTAAGGTGGGGATTAGTGATAGGTACTAACTGGAGGTTTAGGGCTAGGCTGCTGTAGGAGGAGAATAGGTTTAGAAACTAGGGTAAAGATTGGGTTATGGGAAGGGAGTAGGCCCTAGGAGGATGGTTAGGCTGTGGTAGAGTTAGAGAAAGACACTAGAGTGAATGTTACGCTGTGGGAAGTGTTAGGGTTAAGCACTGGGGGGGGGATAAGGCTGTGGGAGGGTTAGTCCAAAGGGGAGGGTTCGGCTGTGGGAGGGTAAGCACTAGAGGGATGGTTCCTCAGAGATGTCTGAGAAGTGGCAAAACTAAGCAAACCTGTTTGCAGTCAGTTTTAGGCACTGTGGGCATAGGCGAATCTAGAATTATGGTAATGGGTGGTCCCAGATCTAGACATAATAGCAGGGGGACCTTTGCACGGGGTAGCCGCGCAGCAAAAAGGGGGTGTGTCCTCATGGGAAGGAGGCATGGCATCACAAAAAGAGGTGTGGTATTACACTTTAGACCATATACAGTAATGCCCATTAAACATTTTAGCAAACTCCGTAATAACCATTACACATAAAGCCACATGCTGTAATGCCAATTACACAGAAGATCACACACCATAATGCCCATTACACATTGTGCCACACATCATGATGCCCATTACATACTATATAACAAACCGTAATGACCATTACATATTTGCCACATAAGTGTGTATCTTACACATGATGCTGCACACATAATACCCCTTACACACGATGCTGCACACCGTAATGCCCATTACACATTAAGCCACACATTATGTGTAATGCCCCCACATACCGCCACTTGTAGCTTCCCTTAAGCAATGCCCCCAAAAGAGCCACTTCAGCCTTCACTGCTGCTGCACGGAGAGATGGAGAGCGGTGCAGCTGCTTCTATGGGGAGAGGAGCAGAGCGCAGCGCAGAGCACACTCCCACTCCCCTCCTGGTGTCCCCTCTAGCTGAGTGGACATTTGAAATATTGTGCGCGCTGTTGTTGTGCGTGACGTCGGGGGAACACGCCGGGCGCCAGCACCAAATGATTAAAGGGGGGTGGGCTGAGGTGAAAGCAGGGAGAAGAATTGGAGCGGAAGCTGCAGGGGTGACAGTCATTGACAGCTGGGCAGAGAGCAGGGGGCTGCCCGGCTGTATTCAGAGCACTGCAGGTCACGGCTGTTTGAAATAATACCCCTTTCACAACAGAAAATGCAGGGATTTACCCGTGAATATGGTCTCAGGATCATGCAGGGACATTCCCAGGCTGACCCCTTATACACCAGCCTAGTCCCTGCATTTTCTGGTGTGAGGGGGAGAGACAACCACTCTCCTATCCCTACCCCCCTTTAACCAACCAGCTATATCTTCGGAACCAACTGACCCATTAACATGAGACCAGTATCATATTGAAGAACTTTTTAGTTGGCTTCGAATGATTTTGTTCCTGTGAAACTGGGCTGTTTGGTTCCAGAGAAATCTACCCTCAAAAAACATGAACAGTCATGAAATTACATTTTAGAAATGAAAAAAAAAAAAAAAACGGTTTAACCTCAATATCCCTGGAACCAATTAACCCATATGGATCCAGCCTGGTATCAGATTGAAGACCCAGTGATTTGGGTTCGACTGAGATCAACCAGTGAGCTTCAGTGATGCCGAAGTGGGAACTGGCAGCCGTTGAACTGGGTAGGGGTCGGAATAGGCTGCGAGAGGTAATGGTTAGTGTTAGGCTGTGGGAAAGGAGGGCTAGAATTAAGGTGGGGATTAGTGATAGGTACTAACTGGAGGGTTAGGGCTAGGCTGCTGTAGGAGGAGAATAGGTTTAGAAACTAGGGTAAAGATTGGGTTATGGGAAGGGAGTAGCCTTTCACAACAGAAAGTGCAGGGATTTACCTGTGAATATGGTCTCAGGATCATGCAGGGACATTCCCAGGCTGACCCCTTATACACCAGCCTAGTCCCTGCATTTTCTGGTGTGAGGGGGAGAGACAACCACTCTCCTATCCCTACCCCCCTTTAACCAACCAGCTATATCTTCGGAACCAAGTGACCCATTAACATGAGACCAGTATCATATTGAAGAACTTTTTAGTTGGCTTCGAATGATTTTGTTCCCGTGAAACTGGGCTGTTTGGTTCCAGAGAAATCTACCCTCAAAAAACATGAACAGTCATAAAATTACATTTTAGAAAAAAAAAAAAAAAACGGTTTAACCTCAATATCCCTGGAACCAATTAACCCATATGGATCCAGCCTGGTATCAGATTGAAGACCCAGTGATTTGGGTTCGACTGAGATCAACCTCGAGCTTCAGTGATGCCGAAGTGGGAACTGGCAGCCGTTGAACTGGGTAGGGGTCGGAATTAGCGGGTCCCATGTTATCCTATAGGGAAAACGTTCCAGGTTTGCCTGGCAGTATCTCCAGGGGGCTAGAGACACGGGGCTGGGCTCGTTGGAAAGCCACATCCCTCAGCTACAAAATGGGCTAATGGATGGTCCGGTGCACCCCCGGATCACCCCCTAGATTCGACCTATGACTGTGGGTGATGAGCTCCATTCTATGCCTCTTGGTGGCTGCCTTTGATCTGCTCCTCCTTGGAGCTGGACAGCACTTTATGGGAAGGATCACTGGCCAAGTCTGCCACTAATCAGCACCCTTTTGCCTTTGTATTAGCTGTGCAACACAATCCAGCTTCTCCTTGCAGCTCCTGCTACATTGAGCTCAGTCATTGAGCCTCAGGCCCACCGCCCACTTCCCCCAGATAACCAGTGGGGGAAAGGAGTGGCAGAGAGAAGGGGGCACCTCTATATGCCTGAGAGCCCTCTATCTTCTGCTGACATCACATGCCACAGAGCAGCCTGCGCGCGATGAACCCTGCGCACCAGCTGCCTGCTATGGAGAGACTGGGATATCACGATCCCCGTTCCAAAACCTGCTTCATCTGCCCAAGTGCCTGTGGACTGAAAGAAATAGAAGCCCATGATATCCGTTATAACTAACGGGGCCGTACGGGCCGGTACCCTTGAGATAGGAATGTGAGTCCTTACAGGTCAACTCTAACTCCTTCATATTGAGCTCCAACCCCTAGAATCACTCGGACTGCTAATGTATTCCACTATCTGTGTAATTCATTATGCTAATTATTTAGACTTATATTTGGTTACTTGTTTACAATATGTTACGGGAATACACCTCTCCCACTGTACACCAGTGATTCTCCTATTTCTGAAGTTATATATTTAATAGTTTGCATTATATACTGCCGTTGATATAGAATGCTATACATGTTTACATCAGTTACGTGTTATGTACTTATGTTTACTTACTTATGTTTAGAATGCATGACCTAATTAAGGTCACTCCTCTAATGTTTTTTGTCTTGTTGCCAACTTTTTTGGGTGACAAACACTCTGACCCTTGTTTTGGGGTCATTTCAGTTTTCTACTACTCCATCCCTTTCCCCTTCCATATGATGTTTATTGCTTTTTATGCTTCCCCACTGTTGTTTCCCTTCTTTACTCTGAGTCCGCCGGTATGTGTGTCCCTTCACTAAATATATCTCTTCCCTTCAATTTCCCATATGGTAAAAAAATTTCATTAAATGTGCACGTTTTGAATTCCCTGAATAAGAGGCGTCAGGCTCTAGAAACCTTCCATAAGGAAAAAGCTACAGTAGTAGGCTTACATGAGACACCTTTTACTGCACTGGCCCCACCTTCCTTTCATAATTCCTGCTACCCTGTAGGCTACTTTGCAAATGGCCCCTTCAAAAAGCAAGGTGTGGCTATTCTTTTCCACAATTCGGTACAGTTTGACCTGATTTCGCAAACATCTGATAAAGATGGACGCTACTTAATTTTGGCGGGGAAACTAGAAGATAAGGTAATAACCCTAGTATCACTATATGCCCCGAATACTAATCAGATTTCCTTCTTACGTAAATTATTTGCCATTATCCAAAAGGTCCAGAAAGGCCATCTGATACTTATGGGAAACTTCAATATAGTCCCAGATGAGAAGCTAGACAAATCTCTACAACCTTCCATCACTTCCAGAATGCTTTGCACACTAAGCCCCCTAAGCCACTTGTTGATAGAGTACAATTTATATGATGTCTGGCAAACAAAATCCCCATCGGTCAGAGATAATATATTTTTCTCCCACATACATAATTCTTATTCCCACATAGACTTAGATAAGTGGTTACTCCAACATACCACCAAATTGTCCATAGTCCCCGTAGTCTGGTCTGATCATGCAGCTGTGACTTGGTCTTGGAACATCCATGACTCCAAAATACCACCTCACCCCTGGAGACTCCCAGAGTATTTATTACGATCCCCTGAGGCACGTTCCGCAGTTTCAGAGGCTCTACATTCATACCTAGCCACAAACTTGCCACTCCACACTTTCATACCCACCCATTGGTGTGCACTAAAAGCTGTACTACAAGGCACATTTATACATATTGGAGCTAGCCTCAAAAAACGCGCTTTAGGACAGCAGGAAGACTTGGAAAAACAATCCAAACTTTATTCCTCGATCACATGAAATACGCCTATACTAGACTCCAGCAGAAATATTACACGTTGGGTAATAGATCTAATGCCTTTTTGGCTCACAAATTGAGAGCGCATTGAGTTCGAAATAGAATCAAACTTATCCAAACCCCAGATGGGAGGAAACTCCTTAACCCATCTGATATAGCAGAGGCATTTGCAGGGAAGGCACCTGGCCCTGACAGTTACACTAATTCCCTTTACAAACAATTTGCTCCAGAACTCACCCCACGTCTCACTCCATTATATTAACATGCCACAGACCACGGGTCACTGCCCGAAGAAATGCAATTACTATTCACAAACAAGGTAAAGACCCCTCCCTCTGCTCCAATTATAGACCAATAGCCTTACTTAACACAGATCTAAAAATCTTTTCTAAATTGATAGAGAACAGACTTGCCCCCTTTGTCCCTCAGATTGTTCACCCCGACCAGATTGGTTTTGTCAGGGGCAGACAATCAACCGTTAATACTAGACGAGTCTTCAACCTAGTCGAATATCTTGCGAATAGCAATGAAGAGGCCCTTTTTCTTTCACTTGATGCTGAGAAGGCATTTGTTCGGCTGCATTGGGGCTTCCTCCGTGAAATTTTAGCGAGAAATGGCTTGAAAGGCGAGATATTGTCCTCCATACTTGCCCTCTATAGCGCCACAATGGCATTAGTTTATACGAATGGCTTCTCCTCATCTCCTTTTAAAATTTCTAATGGTACGAGACAAGAATGTCCTCTTTCTCCCCTTATGTATGTATTGGCAATAGAACCCCTAGCGATAGCCATTCACCAATCTCCTTCCTTCCCTGGTATACAAATTGGGATGTCTCAACATAAACTCAGCTTATTTGTGGACGACGTCCTTTTATTTGTATCGAAACCAGTAATCTCTCTTCCCATTTCAACGAAGTCATTACACACTACACGGTGGCTTCATTTTATAAGCTAAATACATCTAAAACTGAGGCTTTACCTTTTAATATGAAGCCACACACACTATCCCGGCTTAAGCATACCTACAAATACAACTGGAAATCAGACTCAGCATTCAAATATCCAGCTCCCTATCCAAGACTACAGAGCTTAACTTCTCACCACTTATGGCCCAAATAGAATCGCTGACAAAGAGATGGGTAGACTTGGAAATATCATGGCTGGGGAGAATAGCAGCCTTTAAAATGTCAATTCTCCCAAAACTAATGTACCTGTTTCGCTCAATACCATATTTGATAGCCCAGAAAGTTATCAGCCGGATACACTCCATAATACTAAAATATATATGGAAAAAGAAGCCCCCAAGAATAGCTTATACACGGATTGCTAAACTGCGGAAACTTGGTGGCCTAGGTGTTCCAGATTTGAAAAAATACCAACTTGCTTGCCTAGCTGCCCAAATAACTGATTGGTCCCTGCCTCAGGGTACTAAACAATGGGTGGACTTAGAGAGACTACTATATGAGTATGGATCCCAACTCAACAGAGACCCCTCTAACGCAATACCCCTCGAGCCATCTCTGACTCACTGAAAGCATGGGACAAGCTGGGACTCTCATCTAAGTTACTTACTCTGCCTACTCGTAAACTCTCCTTACAGGCGCTCTTACATATAATCCCAGATTTGAATTTGGCCTCCTGGCAATCCCTAGGCATTGCTTCTATTACTGAAATGGTAGATGGTACATCGATCACCTCTTTTACTTCACTACAATCTCAATTTAAACTCCACTCCTCTGAACTCTTTTCATACACTTAATAATAAATAGCTCCATATGGTCCTCTGGGTCGATAATGCTCCCCCACCTAATATTTTTGCCAAAATATCTTCTGGAAATTGCAAGGGCTCTATTAAATTCTGGTACACTATAGTTCAAGCAGACCCAATGAATAGCAAATCATCCTCACAATTGAAATGGGAATCTGATCTGAAATGCTCACTAACCCAGAAACAATGGGAATCAATCTTCACCTCATCACATACCATGTCCAAATGTACTAATTACACGGAAATGCATTTCAAATTGTTACATGGTCTTTATTTCACTCCGGTTAAATTGCACAAGATTTGGCCTACAATATCCAATCAATGTTAGAGGGACTGTGGCCAGTTGGGAGATATTTTTCATGTGTTTTGGTCCTGCCCTAAGATCCTTCAGCTTTGGAAAAATGTCTTCGCCTTAGCGGCAAAAGTTTTACATCACTCGATCCCACAATCCCCCCGAACTAGCACTGCTCCATATATACCCAAATAATTTACCCAACACTTGCCATTATGTACTGGGCCATATTCTAATAGCCACCAGAGCTGCAATAGCACAAAACTGGAAAAATCCCTCCCCCCCCCCATCTCTCACCAAAATCATTAGGAAGATCCAGCATGCTTTTTCAGATGGAAACCATAGGACTACCATATGCTCTTAGGGCCAACTCTCCCCTAACCAAATGGTCTAGCTGGCACGACTACTCCACCTCAAGTTAGGGAGCTAACCTTCTACTGGAGACTGATTGATACTGTGCGATTGTGAGTTATTGCTCTCATTTCCTTGTTATTTAAGAATGTTATCTTGATGTATAATTATTACTATGACACTATGTACCTGGACTTTCCCCTTCCCTTGTTCCCTCACCCCTCCCCATTTATCTCTGTTTTCTGTACCCCAGCCCCTTCCATGGTTATCAGAACAAAAAGCTTAATAAAAAACTATTGAAAGGAAAAAAACATGTTGCAACATACTTAAGGCCCCTGTACACTGGTCCGATATGGCCACTATTCACTCAATTCCCATGGATTGAACCAAGAAATCAGGTGAAAAGTGGCCAAATCTGCTGTTTTTACAAATGTGTGTAGTCCTGTACACATTCGATCAGAGTCAGAGGTCAGACCTGCTGCACATATGACCTACATCTCAGCCCCCTTCCCAGCATTGGGGAACCGGATTGCATGCAATACTGTATGTCACATGCAGAAGAACCACATGCAATGTATCGCATTTAAACCTTCTCTGGCAGCTCAAGGGGCATTGGCTGGCCATACACTGCTGTGACTTCTCACATTAGAGCATGGCCACCATATTGACTATATTATCTTTGAAAAATATTTGCATTCTGTTACATAGTTAAATACAGAGAGGCTGAACAACTGTATTTCACTCAATAAGCCACGGCTAAATAAATATTAACAATATTTATTTCATTAAAAATGAAGATACAATATTGTAATATTAGATACCTTTGAAAGAACCCTCCATATATTATTCACAGTATTAAAAAAAACATATTCATATGGCTACAGTGCTAATATTTTTATCATCATTAAAAATGTTTGAATTTCTATAAAAGTCTATTCCAAACTGGTTCATTAACTTGTCTCAAGTTAAACATTTCTTAATAGATACTGTACATAGATTTTTATACTTTAGTCAAATATGTTTCCAGCTTGTTTAAGTTTAAATTGCTACAATGTTTAATATGTTTTATTGTTTCCCAGTGAACTGAAAGCTCAAACTTTAAATTGTACTATAAAACGTAGCCATGTAACCTCTAAATGACAAGACAAGTTATGGTCTATTACTAAGTTTGCTAAATGAAAGTGTCTTAAAAAGTTTGGACTATTAACAAAACATTGTCAGATTCAATCTAATTTTTAGTCATTACAATCTTAACAATACCAATTAATGTTTGCCTAAAAGAGTGTATAAAGCCAGGTAGAACACTAGTTTTTAGTACAGTATTTGCATTTTCAGCAATTTTTTTTATAATGCCCCATAAATTACTGGCAATTAGGTCTCCTCAAAAACGCGTTTCACTGCGCTCAGGGCGGCATTTTCGCGTCGAAATACGTTTTTGAGGAGACCTAATTGCCGGTGATATACAGGGCATTATCCACACTGTTGAAGTGACTCAACCCCCACATCTCACAGTCCCGGCGCAACCAAGACTGACAGAGTCAACGATACCCGGCTCACACAGAGGACTGTATGTGCAGGCAGGAGTCCGTACTCATTATCCAGCAGAAGCGGATATGCACTACCGAGAACAGGCGGCCAATGCACCCGGTCTGTCTATCATCCTGGCACCTGCACATGGTCTGTCTATCTCCCAGCTGTGGGCCTGAGAAATGCTGCGAGGCACACACAGCAGCACCCACCTCCTGCATCACTCGTCGCAGAACAAGCAGCCTATTCCTGGCAGCAGACAGTTCAATACAGGTAGCCTAAACAAACGGCTATGGACATTTAGTCCACTACCGATTACGGATACAAAATTTCAACTTCGCACCCCTTTATATCCAGTCTGGTACCACTAGAGACAGATATGTGAGTACCGACTGTCTCATTAATATTTATCTGTTGGGAGGACATAGACTTATAAAATCGCAACTGATACACCTATCTGGGACTTATTTCCATCCTCCCATCCTGACCTGCAGTCTTCATTAGCCAGGATTTTATATATGGTAATCCCTACTATTTATGCTAAGTTTTGGATGTATCTACATCCTTTTTAACTATATTCAATTTGTTTATGTGCTTTTTGCATGCATGCAATTTATTTGTTTTATTAAAGTGTTGTTATTTGTGCACAATTGGCGCCAGATGGTTTTTGTTCTTTTTTCTGCTAAATTCTGAGTGCAGCATCCCTCTTCCATAGGGCTGCCTACGTACACAGCACACAGTAAACTATCCTTAGCGCTTCAGACCCAGTGTCCTATTTGAAATGGTCAAATACACTGAATTAGGGATGCCAATCTTGGGGCATTTTTTTCAATCCCGGGAAAGGGATAGAAAAATGCTCAATCCCAAGATTTCTGGATTGGCTTTCCTAATAAAAAAATTCCCCCATCTCCCACATTAACTTACTTGGGGGAGTGGGGGAGCGGCACAGGCGGCAGCATAGCAGCAGAACAGGCAGGAGGAGAAGGTCAGCGGGTGCTACGCTGGGCACATGTGACATCCTATGTCCCACCAGTAGCAGTCACAATGTGGGGGGTTTCAATGGCGGCTGTGCGGCCTGTGCAGCATGACCTATGACTTAGTCACACTGTGCAGGCCGCACGCTGGGGTCAGGAACAGCCGTGCAATGTCTGTGCGGGTGCTTAGACTGCACATGCAAAGTCTAATCCCGAAATCCTGGGATTAGAAACTACAACCTTCTCCTCTTGGCTGTTCTGCTGCAATGCTGCCACCTGTGCCACTCCCCGACTGTAAAAATGTTCCATATATTTGGATCATTCCAGGCCCATCACACCAATTTCCATGGACCCTACTGACCATCCTGGAGCACAAACCTTAAGACACCATAACAGCATATGGTTTTACCAGCCCAATGTACCCTTATTGCTGAACAGTTAGCACTTTTTTTCTGGACACTTTTGGAGAGAAACAGGTGTCTTCTATGGGCATCCAAACCCCTTCACAGTGTAGTAAAACACCTTCACACTAGGGGTCTGATTCAGACCTGTTCACTAGGCTGTGTTTACTCATAGCCTAGCGAACAAGGAGGTGCCACCAACCAACTTGCTAAACCCCTTCCACTGGCCAAATCTCCTTGCTAGCATGTGAGGGGATGTGTACACAAACACATTCCCTCTCATGCGGTTGCCTCAGTGAAACATCGTTGTGGAGATTGCCTGCCCAGAGCAAACGGCTCTCTGGTTTTATACAGAATATTAAATCCAAAAACTTGCAACCCCAACATACTGTATGCTTCAATTTAATAATTTTGCTTTGTGATATACAGCAACCAATTTACTGTATGTTTTAAATGCTTTAGTATATTAATAACTATTGAGCATCATTTCACTATGTTTATTCGATTTTTTCCATTGCTGTGTACACACACTGGCCCTTATTCAGATCTGATTGCAGTACAAATTTGTTTGAAAAATGGGCAAAACCATGTGCACTGCAGGTGGGGCAGATGTAACATGTGCAGAGAGAGTTAAATTTTAAATTTTATTGATATGATATCATTACAATATCATCTGCTGCAGGGACCCAGCAGGGTACGGGGATTTGCCCGCATGGGATGATTGATGGTGGGGGAGAGGAGCAGTTTGGATGTATAGACTGAAGAATATTTCTAATTAAGGTCTTTTTCTGAAGTTTAGCATTTATATGTGGTAAATTAAGCAATACAAAAGATCATTTCTTACCTACAATGCTAGGAAAAGCTTTAATATATTGATCCATCCTCAAGCTCACAAGTGTATAATTGTTAAGCTTCTCCCATGTCAATAGAACTATGGGGGGTATTTTGATTCACTCTTTCTGACAAATTCCTTCTTAGATGGACAAAACCATGTGCACTGCAGGTGGGGCAGATGTTACGTGTGCAGAGAGAATTAGATTTAGGTGGGGTTTTACTTCAAAGTGAGATCTATATTGCCGTGTTAAAATAAAGCAGCCAGTATTTACCCTGCACAGAAACAAAATAATTCACCCATATCTTACTCTCTCTGCAAAGTTACATCTGCTCCACCTGCAGTGCACATGGTTTTGTCCATTAGAGAGAGAATTTCCTTTATGCATGAACCAGAATCAGGCCCATTGTGCAGATCCTTTTCTCTTCAATGATGCTCATTGCAACACTTCAACTATTGGCGTGCGGTGGGGTGAGGCAGGTGAGGCACAGCCTTTCCTGTCATACTTGCGCATATGCCGTCATTTTTAATTGATAAAGTATGTCAAACATACAAATAATTTACAAAGAAATTCTTATTTTTATTATTCTAATCATTTTTATAGTCAAAACGCTGGAGTAAAAAGTCTATGGCAGGTGAGGCAGTGCCTCACCTGACTACCTTTTCTGCACATCTCTTATCAAAACTCAGTGAATCTCCAGCAGTACACACTGCTGAACATGTGTATAATGATGGTATGTACCCCATGGCTCATATATTGTGTGCATATCTGGCTCTGGTACTTGCCAGGGACTCTTGAGCCCTTTACCTCACACATTCCTTTTATTGATTATCACTAAATTATGTGATAGGGCACTAATACCTAGACGTGGATAAGCATAAAATTGAAGGCTTAGGGCAGTATTCAATGAGAATAATTCTCTGTGCATGGCGAGAGATTTTTTCTCTCGCCATGCACTCGCCCTGTTCCGGAGGGCTCGCTGCCACTCCTGCTCCCACTATTCAATGTAGTTAAGACTCACCGCCACTCGCGGCGAGTCTTAACCCCTGCAGCGGACGACCGTCCGCGGCAGGGAGCTAGCAGGGAGCCGGGGGACGGTGGCAGCCAGGGAGATTAAAGTCTCCCTGGCTGCCCCAGAACATATGTGGAGGGGAGGAGGGCTCCCCGGGACCCAGGCAGCACAAGCTGCCCCCCCCTATAGCCAGCGGGGGACCGTGTATTCACTGCACCCGATCGTGCATATGTAATGATCGGATGCAGTGAATATATGAATATCTAATGAGCGGCTCGAGAGCTCCGGCCCCCTGCTGGCTGCTCTGTGTAAAAAAAAAAAAAAATTAAACAAATATTTTTTTTTTTAATTAAATATATATTCATGTGCTATAAGCACATGAATAAAAGTAACATGCCCCTTCACAGAAAAAAAATCCTGATTTTTTTACACCAAAATTAAAAAAAAAACCTAGTTTAAAAGTTCACATTCCAGTTCTCCATGAAAAGATGGAGAATTGCTACACGGAGAAACACGGCGAAAATCACTTAAAAAGACGGCGAAAATGTCACATTGAATAGGGTGGTTCACTTTTGGAGAGCAAAATGCTCCTTCCAACGCGAAAATAGCACAAACTCGCCATAAAACAAGGCAAATTTTTCTCATTGAATACTGGCCATAGAGACAGAAGCCCAATGATGACTACAAGCAGCTTTCAATTTCTGTCTGATCTCTAGGACAGGCACACAGGAGACATCTTAGTAGAAGATATGGCTTTTGCATGTATATATGTAACTGCAATCCCAGCACTGTGACTGATATTGCAAGCTTGGATATAACATCATGACTATCGGTTCTCTGCAGATGGACAAATGGAAGCAGGACTACAAGGCCAGGAAGTCTACGTAGTTGCATGCAGACTTAGCTGTTCCCTAATAGAAAATGGGGGTAACACTCTCCTATTTTAAGAATATCACCCTCCCCTTATCACCACTATCTGTCAATCAGGCAGTAGAAGAGGTGAGTTACAGGCAACAATGCAATGCCTGTTCTGTGCGTGTACAGAATGTTCTTTGTTGAGGATAACTGATAATCAAAACTGAATTCTTTACCTCTACTGTGCTCAAATCATAACATGTCCAAAGTCTTCCAACCAACAGTCCTAAATTGACTTATTAATTAATATTTTAAAACCCCACTATATCATGTCTGTATTATGTCGATGTACAGGTGTGTGCTTTCACATACCCTCTTTGATGCATTTGCATTACAGCAAGGACATTGCAGTATAGGGGATCAAATGCGTATTCACTCCTCACTGTACCATATGGTTGACTCCAAGCTGATTGTGCATGTGCCCACCTCCCATTTCCTGCAACAGGACCCAGTTGTGATGCATATGCTTGCAGTATGCTTCTTTTACCAGAAAGGCTGCAGTGGTACACATATGTATAGAGATTTTATTTATTATTTTTTTGTTAAGAATGTTTAGTATGGAATTAAAAAGGATGTAATTTAGAGATGAAATGATGGTTAATCTGATTGTGACCTGTTGGGGGTATGGCTTAGCACTGAAGTTGGAAGCTCAGTCACAGAACTCTAGCTAATCTGGAGTTTTCTCATATTTTGGCAGATGTATGAAAAAATAAAGTCGAGATCATGTGGAAGTGGATAATGCACCAGCCAAATAACTATGTTTGAAAAATGACTGTTAGGAGTTGGATTGTCTGGTGCATTATCACCTTCCATTTTATCTCCACTTTATCTCTTCACCAGGCTTAATACATCTGCCCCTTTGAATAGTGTAAGTCAGTACCTAATCAGTAGCCAGCACTGATGCACTTATACAGGAAGTATACAGATATTTGGTCTCCTAATATTTGGCTCCTGCCATGCATAGAAACCCCCTTGGTGTCATGTACTGTCACCTACAAATATAGGATGAAGACCTTATATCTAGATAGATCAGTCCCCTGCCAATACCTGCACTGCATGGACCACATGTTTTCCACCTGTAGACTAGCTTTGTAGCTAATTTATGAAGTACTTTCTTAACTCCTTTAGAAATTTTCACGCCAATATTTCCTAGGTTCATATGAAACATTTTAATGAGAGATACTTTCACAAATCCAATAATGTGTTATTTCCTAACACTTTTGTGAAAGTAGGAAAATAGATATATTCTGTAAAAAAGTAATGGTTTCATTCCTATTCCTATATTTTTGGTTTTCATGAGGTAATTTTAATGTATGGGGGTCGTTTTTTTGACAACCTCAATCAATACTAAGCATCAATTGAGTGTTAAACTCTTTTGAGTAGCTAGGTTGCACCCCTTTCCGAAACAGATCTTTAAAACCATAACTTGTGAAACCATTTAAACTCATTAAATTAATACATATACAACTGTAATTGGTGCTAAATAGGTAATCAATTATATTGATTACAGAAATCAATTAAAAATGGTGGTAAGGGAAAAGTGGTAAGGCAGATCAATATGTTAATCTATTACAATTACAGTCTCTGCAGCCACAGAGTATTTGAGATGTTAAAAGGAGTATACTGTAATCAATGAGCACAGCTAAAAGACAATCTTTGATCTATAACCATGTGTTTCCATTTGATGGTGTTTCTATGCTCCAGAGTAGAGACTAACCATGAAAGCATACCCTTCACTATAACCCCTGTGTGCTAAGGGGTTACAGTGAGGGGGAACTAGGTGGAACTGAGTTCCACCACCTCTAATGGTAGGGGGAACTGAGTTCTACAGTACGTCTACCACTGCCATGAACATGTCTACGCCTACCACTGCCACGTCTTCTACGTCTACCACTGCCACTGTAATTCCAACAGAAAAGCCTGTCCCATTGGCTTTTTCTTCTGGCATGGAGAAAACAAGAAAGGGTTACAATAAAATTTAAATGATCAGTATTTTAGTATCTCAAAAACTTTATGTTACTGGAGATGGAATACAGTTTGGGGCAGAAAAAAAGACAAACTATTGAAATCACCTAAACCAACCTAGATCATCATACTAGAGCTTTAGAGCCACCATGACAGAGAATGTTTCTAAAAAGCAGCAGGAAGCCAAGGAGTACCACACAACATGCCTTTCCAGTTTGCCTCAAAACCACAGCACCAGTGTATAAGTGTAGTTGCATGCTATACATCTAAGAAGACACATGAAGGTAAGAGAAATTGAAGCATTCCAAGAACTGATTCCAATCCAGCAGATCACACTTTATTTTGGAGGCTAATCAGATAAAATGATGGGCGCATTGGGGGCCTGCAGTAAAATGTTCCAACTTGTGGCTTAAAATCCTACACATTTGGATCCCCATACAAGCAAAATTCATCAGACTCAACAGTGTTTTTCCATTATTTCTTGAGCCAATCATCTCCACATAGAAGCATTCTACCTTTCCTATTGCAAGACAACAACTTCATGTGACCATGACCAGGTAGAGAAACATGTTGTTGGACCATTAACTAAAAAAATGAAAAGCATTAGCAAATCATAAAAAGATGAAAGAGTAAGTTAGGAGAATATTCTGGCCAGGTGATACATAAGTCACTGAGGTAGTGAGCTACTCTATGGTCCCTGTCATCTGCCATGATGAAATTATATTAAAGCATTCAAAACACTCATAAGAAGCATATGAGTTCACTGTAGGGAATGTAACCTATCATCCAAACAAAAACAATAAAACTAAAGCCTTTCAGATAAAGGGGGAGGAGAAAGATTTGCAATTAAAAGACAGTAGCCCCTACATTTTCTGCAGAAGGAAGGATTGTTGCTCAACAAACTGATGTCATTAGCATATCTCAGAAGACAACTGTGATGGTGTCACCTTCAATTGAACCTCCACATCCTGGCAAACTCTAGCATGCAAAACCAATCTTGCTTTTCAAAATATATCATCATAGATGCTCCGTACTGTTACACAAGATGAGTGAAGAATGCTTTTAACCAGGTGAAAGTACATGTTGGCATTTTCACTTCAATAAACACATACAGTTTGTTGAATATTTGGGGATAGGCTGCAGGACTGAGATGTAATAGATTTAGGACTGAGTTGAGAAACTGCAAAAATTGATGAAGAGGAACCCAAGGGTGACCCAAATCAGACCAAGCAGGGAAACACATATGAGCACTATGGTAGAGCAAGGCCAAAGAAAAAACAGTGCCACAACATCAGACAGCAATAGGAACCTCAATGAAAGGTAAGTATTTATCTTCTCTCAAATCTAAGTCAACATTTTACAATTTACCAACTTAATTTATGGATTAGGTTTGGCATTCCTCAATTGTGCCAGCATATTATAACTAACTTTGAGAACCAAAACAGGCAGTAACACCACAGTACTAGATGTCTCAGTTGAGGAGGCAACTTCAGATACAGGAAAGCTGGAGCAGACAGAGAGGCCAAAGATAGAGTTGAGGTCGTTCATCTGAATGCACCCCTCCATATCTCTTTCCCAGATCTCCACGTATACCACTTCTGTTATGTTCTGAGTTTGTGCTTTGATGTACCAAAAACTGTTTATTTTATGAGTCGTGATACATTGTGCTCACTCATTGTACCCACAGAATGGGTTCACTTTTTTGTGAATATTAGCTTTGCTTTTTTGCTCTGTTTTTAAAACTTTAGGGGTTCAGGTTTACAGAAGTGTAGATGTAGTCCAATTGCTTGATAAATTCTGAGTAGAAATCGATTGGTTTCTATATATCCACTTCCATAAACCTTCACTTTAATAATCAACCAATGAAATAAGAAAACGCAAATACTGTATGCACTATAAATAATTTATACCCATGATGTAAGCATACTCCATACTGAGCAAACCTCAAAAAAAAAACTGGCATTAATATTAGTCATGACTCAGAAGCATAATGCAAAATAGCAATGTAACATTTCTAAATTAAAAAAAAAGATAATACTTAATATGACTTTTTAATTTTGTCATTGTAGGTTATTTAGTTTTATCTTTGCAACCATAAGCAATTTCTAATATTCCTTTTGTATTACAGAGTGCAGTATATATTTTTTGCTTACAAATGAACATTTACAGTTATAACATTATAACACATTAAATTAAAGATGCACTGAGCAATAGGATTTTTTTCAACAGCTTGTATTTGTCCTTGAAAAATGCATAGTCATGCTGCCATACCAAAATTACCTCATTAAACAAATCCAAGATACTTTTCTTTATACTTTCATGAATATGAATAAAATTTCAATGCAAAAATGAGTGATGTGAAATATCCTGAGAAAAATTCTAGTATTAATATTCAGCAGACCAAAATAAGGCATTTCATTAATGTATACAGTAAAAGTAGACACAGAGACTTAAAACACTGAAAATATTAGGTATTATTAATTCTGAAAATACTTGTTACTTAAGATACAAAACTAAAACTGTCAAAAAACTAGTTATAATGAAACTAGTATAAAAGAGGTAAATTATTCTTAAACATGATGTTGATATTCTAAAAGTTCTTATACTTTATTTTGTACTTGTTTCCTAGAACGGCCACAATCGCGGGCATTGTGTACCTTAAAGTTAAGGTACTCGATGCCCCCGATTGACCCGATTTCCTTTGAAATCAGGTCAATTTTACCGTCAAAGGCAAAATCGGGGGCATCGCATCCGTCGCGCCCATTAACATTGCCCCCGACACGACCGACGCGATGCCCACGATTTTGCCATAGGTTTCAATGTTAAAATATTTTTTAACATTGAAATCGGGAGCATCGCGTTGGTCATGTGCCATTATAATGGCATGAGATGAGATGGACTTGATTAAGTCCATCTCACATAGGAAACAATGTGAAATGGGCCAATATGACCCATTTCACATTGTATATGGCCCCGTCGTCACCTAACAATTGACGCCAACCCGAAGCGTGGCAAGAGCAGCGAGCCCGCAAGGGGCGGCGGTGCGCATCCTCCGACCTTTTTATACCCCTACTATCCACTTCGGCGTGGAGTTGAGAATAGAAAGTGTGGCGAGCGCAGCGAGCCAACGAGCCCAAAGCGTGGCAAACGCAGGGGGTCTGGGGAATATTTTACATTGAATCCAATGTAAAATAGGGTCCCAGGGACCCTATTCACATTTGATTGAATGTAAAAATCGGGTCGATCGCATCGCATGCGATTTGGTCGCATGCGATGCGACCGACGCGATTTTTCCGACACGACCACCCCGATGCAAATCGGGGTGGCCGTGCTAGGAAACAAGTACCCTTTATTTTACTGAACACTTATAGCATGTTGTTCTATATTTAATGGCAATTACAATAAATAATACAGTATAATTTTATATTAAAAATATCAAAAATGGTTTTAATAGGTAGAACCATACCTCTATTTATATTCATTTTGTTTGTGTATATAGTGCCAGACAAGGTTTTCCAAAAACATTCTACTAAAAACTGCCTTCTACTAAAAACTGCCTTCTTACAAAAAATTAACCCTTTGTGTTTATTTGTATACATGGGATAGGGAATATACTACAGATTGTAAAATCCAAACTGGCATTGATGATGTGAGTGGTTTAATATTTTCTGTAAAACAAGCCATAATATTTTATTATTCAGCTTCTAGATTGTGGGAGAAAATCTGCACATAAGAAACAAATGAAAGCGTGCGTCATACAAATAGGGCTATAATTTGATCCAAATCCTTGTCATTAATGCTGTGAAACAGTAATACCCCTTTCACATCGCACTTTTAAAACAGTATATTGTCGGGTTTTTTTCCATTTTAAAACGTTTAAGGCTGCAATTTTAAAGTGCCAGAGTTGATTTACCGGTTAAAGATAACCGGTATTTCAACACGGTTAAAAAGCAGAGTCCTACACGGTTCAAAACCGGTTTTTTTTGGCAGTTTGAACAGCTCTATTTCAATGGCTTGAAATGTGTCCCTTGGGGGTTAAACGGGTTGAATGTTTGAATGGTATTAAATGATTTTTAAAACGGTTTTCACCTGCAATGTGAAAGGTCTCAAGGCTCAGACCCGTTTTAAAGTCCCATTTAAGAATACCATGTCATTACCCATTTCTGCAATGTGAAAGCAGTATAAGACTAACCACTAAAAAAAATACTACGCCACATTCTCAGGTTCTCAGGATAATAATATTGTTACTCTGAGTTAGTAAAATTGGGATACATACCAAAGACTGGTGACAGGATGCCAGTGGTCAGATGCTGGCATTCCAAAGGAGGGAATCCCAACAACCCTAACTCTCCTTTCCAATAGACTAGCCCTAACCCTCTCCCATCCACAGACTGAACCTGACCCTTCCCTGCGATTATCACCAAACCGACCACCAGCATCTTGACTGCCAGGATGCTGACTGCATCCTGTAGAATTATACTGCCTTAAAGCATATACAGTTGGTTGGAGATATGAGTACAGCCAATCAGCTCCTAACTGCCATGCTACAATTTGTGTTTAAAAATTATACTTAGGAACTGGTGGGCTTGTACTTTATATCTGTCCACTTTATCCAAATACAGTACATGGCCTAGTACATATACCCCATATTATATATATATTTTATACAGTATATATTGATTGCCTTGCTGTGTGGTTTGGCATTGATACTATTGTTTGCTAATTGACTGCTGTGTGTTGATTGGTTTATTTGCACACAGGCACTAATTGTAAATCCAGAGGCGCTTCACTAGAGGAGGAGGCCTGTGTGCAGCTTCTATAGAGTTGGAGGCCTGTGTGCAGCCTTTTCCATTTGAGCCCCTCCTCTACCTCCATGCAGTGCAAGAGAATCTGACTCAATTGCACATCTGCAGAACTAAAAAAAAAATTATGCAGCTGATTCCAGGATACAATGCTGCCTTCATTGCAGGACTCAGGAGTGGTGTGTATTAATAAATGGGTGCAGTGTGTGCAGTGTGGCCCCCATTTTACTCAGTGGCCCATGTGCACTGTACACATTGCACCCATTATAAATATGCCACTTAGTGAATCAGATGACTTGCAGTCTTAGCTTTTTTACATGAATTATATCTGACAAGGAAATGAGGGTAGCCTTACTGTGTTGCAGTGGTTTTATGGTTTTCATGATTTATTTCTGCATTAATGTGCATAAATACAATATACAAGGGGCTTTGGATTTAGTGTATGGAAAATTGATTTAGGATAATTTGACCGTATTGTTATATTTTCAATATCCACTAAAGCTGAATTTAATTTGCTGTAAATCCCACTCGATTGTGGCAATATTGTCTACCTTTCTACTACAGTATAGTGACAATTCTACTAATGGCTTATTGCAAAAGACTGTACTTGCATTATATATCAATCCCCCAATGTATAGATATGTAACACATGTTATTGTATTTTGGGTATTTTCAGTGTTTTAGGAAAACATAAATGTATCCAGTTTTCTTTTTGTGATAGCATTCTGAGTGAGATAAAAAAAAAAGAATAAGACAAGTTATCTGTCATTTTCAACTACTATTAAAAACCCTTCTTGATATCCTACACTCAACTGCCATCTGCCCTTCCATTACTTAACAACCACCCATTTATAATCTTCACTACCTGCTCTTCCTTAGAACTGCCTATGATCTCACTATCATCCACCTTCTGCTTGTTGCCTTAGATGTTAATATCCCTTTACAATCTCCATCACTTTGTATAGCCAGACTTCTCCATGACCTGGTAAACTGTTCCACTCCTCTCTGCTGTCTTTAGAACTAACTCTAGAATGCAAGCTCTTAAGGGTACATTTCCTGGTATGTTCTATAACACATTTGTAATATGTCTAAATGTTATAACTTGGTAAATGCAATTTATTTGCTTAAATGAATTGATGCATTTATTTTTCTGCTTAATGCTATGTATTTTATCTGAGTCTGTATGTTTTCTGTCTCCAAATTGATTCAGTTCATCGTACCCATACTTTATTTTTTTCTTAGAAAGGATAACTTTGAACTTGTATAGCTTCAATCTTTCTTATTATTGCATGTCACTTATATTAGGTACTACAGTGAAAAAAAAAAAAGCTGGGAGAGGCGAGTTAAATGTGACATAAAATGGATCAGAATACAGCATGAATATAATACAATATACTTAAAGTACATTTTATAAGAAAGCATTTTAGTTGTTAAATCTATAAATATAGATGTGAAGCTGTCTGATGGCACTGCATTCCAAAAATCAACATTCTCTTTAAATTAAATTCTTTAAATTAACTTATTAGCGCTCTTATGGAAAAATATCAAAACCAAAAGTTCCCATGTTTATTCTCCTATAAAAGCTGCCAATAACTGTTACATGGTTTAGCAAATTCTGTTCTGTATTCAAACCTTATGCATGATAGAAACGGACAGGCTAAATTGGCAAGGAAATATTTAATGCTGCTGAAAATAATTGTTTTCAAACCTTGAGTTCTATTAAATTGCATCCGTTATCAATCAGGTTCAGGATTGTTCATCCTGGTGAAATTAAGCAATAAGTAACATACAGTAGTAATATAGTTAATGAGGTTGAAAAAAGACATCAGTCCATCGAGTTCAACCTACAGTATATTTGTTTTAGAATTGAGCTTAAAGAAGCCCTGCTGAAGTATCTATCTATCTATCTATCTATCTATCTATCTATCTATCTATCTATCTGTATTGAACAAGGAATTTTACACTAGAAAACCCGGTGATCATTGATTTATGTTCCTCACTGGTCCACTACTATATCTAAAAATTAATGGTTGTATCCCTGGATATTTTTTTATGCTACAATAAATTCCTACCGTTGTCATCTGTTATGCACCTGTTTCTGCTTCAATAAGTATTTGTTATGGTTTCCCAGTTACCGTAACTCCATCCATCCTACTGGGTTGCATTTAAATCCCCTTTATTATTCATGGTTCCTGGTCCCACAGAGTTAACATCGGTTTGAAGATGAATACAGAGGATGGGGCACCAATCTCCCAAGCTTTTAGGGCTTCCCATCATGCCTGGCTCCTCTTCCTTATAACCCTGCCTCCATGCTAGGATACTAATGTTGGTGCCTGCAGGAAGGAGGTCACCGGTGTTTTCTCCTGGGATTGCAATCCCAAGCTTTTTATTCTTATTTTCCATTTTTACACTGAGTGAGTAGCGCTGGTAGTCAGCGCTACTCCAGTGCTATTGCTCTTTCACCCATGTTGGCATGAATTTTTCGTACTCGCACATGCAGAATAGACGGAGTGACATGCTTCCAGAAAAGCGTGGCCGGACATCAGGGAGGGTAAGTGCACTCTCCCGAGAGCGTTCAAATCAATGTTCCTGGTTGTGGCACTCGAAAGATGGTCCACAGCGCTGGCATTGACACTGCCACCCGAGGCACGGACTCCACTATACAACCAGGGTTAGGACTGCAGGCTGGAGACTAATTCTCCATTTTACAAGGCTCCATTATATTGGTGGGGGAAGTCTAGCATAGAAGGAGGTGGTGCTAGCCTGCAGTTCCTCCCTCACGCTTTAGGCGCCAGTTAACTTCAGTGCTCCTGCCTACTAGCTGCTTCTTTACACCCCCAGACTCATCAGGTAGCCATCTTTACATCACTGTACAGGCTCGTGGAATGCTGGTTGCATTCTCCCCTATAAAACTGTCCTATCCTGCTACTGGGATTGTACTTTATACTGTACATTATTATATGCTGTGTGTGTGTGTGTTTGTGACTGACTGTATTCACTTTACTATACTGCATTTCTCTTGTATATTTATTACTACTGTCTCTTTGTTCACCTGGGACTAAGTGTATTAGGGGAGTGGATATATATATATATATATATATATATATGTATATATATATATATATATATATATATATATATATATGTATATATATATATATATATATATATATATATATAGTCACACTTCACGCGGCTTACTGTCAAGGAATAGGGACTCTTGTGTGGCTAGTATCTCTGTTTATTGCTATATTATAGCAGTGTATAAAAACACCTTAAATATAAATTCCTTTTTAAAAGATCAGTTGAACTAATGCAAGTTATAATTACTGCTTGCTTAACAAATATCATATATAATACAACAGGACATGTAATTAAATAATTTCAAGGATAAAAAATAGAATATCCAATCTCTTAGCTTTTGTATAGGAGGTCACTATAGAAAAAAAATGCTTTTGATCCTGTCAGGGCTGAGCATACAGTGAGAAACAGTAAAGGAAACTGGTGCTTTGCTTCCTGTCCCATGGTTTTTTATGGTTGTCCAAATTACAGATGTAATCTATTTACACAGGGAATATATTAGCAAACTAAGGACAGTTAAATTATAATTGTAAATGATAATTTTAAGAAACCTATAGGAATTAACCTGAATTATAATATCTAAAAGTGTTTATCATTAGTAATAACGTCTGAATGCGGCACTTCTACGCATGCATGTTTGATGCCACCCCACATCCAATGGTGTTTCCAGTCTGCCAGAAGTGCTGTGATGTTCATGGAATGCATCAAGCGACTCATGATGCATTTCCTTTTTCATATGGCAGCCATCTTGAAGTTATGTTTATTTGGAGAAAATAAGTGAAAGGCAAATATTCTCTTCAGTGCTGTGTATCATTGCGGACTTGCAACCATGCGTATTAGTCATCTAATTATGTTTTTTTATCTAATATCTTCAATTCCTCGATAGAACATGAAGTCCCCCAGATCAAACACATGATAGAATAAAAGACAGATGATACAACAGAGACATACATCAATGCCTATATGTTAAGAGGGGGATGGAATGATAAATGATAAAGTGTTATTTACACAGTTGAAAGAAGCATTGTAAGCCAATCTGCTCGTTCCTGCCTTTGGGTGCTAACGTTTTAAATTGAATATCTAGTAGGATTCAAGATGCAAAAGTCAGCAATACCTGTCACCTTCCCAAGGGACTGGCGACACCTGATCTATAATTCTGTACCATATTGAAGTAAGGCTATGCTAAGAATTAAAAAAATGTTTAGCTACTGGTTGGTCTGAGTCTCTTTAAAAAATGTGATTTGTTTTGTTTATAAAAGTTTTACTACATGGGCATATAATCATATAAATCACATATTGGATGAATCTTATGTTTGATCTGGAATTTTTGGTCTGTCTGGGGGTGAAAAAAAGCAATCAGCAGTAATTAGATAGTGGCATGTTATGCAATTAATACATTTGAAAAAAAAAAAAATATTTTGTGTTACCCTCCTTACGTTTTTGAAGTGAGGTAATATCTGGTTTAACTTATAGATTTTTAAATTCTTTCCACAAGTGTGACAATACTTACAAAATGTATGGTTTAACAATGGAAGAACTGGATCACTAGTTATTATGGGCTAGTGATTACAAGTTTGTTGTCTAATCAATGTACATCCTGTATTATATTTGTTCACCCATGGATTATGGGACTTTGTATTTGTTTTGCATTGTTTAGATTTAGAATTTCTAGATTGACCTAGTTCTTTTTCTTATTTTTGTAAGATTTTCATGAGAGTCTGGTAGGATTAAAACTTTTGGAATAAAGCATTTTATTGCTGTCTCTTGGTTTTTAGAAGACCAAAGTAATCTTTTTAATTATCCTCATTAATAATCAACACATACTGTACAACTAGTGAACTTGTAAGTCACTAATTTTCGTATATTGGGTGTGTTGATTTATTTTGATTTTCCAATATGGTTATCAAGCCCTCTTTTGAACCTGTCCATAAAGTGAGCATGTCATCTATATAATGTAAGTACAATAACAGATGTTTGGATATCTAAGTATCAGAAAAGAACATTTTTCCTTCAATGGTGGACATAAAACTGTTAGTGAAAGAAGGTGCTAAGGCGAATCACATAACACCACTACAAAAATAATTAACTGTTGATGTAGAAATCATTTCTAGTTAATGTAAGTTCCAAAATATAAATAAAACAATTAATACCAGATTCTTTACACTTAGAATTATTTGTAATGAGTAAGTGAACTGCCCCCAATCCAGGAGAATGCTGTATACAAGTCTATACATTTTTTAAATCTACTGTACTAAAGGACGTACTGTATATGTACAGTAGGTAGATAAGTTAAAGTATCCAAATTTAAACAGTTTAATAGATAATAGGAAAAGTAAGGGACCCTTCAAAAAACTATCCCAAAAGTTAATTTATATTAAATTGGTATTGGGTATTGCAGGGTTTAATTTGGGGATAGTTTTTGAAGGGTCCCTTACTTTACTATAATTTAAGAAACAGGAAGTGATGTAACTTACTTTCCACTATATATTTCAAACCCAGCAGGCATGTTATTCAGTCAATTGCTGGGATAAAGTCAGTTTTGACAAAACGCGCTGGGTTTCACCATCTTATTGATGTACATTTGGCTGTTCATATAAAGAATCCTGATTGGGAATTCTGGCAAGCCCCAGCACTGACTGAGAGGTGCTCCATCTGTACACACAACACAACACATACACACAAATACATAACACACCACACACACCCACATACACTACAACAAACACACACACAAACCAGTACAACACCCAGAAACACACAGAACACACAAAAAATAAATGCATCATTGGTGCTAAACTTGGAGTGGATGTGGAAGTCATCAACACACGCACAAGCTATCACTTCAGTAGCAGTGTGTTTCAAGTAACAACACCACACCTGATTTCATTGCTGTCATTGAGTATCAATGCAAACACATTCTAACATTATGGTGGAGGTTTTAACAAAGTACAATCTTGGCTTTTTACAGAAATTTTGGATATTTAAAAACCCCTAAGTCTTTCCTGGGTCAGCTTGCTACATCATACAAAGTGGTACATTTATATGCATGTAACAGCAGTCAAAGCATTATTACACTCGAAGCATTGTTACACTGGAAATTGCAACTATCCATTTTGTTTCAAGCTGAAGCAAAGTTCTGTCCCTATCACCACCTCTAAAACTAGCAGGCTTGGAGGAATGTGATCAATCATTTTGTATCATATCTGAGATAAGTTGTGTCCATGTTCTTCAAAATGTTTTGCAACCAGCTGGTTATGCATGTCTTGGTTTGTTACATAGGGCCTTATTCTAGTTCACTCTTTCTGAAAAAATCCTTCTTAGATGGACAAAACCATGTGCACTGCAGGGGGGGCAGATGTAAAATATGCAGAGAGAATTATTAGTTATTTTGTTTCTGTGCAGGGAAAATACTGACTGCTTTATTTTAACACTGCAATATAGATCTCACATTGAAGTAAAACCCCACCCAAATCTAATTCTCTCTCCACAAGTAACATCTGCCCCACCTGCAGTGCACATGGTCTAAGAAGGTTTTTGTCAGAAAGAGTGAAATAGAATAAGGCCCATAGTTACATAGTTACATAGTTACATAGTATTTAAGGCTGAATAAAGACTCACGTTAATCCAGTTCACCCTTGGTTTATTTGCTTCCTCCCTTGCTATATCTAGTACAGATATATTCAAGGACAGTCCTTGATTATTGCTTGCACCCCTGTATGTTTTTAACCAATAGATTTTTATCCAACCTTATTTTAAATGTATTTATTGTGTCTGCCGACACCACATCTCTAGGAAGAGAGTTCCATAATTTGGCTGCCCTTACTGTAAAAAATTGTTTTCTTCTAAAAGAACAAAATATTCTTTCCTCTAATCTAAACTCATGTCCTCTTGTTCTTAAGTCCTTCCTTACAGTAAAAAGGGTGTCTGACAATTCCTTATATTGGCCCCTGATATATTTGAACATGTTAAACATGTCTCCCCTAAACGTCTCTTTTCTAGCGTAAACAATCCTAAATGGTTCAATCTTCATAGCTCAAATTCTCCATTCCCTTTACTAGTTTTGTGGCTCTTCTTTGGACTGTTTCCAGTTCTATGATGTCCTTTTTAAAGTGTGAGGCCCAGAATTGTACTCCATATTCCAGATGTGGTCTAACCAATGTTTTGTACAGTGGCATAATTACATTTGAGTTCTGAGTCTCCATGCTCCTTTTTATGCATTCTAGTATCCTGTTGGTCTTATATATTGCTATATGACATTGTCTGCTGAGATGCCTACTTTAGAACCAAGAGGATGAGATTTTCGCCCCAGTGCCTTGATAAGTATAATTTCATTCTGCAGGTACCTGCACTTGGATTTCTACTGGACAAGGGGATGGTCCGCATTGGAAACCCTACGTAAGTATAGTAAATTAATAAATGTATGCAGAGTGTATTAAAGTTTTCTTTTTCTATGTTTCTGTGTATTATTTAACTATTTGTTATGTGGTAGAACTACAAGTATCAGTGGCCCCTTAAATGCCCCAATAATAAACTGAAATTGGTGCAATGTCTACAAACTGAAGATATATAAAATCAAATTAAAAACACATTGATATACTCAGAAATGGCCAGGCAAGAAGGTGGAGGTGCATTTCAGGGCATCGGCATTAACATGATTTGAATTTGGGTCTCTTCCCATCTTGGAACTTCCCAGCTGCGTCTTGTCTGCGGTCCCCTGTCTGGTGTGATTTCTATGACTGGGGGTGAAAAGTGCTGCGGAGCCAGGGGAAGGAATAATCCCTCCCTGCAGGTTGCGGCCCTCACTCCCTTTCCATCCGCAGCCTCTATTTTAACCTGCGCCCGTCGGTTGAGCTCCGTAGACCGGATCACGGACATCTGCAGTACACCGGACCCGCTGGACTGACTGGAACACCACAGCAGGTACCCAGCTCAGCGCCACTCCCATCAGTACCTGTGGCTCTGCTGCTCCCAGCTTTGCAGAGCTTAAGGAGGGACGGACTCTCTCTACCCAATCCCTGCAATATGCTGGCAGCAGCCATCTTGATTAGATCTCTGGCCACAGAGTAAAGTGAACGCTACCCTCCCCCTGAGCCCAGACTCTAAAGACATTTTATTTGCCTTGTGGCACATACCTATGCCTTATTCAGCCTTGTAATGGGGACATGACAAAATACGCCCAATTGTTGAGGAGAGACCCCTGTCTTTTTCTTGCCTGCCTCCCTAGAAGTGCCTGAGTGGGTTCCTGATGTAATATACCCCCAGGTGGTGTGATAGGTGGCAACACAAACTTCCCAATTGTGTATTTACACCTCTAAGCTGGCACCAATATCTCCTTTCCTGTAACCCATCACTCTACAGATGCCCTCCGAATTGGATTTGGCATTGCAGTGGAATAGGGAGGAGAGAAAAAAAATTACCTGCAAATTTTGACCTTCCTCCCAACTAAAGTTGCAGCCTTGAACTCTACACTGCGTCCAGCTGCCGAGATTTGTGGGCAGGACAGCAGCAGTTCGAAGAGCATGTGATTAGTCCACCATTCCTAGCTACACAGTGGGGCGCATTGCGATGCCTGTCTAGAATGAAAATGACCTGACTATGATCTCGGTCTTGCCATGATGGGGGACCGTGACCTGTGACACCTTATCCAGTATGAATATGTTATTCAATTAAGTGGAAACATGCTTGCTTCCTGCCTTATGATGAAACATCAATCACATAAAGGCTACTCCTGTCAAAACCACTTCAACTGCAGCCTTTCAAACTCTTTTTGGAGCTTCCTCTTCCTCTCAAGTACTGTATCTCTCCTAGAACCATCTTCTCCAATGACTTCCGAACACTCTGAGGGCTCACACACTCCTGATCCATGTTCTCCTTCTTTGCCTTCCCAATCTCAGGTTAGGAACTCTGAAATTACAGAGATCTGGAATTATCTGCATTCTCTTTCCACTAGAGAGAACATTCATCAATATTTTCTAAGTTTAGAAAAGCAGATAAAGGATGCAGTTCAAACTGGAGTGGAAGCCATTCAATCTGACCTTAACCAAGTGGGTGATCGCCATTCTACAATGGGCATGACGGGCTTCGGAGATTGAATTCAATGGCGCCCCAGTGCTAATCCTTCAAGATTTCGCGTGGCATACCCTACACCAATGACGTATGCTATGGCCACTTACTGAAGAACTTCAAAGGTATTAAGTTCCAGTGGGGATTCCCCTTATGGTCAGCAGCCTAGATGTCTCGACCTTTTGCGCTGCCCTAAAGCTGCCATCAATATATCGGTACTTGTGTAATATATGGGCGCCCGATTTTTTAATCGCATGCCACTACTTAAGGCATGCTATGTGATGCGATGGGACACGATTTTTTCTGAAATCCATATAAAGTCATCTGTGTCCCCTCGTGGGGCTCGCTGCGCTCACCACGCTTTGGGAATGGTGGCTTGCTGCACACTATATAAAATCAACTCCATGCGTAGTTGGATGGTGGAGGTATGAAAAGGTTGGGGGATGTGTACTGCTGTTCCTTGCAGGCTTGTTGCATTTGCATACTTTAGGTTGACATTGATAGTGGGGGTGCCATAAAATATGGGGGGTTGCACTTACTATACTCATCACCCATGGTTGACTATACAATTTAAAATCGGGTCATTATAATGAAAAATCGCATTGCACGCATCGTATGCCAACAAATTGCATGCGATGCGATGTAATACGACTAAAAAATTGGGTGCCCAGATATTACACCAGTACCAATACATCTTCCCAATTGGCTAAAATCTCTGACACCCTCATCTACATTGGCTATGTCGCTGCCTCGACCGGAACATTAGCAGAAATCTCACACGATCAGGCAGAGAAGACGTAATACTCCTTCCACTGAAGAAAATGCAATCACTTGACTTGGGACTAAGTATTGAACGTACCTGTTTTTTGCTGTGCTCTCATTGACCAGACTCTGTAGGTAATGTAGATGTTTTTGTTTTCGTACCATATATCATAAGGTCAGTTTCCTATTTTCCATTTTTTTCTTTTTCAAGTTAGTTGAATACTGTAATACTGACAATACTGTGGTGGTAAATAGTTGCCTATTGTTAACGACCCTTTTTTGAGTCTGTCTATCCTGAGAGATATATTTACTCAACTGTATTCTTTAGTCACATAATCATTAGTTATGCTTTTGTTTTTATTATAATCCCATATCTTTATTTAGCATTTTTTAACCACCCTACTTTACAGGGACGTTTAACTCTTTTTTTTTTTATTATTCAAGTGCCCAAGATGGCTGCCTCACACTTTCCATGCTCCTGAACATCTCTACAAAACAGCTTAAATTCTACACAGCAGACTTAAAAATCATCAAAAATATCCAGGGACTTACCATTTACTTGTACTTTACTTCATAGATGTTTCTCCAGAACAAACAGATTGTACTCCTGCAATGAGATGCACACTGGATTGGAATTAAAACCCTGCCCCTTCTTCTAGGACTGGCCCCTTCTACACGCTGCCCTTGATGCCCTTTGCAGAAAGGATGCAGCAAAGTTTCGGCCAGCAGGGAAGTCTGGCATGGTCGATTGGTGCAGCAAGCACAATTCTGGCTGCCGAGCCGGAGTCGCTGTCAGGTGGAAACGCAGTGGCCATATATCTGCCCTCCCAGCAATCCTCCTATCAAACACCAGATCTCTTGCTAACAAGGTGGATGAGTTGTCTCGCTAATACAAAATGCAAGGTTGGCCACCGTGAGATCCTCTATCCTATGCTTCATAGAAACCTGTCTGGAAGACCACATCACCAAATCCTCAGTGACTCTGTCATGCTTCAGCCTCTTCAGGGCCGACTGTGACAAAAAGCTCTCAGGCAGCTACAAAGGAGGGGGCATCTGCCTCTACATTAACGACAGGTGGTGCACCGACGTAAAGTCCCTGGGCAAGTCATGCAGCCCCCAATTAGAGACTCTTACCATCAAATGCAAACCTTTCTACTCCCCTTGGGAATTTGCCTCTATTATCCTAGTAGGAGTATACATCCCCCACAACCAACTCCAATAGAAGCACACCTTCAGTTGGTCACTTTGATAATGGACAACGAACTTAGACACCCAGACTCACTGCTCATTGTGCTCGGTGACTTAAACTGTGCCAACCTGATCCAGGATCTCCCAAAATACACACAGCAGGTCACGTGCCACACAAGAGAGGGGCAAACGCTAGACCATTGCTACAACACCATAAAGTCTGCATACCGATCCATACCCCATGCAGCACTGGGTCTCTCCGACCACTGCATAGTCCACCTTCTTCCAACATATATCCAGAAGCTAAAGACTGCTATGCCTGTTATCAAGTCTGTCAAAAACTGATCAATTGAGGCAAAAACAAAGCTTCAGGCCTGCTTCGACTGCACTGACTGGACGGTGTTCGAAGCCTCTGCCTCTGACATAGATAAACTAGCGGATGCAGTCACATCCTACATCAGCTTCTGTGAGGACTTATGTGTACCAACCAAGCAAATCCGATCCTTCAACAACAACAAGCCATGGTTCTGTAAACAGCTCAGGAAACTCTGCCAAGCCAAGGAGGAGGCATACAGCAGCGGGTACAGGGCACAGTACAAAGAATCCAGAAACTCCTTGACTCTGGGTATCAAACTTGCAAAAAGGGAATATACAAACAAGCTGACACAAAACCTCACAGCAAAGGACCCTGCGGCAGTGTGGAAGGGCATGCAAATCATCACAAATTACAAGAAAACCCAACCACAGTCTGAAACCAGCTATGAGCTTGCAGAAGACCTGAACAAGTTCTACTGCAGATTTGAGCAGGACATACCTCCCCCACTCCATAACAAAGCCCACCACACCCAGGACCTCCAGATGGGCCAAGGTGAGGTAGCAGCAGTACTCAAAAGAATAAAACCTAAGAAGGCTGCGGGACCGGATGGTGTGTCATCAACCAGCCTTAAGACCTGTGCTGCTCAGCTCGCCCCCATCTTCACAACAATATTAAACTCCTCCCTGGACTTGTGCAAGGTTTCTGCATGCTTCAAACGCTCTACTATCGTCCCGGTCCCTAAGAAAACATCTGCGAAGGACATAAATGACTTCAGGCCAATTGCACTAACCTCAGTGGCCATGAAAGCATTCAAAAGACTAGTACTGAAGCACCTGAGAGAAGTAATGAACTCTCACCTTGACCCCATGCAGTTCACCTACCGAGCATACTGAAGTGTAGAGGATGCGGTCAACCTCAGGCTGCACCATATTTTACAACACCTCGACCACCAAGGCACCTATGCGAGAGACCTCAGCTCAGCATTTAACACTATTGTCCCCGGCATTCAGCAGCCAAAACTCCTCTCCTTAGGAGTCCCAGAATCAACATCTTATGGATAGTTGACATTCTAACGGCAAGGGAACAGGTGGTCAAACCCGGCACCTTCTCATCCAGCACATACCCTCTGCTCTTCTCTCTCTACCCCTCAGCTGAGCAGTCAGTGAAAATCATCAAATTTGCAGATGACACCACTATCATCGGTCTAATCAAGGTGGTGACGACACCGCGTACAGTCATGCAGTGGAGAAGCTGACACAGTGGTGTAGCAGCAACAACCTCGATCTAAACCCCACCAAAACAGTTAAGATGGTGGTCGACTACAGGAAAAAAACAAATGCACCAGTCCCTGCTAACAATAGCCAATGCAGTGGTGTCGCGGGTTGAATCCTTCAAAATACTAGGGACAGCCATGTCCAGCAACCTAAGATGGGGAGTAAACATAACCACAAACATCAAAAAGGCCCAACAGCGCCTGTTGTTCCTGAGGCAACTCAGGAAATTCAACATCCCACAGGAGCTGCTGAGCATATTCTACACCGCCATCTTGGAGACTGTCTTATGTTCCTCAATCACAATCTGGTACAGTGGCGCAAGCGAGAACAACAAACAAAAACTGCAGAGCGTAGTGATGACTGCAAAAAGGATCATAGGGACCAACTTCCCCCCGATATGGGATCTGTTCTCATCCAGGGTAAGGAAACGTGCTGAGAAGATCGCGAAGGACAAGCTGCATCCCGGACATCCACTTAAAAATCATAGTGTGTGCAAGCATACATGGCCAATAAAGTTGATTCTATTCTATTCTATCTTGCTAGATTTATCAGTAGTTGAGTTAGTCCCCATATTAGCAGGAACTATGCACTGTTTTTGCGGTTTACCTTTACCCCATATATTCTCCTAGTTCTGCTGTAAATATGTTGACCATGGCCCATTTTGGACACCCACGGCTTCTTGAGCAAAATGTTCTTTATATGTTTATGTATGTTAGTTTAAGTTTATTATATGCTTTTCTTTCCTTTTCTCTTCAGATGTTCATCCTGATACCTACTTCTCTATTTCCTTCCTTGCCTTTCAACCTTCTATTTCCTTTCCTAAAGGTGAGGCTGCAAGGTTCTTTTGAGTTAAATACATATGTGACCATTTTTTAAATGGCTGACCTGAGGTTATTTTCAAATAAGGTTAGGGTTCTCAATGTGCCCAAAAAAAGATCTTGCCTGCTTCACTCTTTACATGTTGACAAGATAGATGTTGCCCTCTTGCAAGAAACCCACTTTAATCAGGATGCTTCACCAAGGCTATCCTCAAGATATTATCATGTAGGATACTTTAATAATTGCTCGAGTGCCGAGGCTAGGGGGGGGGTGGCTATTCTGTTGGTAGATGGAGATGGAGATGGTAGAGGTTTACTTGTGAAGGCAACTATAGCCTCCCAACGATATACTTTTGACAACTTATACTTACCCAATCAGGGCCAGTCCCAATTTCTTCACTCAGCTATAGAAGCTGTGGAACCGCTTATTAAAGGAATACTAGTGGTGGGAAGTGACTTTAGTTGGGCTTTGCAACAATCATAGACACATCTACGGGAGCCTCCCATTCACAACGATTTCGGTCAGTTCTGCATGACTTTCAGTTAATAGATTCATGGAGACAGCTTCACAAGGCAGAGAGGGAGTACACATTCTTTTCTCCCCTCCACAATACATACTCTCATATAGATTGTTTTGTTTGCATCATTACCACTTGGAACTTATGAGTGCAGCTTCTATTGGCAAGATTACCAGCTCAGATCACGCCCCCATAACATTGACTCTAGATATTCATCACCCTCCACCTTGGGCCTGGCATTGGAGGCTTAACGAGCAATTGCTTACAGACTTTTTGTGACTCGAGTCCTGATGTCTCCCCTCTGTGGATCTGGGAAGCCCATAAAAGTGTGATTAGAGGCCGATGTATTCAAGATTAGACTTTTAGAAGTGGAACATAAAGCAACCAGAAATTCTGACACATTTTTACAGCTACAGGCCGCTAGAGCCTCCCTCAACACCTGGCTAGATGGTGGCGTTAAAAGAGTGTATAGACATGCTTATTACTAATGGGGGAATAAGCCTGGTAAGATGTTAGCTAGGGCTCTTAGAGCCCAGAGATCTCTGACATATAATGAAGGACCCCTCCAGGAATATCCGTTCGACCAATTCAGAATTTTTTTCTAGATATTATTCTGAATTATATAATCTCACTTGAACGCGTTCAGAATCGGATAGGTTAAACAATATTTCAATAATACAGCAATATTTAGAGTCTATCAACTCCCTTTAAGGAAATTGGGTACTTGTTTCCTAGCACGGCGCCCATCTCGTTGATTGTATGCCTTAAGTTTAAGGCACTTAAGGCATTTAATCAATGTGATGGACTTGATTTTTTGTCAATCACCAGCTAATTTGCCGGTGAAAGACAAATTGGGTTGATCGCGTCCATCGTGGCCCCTAATCAACGCAATTTTCCCATAGGGAACAATGTTAAATTAATTTTAATGTGAAAATCGTGTTGATCGCGTCGGTCGCTGGCCATTATAATGGCCTGCAATGCGATCAACGCGATCAACCCGATTTTACATAGGTGACAATGTGAAATGGGCCATTTCACATTGAATATGGTTAAAAAGTATGTTTAATGGCCCCCCCCAATTGTTAACGCCACCCCACTATTGACGCCAACCCGATGCGTGGCAAGCGCAGCGAGCCCGCGAGGGGCGGCGGTATGCGTCCTCCGACCTTTTCATACCCCTACTATCCATGTCGGCGTGGAGTTGATTTTATAAAGTGTGGTGTGCGCAGCAAGCCACCGAGCCCGAAGCGTGGCGAGCGCAGCGCGCCCCGCGAGGGGACGCGGGTACCTGTGAAGCCCGCGAGGGGACGCATATACCTGTGAAGGTATCCGCGTCCCCTCACGGGGCTCGCTGCACTCGCCACGCTTCGGGCTCGGTTGCTCGCTCAACTCGCCTCACTTTATAAAATCAACTCCATGCCAACGTGGATAGTATTGGTATGAAAAGGTCGGAGGACGCGTACCGCCGCCCCACGCAGGCTCGCTGTGCTCGCCACGCTTCGGGTTGGCGGCAATAGTGGGGTGGCATTAACAATGGGGGCAGGGCATTTCAAATATGAGGGGGGGTTTGGTATTAAAATGGGGGGTTTTGGGGCTTTTTAAATTGAAATCAATGTAAATTCGGGTCTCAGGGACCATTTTACATTGATTCCAAAGTAAAAATCGGGTTGATCGCGTAGATCGCATCGCATTTGATTTGGTTGGCATGCGATGTGATCGAGGCGATTTTTCCGACCCGATGGATACAATCAAAATCGGTGGCGCTGTGCTAGGAAACAAGTACCGGAAATTGAATTAGTGGATGTCATTAAGTCATCCCCCAATGAGAAAAGCCTGGGACCTGATGGTAAATCAGCAGATTAGTAAATTTTCCCTATTTACAGGTCATATACAGTATTCACTTAAATATGGCCGATGCTGGTCGTATCCATTCGTATCTGGCATCTGCTGTATTTGTAAATTAGTACATTTCTTTAGAATGTCAGTCCTGCCTTTCTGAACAGTGGGAAAGTTTAACTATTAGGTTCATGTGCAATCTGTACACTTGAAAAGTGGATGAAGTTCTGATATACTGTAGAAGAGTCCCATTAAAACATTGCTTCAAAAGTACATGTAGCTCCAAAACACAAAACTTTTGCATGTTGTTTTGAAACTACAGTATGTTGAAAGAGTCTAATTTTTCTATCTGCACAATATATACCTACATACATTAATCCTCTTGGAGTAAAGTCTAGAAATCTTAATTTCCTCTGTATACTGTATGCAGCATTTTCCAAAACTGTATCCTGGAGCAGACCATAAACCTGTAGGTAGTGCGATTCTCTGATAGTCATGTTGGAGGGTTGGGATATTAAATGTATCTTAAAATCCTGATCCCTTATCCCTGGACTTTTTTTAAAAGCTTAATGTCCCTAATTTGCCAACAGAGCAGGGATCATCGATGCCCACTGTTCGACACATCCTGCCAGGGGATCACGGCTTCCAGTGGGTTTACAAATTGGAGGATCATCCCACACTGGTGTATGGGCCCCTTCAGACTAATAACATGTAATTCTGGGATATGCTCACTAGGTGACCAAGCATTAGGTCAACCACTGAATGACATGCATGAAGGTAGACGTGAATGATGATCGACATGTATGAAGGTCAACAGGTCATTATGTCGACACAAGTAGTAGGTCGGCAAGGGGGGGTCAACAGTCAAAAGGTTGACATGGGTTTTTTCACTTTTATTTAGCCTACACGTGCCAACAGGCAGTATTTCATGCCCTACCATCCACTAGGAGCCGTGCCGAGCGTATCAAGCACAGCGAGGGGACGGGGTGTACTTTTTTAGTATCCATGTCAACTGTGTTGACATTCGGGACAAAAAATTTAAAAACCCCATGTTGACCTTTTGACTGTTGACCTTACCCATGTCTACTTAATGCGTGTGTCAACCTAATGACCTGTAGACCTAACCTATGTTGACCTTTAGTTATGTCGACCTTTATGCATGTTAACCTTCAGTCAAGTCGACCGCCATGCATGTCGACCTAATGTTTGGAGATGTAATGTCTATCCAATGATCCCATTCCATAATTCCTGTATTGCATAATATAAGTACCCCCAATTTATATTCATCATTCAAGTGTACTATTTATAATAGTGTTAAACTGCATATCTTGAATTAATAATATATATACAAATAGTTTTCCATTCATTGTCTGCTAAAGTATATGTCTATTTATGGATATTTTCTATCCATCTTAAAATATTAGGCCTGTCTGTATCACAGAAAAATTCCCATGCCATGTAGACTGTATCATTTTCCACCTACTGCAGTCCTTCTGTGAACCCTTAAAGTTAAACTGCTTAGCAGAATGTTATTTCTTTTGAAAACTCATTTCCTTTGAAGGGTATTGCTTACATTGCTAAGGAGAAAACAGACAGAACTATTTATCTTCTAATACAGTATAGTGTCATTGTATTAATACACTTTCTTTAAACATAATTAATATAACTGTCAGAAATGACAATATAAAACTATGTAAATGATCAGAGCCTAAAAGGCCACAGAGGGTAAAATGAAAGTAATGGTGTCTGTGTTTCTTTTCAATGTCATTGAATTGCTTAGTCTGTGCATCAGTGATGACATGGTCAAATTACAATTACTTTTATGGCATTAATAGACAAAAAGCTTTTTCCATTTATAAGGATCAAAAAAAATATTAATACTGGGCTTATGTAGTTTAATCTATCCTGTCTATAACCAGATTATATGGTGATTTATTGTTGAAAGGGCTCAAAATGCAAAAACATAGCATAGGTGAATGTGAACATTATATAACATTGCTATTTGCTAACTATCTCTCATTTCAGAATGCTGATCTATGCAAAGCACCTTCTGTCAAGTGAGTCAAGACCTCTTGGCAGATGAAAGTGATTCATCAAATCTATAGAACATATTCATAATCAGTTTTCAAACAGCATGCTGCAGAAAAAAAATCCAGACTTTTTGGAATATTTTACACTGTACACATGAAATCAATCAGGGAAATAGGTTTTTCTTAACTAATTATTTTAGGCTACAGTATTTTGTATACTGTTGTTATTTTAAATACTGTATTGCATATAATAGTCATTTTCAATAATATATATTTTTTAAATAACTTTTAATGTATTTTTTTATGAAAGATCAGTTGCATTCACAGCATGTTATCGATCTTGTATCATATAGAAACAAATAACAAACAATAGGTATCAGAATGGGTAAATAACATCCTGAACATGTATATCAATAGCAACATACAAATATAAAGGGAATGGACATGAGGGTAGCAGCGTTTAAGGGGGGGAAAGGAAAACACGTAGTGAAACTAAGATCGTTGGATTGGTATCCTACAACCGTCACCACAACCGGGATATTTAAGATAGAATAATTAGACAAAAGGAAGTTTGTTAGAGTCAAGTAAATTTATAATCCTGCGGCTACTTGCCTAAGTAGTGCTCAAGTGGTGCCTTCAAACAATTTCAGAATGTGAGTTTGAGAGTGTTCATCTAACACATTGATAAAGAATTCCCACTTCTTGTAGAATTTTTCTACACCTTTATCCAGGTCAGGAATTGTGGTCCGCCTGTCAAAATACAGAATCTGGAGTAACTTGTTTTTTAGCTCTGCTAAAGAGGGGGCTACTCGGTGGGTCCAGTGAATCAGTATAATTTTTTTTTGCAATGGTGATAACCACCACCAGTAATCAAAGTTTTGAGTCCTTATCAGCACCTAAATCCCAATTCCTAAAGTTCCCACAGATACACGCTAAAGGATCAGGTAGTAAATGAGTGGCAAACATAGAATTTAGAAATTGGACTACAGTACTTTGTGCCAGAATTTCCGAATCTTACCACACTCCCATACACAATGTATAAAGGTAGCATGAGATTTTAAATGTTTTAAACATTCTCCTGTTTCTAGAGCAGACATGTACTTCCTGTGCGCAGGAGAAATGTAAGCTCTGTGAACCATCCTAATGTGGACCTCTTGTAAATAAGAGGATTGTAAATATCTGACTGCGGTATAATAGTGAGCTAGGAGAAGAGACAATGTGGCAATACTCTGAGTATCTGTAGACCATTTCTGTAGTGTAGTAGTCCAGGCAGCGGGAGCAGACATAGGCCCTTATTCTGATCGGTGCGGATATATCCGCGTGCGTTCGGCCCGCCAATGTTTTGTGTCTGCGCATGTGCAGAGGCGTCTCTGCGCATGTGCGAGCGGGGCGTACGGCCAAATCCTGCATGATATGTGAACACTCCGAACAGGGGGTGGAGAGGGACGTGAAGGGCTATTTGGGCTCATTACCATATGCATACGCCCCGCGTCTCATGGGCGTACGTATGGTAATGCGGCCGTGACGCACGTGTAGGGGGCGGACATATGACATCGCCGGATGTCAGCTGCCCGCCCAGATCCCTGCTTTTGCACGGAAAAATGTCCGTGTGGTCTGAGGTTGCGGGTGCTGGTGGAGCACTCGGTCCTGCATTCGATGGTCTGCGACCATCGAATGATGGGGGAGGTTCCCTTAGATGGAGGAGGCGTATTCCGTGAAAAATACACGTGCGTTCCGTTCGGCCAGCTTCTTACCGCATACGGACGGAGTTGGCGATCCGTATGGAAGGCGGGGTTTCGCACGCACGGTCCTGGCCGCATAATCGGCTCTGGCCGCACCGATCAGAATAAGGGCCATAGAGACCATTGGAACATACAATAAGCTAATCTTATCTGGGACAGACAAAATATGTTTAAGAAGGGATATAAAAAGAGTTGCTGTTTGAATAGATTCTTGGAGGACAGGAAGGGATGGAATATAATGTCTGATTTGGAGATACATATAAAAATTATGGGTAGGGAGAGCATATTTGGATTGGAGATCAGAGAAAGAGAGTAACTCTTGATATGTATCTATAAACAGTATGTTCTCTGCAATAAATGTAGAAATACCAGCAGATTTAGAATGTAACAATGCATTGTGGAGAATAGGGGTAGGATAAGGCAGTGTCTAAGAGGCAATCAGTGTATGAACTAGTTCCAATCAGCCAGTCACTGATATATCTGAAAAATACTGCTAAAGAATATACAGCTAGATACGGGAATCCCAGGCCTCCATTTTTCCGAGGTAATCTCAATTTGGCAAACGCAATCCGTGGTTGTTTTCCCTGCCACAAAAACTGAGAGAGAAGTGTATTCAACAATTTGAGGTCTGTAGATAGTAGTCGTATAGGGATCATCTGCATAACATAGAAAATTTTGGGAAACAGTACACTTTTCATGGCAGCTAGTCTTCCCAGGAGGGAGAGAGGTAGTGATTTCCAACCATCTAAATATCTTTTTAATTTCTCTATAATCAGGGTGAAGTTAAGTCTATATAAACATGAAAGATCTGCTGAGATATTAATCCCCAGATATGTGATAGAGGAATATGATATATGAAAAGGTTGAAGAATGGGTAATGAGTTAAAATAAGAGGGAGAACCACAGAGTGGTAGGATTGTAGATTTGTCAAGGTTGACTTTATAGCCTGATATAGAATCAAATAATTGGATGAGTTCAAGGACAGCTGGGAGGGACAAAGTAGGATTAGAAAGAAAAAGAATCATGTCGTCTGCATATAAAGAAACTTTAAGCACTTTATCCCGGACAATAATACCTTCAATTGCAGATGAATTACGCAAGGCGATCGCTAAGGGTTCAATGGCTATAGCAAATAGTAGAGTGGACAGTGAGCAACCTTGTCTTGTGCCCTGTGAAATAGGGGAATGTGAAGAGATAGAACCGTTGCAAGATATTTGTGACATCAGAGCGTGGTATAGAGTTTCCAGTAATGAAATAAAGGGAGGGGGAAATCCAAACTGATGAAGAGTTTTGAAAAGGAGTCCAATTGACCAGATCGAAAGCCTTCTCTGCGTCAAAAGAGACTATCTTCTTTGGGGAGGTACAATCTGAATTTTGAGAATTGTGTATTGCTGCCAAAATCCTCCGTACATTCAATACATAACGTATTTCGACTATGAAGTCTGTCTGATCAGGATGTATTATCTGTGGTAAGTAAGATTTCATCTATCGGCTATAATCTTAGTAAACAATTTGTAATCATAATTTAATAATGATATAGGTCTGTAAGATCCAGGAAGTGATAGGTCTTTACCCGGCTTGGGGAAGAATCTAATGACTGCCAAATTAAAGTACAGTAAAGTGGTATAGAGTGAGTGCTAATGATGTTATTATAGAAAGCCACCAAACTCTCTCCAAACCGGGGCAAGAGTAGTTTAAAAAATTCAGGGCCAGGGGCTTTGGATGATTTTGATTGTTCTTCCATAAGAGTAACCGGAGCTGTCATCATTTGTGAAAAGTCCTTGGGGATCTGAGGCAGGGAGGGAAGGACCCATGGAGATGAGGGGTTCACAGTTTCTATAGAGGGGTCAATGTGGATAGGGTCAGAATATATTGTTGCTTAACAATTCTTCATGATATCAGTGATCTGGCCGCTCAAACTTACCACAGTACCATCATCACACCGCAGCGGATGCACCAGCATGGTCAATTGGGATCCCTTTAGTAGAGTTTTCCCATTTTGTTTCCAAAGTTGCAGAATTTGTAATTAGTGGAAAAAGGGTATCTATCGCTCTTAATTTTAAAATATTCCTCATAATGGATCCTTGCAGTGGAGTATGCAAGTTTATTAGACGCCGTTGGGGCAGTTTTATAGAGCTGAAAACTATCAGTCAATTTGGCCTGTAAATCAAGATATGCAGATGATAGTCGTTTATTTTCAGCCGCCACATATGAGATGATAACCCCCGGAGCACTGCCTTACCCGTCTGCCAGAATAGGGAAGGATCTGTGGTTTCACATACTAGATTACCATATTTATACTCCATCCAAGCTGTTTCAATTTCATTGCTAAATGCTATCGAATGGGATAAGTAATTAGGGAACTTTCATAATCTGAAAGCACCTCTATCAACAGCAGATTGAAGTGTAAGCCATACCAAGCCATGGTCGGTAAAACTAATGGGTTCAATGATGACCTCATGTACATTGGGGAATAAAGAAGAGGCTATAAGAATATAATCTATCCTTGACAGGGTATGGTGAGCTGCGGAGAGACATATATAATCCCATTCAGTGGGATTGAGGGCTTTCCAGGTATCAACTAGATTAAGTTGTTTGGATATCGCTGGGACACCAATTTTTTTATCAATTAGGTGGAGGGGCATGAGTTGTAGATTTATTCAGTATGGGGGAGGAAATTAAATTGAAGTCTCCCAGTAATATTAAAGAGCTAGAACTATGAGGCAGCAGCTTTGTAAACAATTTGACAAAGAAGGCTTTTTTATAACCATTCGGGGCATACACATTACACAAGACATAAGGGGAATTATTAAGTAAAATCTCAGTGATTACATATCGCCCGTATGGATCCGATTCTGAGGTGGTGACAGTGACTGACATGGATCGTTTAGCTAAGATGGGCATGGGATTTTGAATTGTAGGAGGCGGAAGCCAGTAGCTTCCATCCCATCATCTGTAGCTTATTGGTCTCAGCCATCATGAGGTGGGTTTCCTGTAGGGAAGTGATATCTATATTTAACTTCGAGATATAAGTAAGTAATTTCAGTTTCTTGGCAAAGGAGTTTATACCCCCTACATTCTAAGTCACAATTTTAACCGACATTTAGGTAATTGGGGAATCTTGGAGAAATTCAGCAGGGTTAACAATCATAGGTCTACCACTCCATGAAATATTAAAGAAGGGGGAGGGAAAACCACATAAGGAAAGAGACATACAACCAGACAAGGTGGGGAAGACACAACAAAACAAATATACATAGATAATTTCATAGTATAGAAAGCAAACAATATATGAAAAAAACTAAGTGTTGTAGAGTAAAGTGTCAACAGATAACACATCGTAGGGTTAAACTTGTATGAGAGGCATAAGTAACGTCTCAACCCTAGTCACTAAAAGTAATACCAACTTTCTAAAACAGATGTAACGTAAAACTTACATTATAAACATATCACCTCAACTCAGGTAAACCAGTTTTAGGCCTAGTCAAGTGTTAGGAGACAGAGATCTATACAGAGATCTGAGAGGCTGATATAAAAGTATGAAAAGATGAGGTCTCACTAGCACTCTCATCACCTATATGGCAAAAATGAAAAAAGAAAACCAAATGAACACCACCTTATCTCCACTAACGCATAGAATTCACATGTCAGAATTATTTGGAAACAATATAACTAACAGTTACCACTCACCATCAGTAGACAGTTGAGTTGTGTGAATAGTCCGAGCATTAATTGGAGAAATCATTATACATCCGTAAGAGGATCTGTAATATATGAGGAAGCAGTGGAGTGTCTTTTGTCGGCCAGAAAAGCTTTGGCGTCTGTCGGTGTGTTGAAATCTTTGTAGGAAGAACCAATGGGTAAATCAATGCAAACTTACGTTGGTCCATAATCAAGCAAGTACAAATCAGGGAGAAGGATTTTCGGGCTCTAGATAATTCAACTGAAAAATCTTGAAAGATGTACAATTTGGACTTTTCCCATTGGAGGGATTTTTGTTCTTTGATACTGACCAAATTGTCTGTTTATGTAGATAAGACATTGAAACAGAACAACCCTCAGACGGTTAGATGTAGATGGTATATTTTGACCCACTCTGTGCACTCTTTTAATGATTAGATCACAACATTCCTCTTCAATTCCCAGTAGGGCAGGCAGAGTATTTCAAACAAAATGCGACAAAGCCGGACCTTTGACAGACTCCGGGAGTCCTACCAGGCTGTTGTTCCAACGTTTTCCAGGTCGTCAACCTTGTTCAGCAAATAATAAATTATCTTTTTCCAATTTAGGGACGATATGTTTAAGTTGAGATACATCCTGAAACATGGTTCCCACCCGATGTTCAGTTTCTTCAACTCGGTGAGTGAGATTCTGTAATTGAGATGTAATATTGGTGACTGCTAGTGATAAGAGCAGGCCCATAGTTGCTTTAACGGCCTCCACCACAACGTCAAAAGTAATGTAGGAGTCCTGTGTGTCCACAGACTTTTTGGCCGCTGGTGATAGGGTCATGGTGTCAGCGTCAGAAGTCATATTTGGGTCAGCTCTCCTCTTTTCCTGTCGCTGTTGGCAGGGCTGCATTGAAGTAGGAGTGGACAAGAACTTATCCATGACAAAGGTGTACAAAATTGAATAAGTGGGTGCATAGTTAGGTATTATGGTCAGCAATACGATAAGAGGTTATGGTTAAGTGACTATGGTGAGGCCTCAGGTCATGGTAGTCAGCACATTTAATGAAGAGATCAGGAGCCTAGGCACGTAGCAGGGTGTCCTGTGACTAAGCTTCACAATGCTGATATACTGTATCAGGGATGCCTATACTACAATGTTGTGTAGACCGACTAGCGGCCCTACAAACGCAGTATGTATGCGTATATAATCCCCATTAATATTTGAATGAAAGAAAAAAAAACACAAGAGAAGAAAAAAATGTAACTTAATCGATATGTCACAGGGACTGTGGGGGCGGTGAATAGGTGGCATTATTCACCAGTGGCTGCAGAGAAGGGGACACAATAGTAAGAGGAAACACAAATGAACTGCTGATGAAGTTTTTATAGCAGCTGCCACTTTCTGCAGCAGTTTAGCCCTGGAGCAGTATTCAATCCTCTGGCCAGTATTATCTTTAATTTAACAGACTTGAGAGTGGAGAATAGATGCCAGGCCGCCACTAATGCAAAGGAGGAATGGTATCTCCAGCACCTCTCACCGTCTTCCAGGTCATATTCTGCGGTCTGGGGTGAAGTCCGGCCGCAGCAGGGGTGGTCACAGGGTAGAGGAATTGTAGAGCGCTGCATCCACGATGTCCGCGCTGTTCCCGGGTGCCTTACACCCGTGATTCTCGCAGTGGAGCTTGAATCTCTACTCCAGGCCCTGGCTTCAAGGGAGGTTAGGCCTCAACCTGCGGAGATCTGCTAGTGATGTCTCCTGACTCAGAGGCTTACCTCAATCTATGCAGCAAAGCTTTTGCAGGTCAGGTACGTGCGGGGGAGGAGGTTATGGGGCAGCAAGAAACTATATAGGTAACTATAAATGTATTGAGAGCAGGAGCTCAGCCACTATGCTGTCACTCATCGTCCCGGTCAGGCCACACCCCTTTCAATAATAATTGTTATTGATAAAATGTTTTACAAATAACATCATAAAAGAGGTAAGTGGATGAATATGCTAGGTAACAATTTTCTGAAAAATGTTATTTTACAGTAAATGTTGTTAGTCTGTTTACTGATATATTTTGAAGAAAAGTACTACAGATGAAGCCAATCTTCAACATGGAATGGGTGCCTCTCGTATTAGTCGGCAGCCCAGTGCCGTGAGTCACTGGTGGGACTAGACATTCCAAACAGGTACTGTAGCTGCATCACAGCCAAGGTGAGCATGGCTACATATGTACAGATGGGACTCAGGACATCTTTGCAGGGCTGGCATTTCTAACGCCAACCCCGCCATTCCCGCCAGGGGGCGCACACGCACAAGATGCTCGCGCGCCCCCTGGCAACTGAGCCTGACTCTGGTCACCGCCGCCTCCCCTGCCGTCACCGCAGGTACCCCTCGCCGCCCACAGCGCCACACTAACCCTGCCCGTCTCCCTAAAGCGTCCCTGCCAAGAGACTGGGATGCGCGTCCCAGTTCAGTGTAGCCTATGTCCGCCGGCGCTCGGGGAGGGTCTGGCAGGGGCTACATCTGTACAGATGGCGCCGGGCTCATCTTTCCAGGGGATGGCGATGGCGACGCCATTCGCCATTCCCTGCTCCGGCGCCATCTGTGTGTCGGAAGGGGACGCGCGCGCACGAGGTGTGCGCGCGTCCCCTTCCGACGGTGCTGCCGTCCTCGTCCGACGGGCGCCCGGTGCCCACACCGGGCGCCCGCACCCCCCCACAGCCGCTTCGGGTCCCCCCAGCCCCCCTCGAGCAGGAGGCGGACAGTATTGCGTCCGCCTCGCCCGCCGGCCGCCCGGATACTGAGACGCACGTGCGTGGGGGACGCACGCGCGTCTCAGTCAGATGGCGCGCCGTGCTGCTGGCGGATCGCCAGCGGCATGCTGCTGGCGATTCGCCAGCAAGCATAAGGCCTGCCCCATCTGTATGTCCAGTTCTTAAATTCTGTTATTTAACTCTAAGCAACTCAGTTTCTTCTAAATGTAATATACTGTAACACCTACATTCAATTGCCACATCAATTAGCAAGTGTATTACATTTCAATGACTTATTTTCACAAATAATGTTGTATAATAAAAAATAAGGAAATTGATAAAACTAGTAGAAAAAACTATACAAAAAAATGGGGGTTTGGTTCATGGATCAATGCATTAAAGCTTGCAGCCCAACACCATTTCACTGCCGGTATTACTCTACCACCCAAATTTTTCTGAACATGGCAACTGCTGTCACATCAAAGTAAAACTGAAAATATCCCACCGTGTTTAAAGCTCATCTGCCAATTAAGTAATGGCTTTTAATGGTCACCAGAATGAATGTTTTATTTGTTCATGATCAACAAATTTAAGCGCCCAACCCAATGTCCAGTGACCCCATTTGAATGCAAGTACTACTGTATCACCTAGATTTTTGAAAACCTGGCAACTGCTAACATATCATTGTCAAACTGAAAATTAGGTACAAAGCTCACCTGCCAACTAACTGATGGCTTTGAAAGGTGACAGCACAGCTCTCAACCTGCTTACTACTAAGTAAAAAGCTGTCACAGGCTTAAAATAAATGAGTTAATACAGGGGTGTATGAGATAGCTGTGACCACGAAAAGGTTAATTAAAATAAACTCAGATATATACAAACACATATACAGATATCACATAGTCAGTCTTTTAACAACCTGTGCTATGAATGAATCGACTACCTGTGGCTATACTCACAAGTAGCCACAACTATAAGCAACACCACTTTTTTCCAAAAAAGTGTATATTTTTTATTGTATCACTCTACGTTGAATTTATTTTATCAACACTTAATCCATATAAAAGTTAAAGCAGCATTTATTTACTGTATCCACACATAAAATGTAAACTACACTTCTGTATTAATACAGTTTCAAGGTTTTAATTTGTTACCTGTGAGTTTTTCATACTTATTGACAATATAAACATATTAAGGGGGATATTCAATCTCCGTCGAGCACCTTCTGTCTGGGAGATGTCCGCTGGGCCCTATTCAATGCTGTCTTCCCTGACAGCATTGAGCAGGGTATCTTGGCAGAACGAGCCCGACATCACTAGCTGTCGGGTTAGTTCTGCGGAGAACAGCCGGGAAGTGACGAGCTGCCGGCTGCAGCTCGCCTCTTCCCGGCCGCAACTCGTGGCCACACCCCGTTTTCCCTCCCCGGCAGGTGGGACATTGAATCCCACCTGCATGTTCTCGGTCGAGCTAACCGAGAACGGGACTGGGTCATGGCAGTCGAGCAAGCTCGACTGCTGTGACCCTCACATTGAATACCCCCCTAAGACACTTACAACAAATATTCTATGTTTACCAAAATATTTTGTAAAGAAGCCTTTATCATGAAATAAAAATAAGAGCTACGGTAAGAAGATCAAATATTTTTCCACTTTTCTCGAGCTATTTAATAGGATCATAAAAGGAAGAAAGAAGTATAAAGATAATTAATCAGAGATATTTTGTTTATTTACTTTTATTGGAATTCAAAATGTAGACTATGAAAGATGATAACGATGTTTACACTGTAACAAAAGTCTGCTTTATACTGTACTTTTAGAATAATCCTAATTAGAACAATTTTTGCAAAATAACTAACATACTACATAAAGTGCAATGTTAAAATATTAACATAAATATTGACAAATTGTTTTATTATCCATATACACCTTAAAATGAGGCTCATTTGCAAAACTTTGCATACTCACAATATATAATATTGTATAGATGGGGTACTACAGTGTTCTAAATGCTTAAATTGCCGTAGTCATGGAGCACACTATACACTATACACACTGAAGTGCCTTGTATACAAGACAAAATATTGTATGGACATTTAATCATAACTGCGAAAGTTTTTTTTTTTACTAAAAAATATAATTAACAAGATGCAACTGCAAAATGCAAATGAAATGAGACACCATTATCTCCTTTAAAAATAAAACAGGATTATTTTTTCTGCAGAGGTATAAATGGAAATGTTAATTAGTAATGTGAATAGACAGCTGTGATGAATAATATTAATAATAATAATATAGCTGCACTGCCACACAAGTACTGTCTCCTGGGGGGCTCAACATGCAATTGAAAGTCATCATCATTATTAGTTATTATTGCATATTCTCTGTAAATCTCTGTAGATTAAGTGCACTTTATAATTACCTATAATAATAATAATAATAATGGTATTCGTATGATGGATAAACTGAATCTTGCAAACACAAAGCCCCTATATATATCTGCTGTTTACCGTGGCAATCCCCCAATCCCCTGAAGGTTGCATCAGGGGATCATAGATAATAAACATGTTTTAAAATCCTGATCCATTGATCAGGCGGAGATCATTGAATCAAATATTTTTAATATGCTAGATTTCCCTAATCCCCCCAAATCATCACGATTATTGCTGGCCACCCTCTGGTGCACCTTGTCTGTGGAACAGTAGCACCTGAATGTAGGGGGTTCATGCCCAAAGATATATGGGTGACATAAGACTGTAATTGATGATACAGGTTGAGTATCCCTTATCCAAAATGCTCGGGACCAGGAGAATTTTGGATAACGGATTATTCCGTATTTCGGAATATTTTAATATTTCAATGATGTATCTTGAGGTATCTTGCATTTATGTTGTACATATACATCAAGCACATGAAATGAACACAAATATATTTTATTTTAGCATAAAACAAGGTTTCAAAGCATGAAACAAAGTTTGTGTACAATCTCAGGCACTGAATTTAAATGCCAAGCAATCATTGTCTTGCACATATATAGGGGGAAATTTACCAAAATGGATTCGTAGAAAAAAGGTGTATTCGTAGGCAGAAATACACCTTTTTTTTACGAATTTGTATTTTTGGGATTTACAATCCCAAAAATACAACAATTCGTAGTCCTAAAGATGGAACATTCGTATTTGTATTTACAAATACGAATGTCCTACACCATCGATAGGATACGACAAAAATCACCATTCAAAAGAATGGTGATTCCTGATTTACTAAGCAGCCGTACTGACAATACGGCTGCTAAGTGGTGTGAAACACCCACGCAAATACGACAGGAAAATAGAACACCATTTTCCTGTTCTATTTGCGTTTTAGCCTGCACAGATCAGTCAGATCCGTGCAGGCTACAGTGTAAGAAAAATTGAAAAATAAATAAAAAAAATAAAAAAACGGCGTGGGGTCCCCCCCACAGCCATAACCAGCACCAGGCTGACAGAGGCTGGAGCCGGTAATTAAAAATCAGGGAACCCGACAAATAGGGGTTCCCCGATTTTTAACAACCAGCCCCAGGCTCCTGCTCTGGGGCTGGTTCCCAAAATGCGGGGACAAAATGACTAGGGGTCCCCCGTATTTTAAGAACCAGCCCCAGGCAAAACCAGCCAGCAGGGTAATGCCACAGCCGGGGGGAGACTTTTTATGCAAGTCCCCCCGGCCAAAGCATTAACCCTACCGACCAGTCAGCCTGGCCAGGGGCCCTGGGGGAGTGGGGACCCCCAAATAAAGGGGTCCCCCCCCCTCCAGGACTTACCTGACCAGGCTGAAGCCTGGTGCTGTCCTCGATGCCCCTGGGCGGTGGGCATCGAGCTGATAGCGGTGTAAAAAATAGAACAAACGATTGTTTTTTACTGTGGCACTACCAGTGCCAGCAAGCCTCCCCAGCAAGCTGGGACTTGGAGAACCACAAGTCCCAGCCTGCTGGGCATTAAAGGGCCCGCTGGGTCTTGTAGTGCCACAGTAAAAAAAATAGTTAAATAAAACACACTGACACCCATTTTAAATAAAAGTTTAATACACACATTACATACATACTGATACTTACCTTTCTTGATCCCGTAGGTAGCCCTGGTCCTGATGTCCTGTGTCGTCCTCCAGGTCCATGTCGGCTGTCTGCGTCGTCCTCCAGGTCCATGTCGACGGTCGGTGTCGTCCTCCAGGTCCATGGCGGTGTCCGGGTCCGAAGAAATCCATGTTAGAGCTGTGGAAGGAAATCCTACTCACCTGGTCCTGCGCTGAAGAAGTCTTCTCTTGATCCGACGTAATCCAGGTAATGTTGAAGCTGTCGCCGGTCCCCGCTGTCTCCGCTGTCTCTGCATCGCGCTGAGGAGAGATGCTGAGATGTTTCATATTCGGCGCCTCTCCTCAGACTGAATTCTATTGGCCGCCTAGCAGGCCAATCAGGAGCCGAGAAAGTCAACTCCTGATTGGCCTGCTAGGCGGCCAATAGAATTCAGTCTGAGGAGAGGCGCCGAATATGAAACATCTCAGCATCTCTCCTCAGCGCGATGCAGAGACAGCGGAGACAGCGGGGACCGGCGACAGCTTCAACATTACCTGGATTACGTCGGATCAAGAGAAGACTTCTTCAGCGCAGGACCAGGTGAGTAGGATTTCCTTCCACAGCTCTAACATGGATTTCTTCGGACCCGGACACCGCCATGGACCTGGAGGACGACACCGACCGTCGACATGGACCTGGAGGACGACGCAGACAGCCGACATGGACCTGGAGGACGACACAGGACATCAGGACCAGGGCTACCTACGGGATCAAGAAAGGTAAGTATCAGTATGTATGTAATGTGTGTATTAAACTTTTATTTAAAATGGGTGTCAGTGTGTTTTATTTAACTATTTTTTTTACTGTGGCACTACAAGACCCAGCGGGCCCTTTAATGCCCAGCAGGCTGGGACTTGTGGTTCTCCAAGTCCCAGCTTGCTGGGGAGGCTTGCTGGCACTTGTAGTGCCACAGTAAAAAACAATCGTTTGTTCTATTTTTTACACCGCTATCAGCTCGATGCCCACCGCCCAGGGGCATCGAGGACAGCACCAGGCTTCAGCCTGGTCAGGTAAGTCCTGGAGGGGGGGGGGACCCCTTTATTGGGGGGGTCCCCACTCCCCCAGGGCCCCTGGCCAGGCTGACTGGTCGGTAGGGTTAATGCTTTGGCCGGGGGGACTTGCATAAAAAGTCTCCCCCCGGCTGTGGCATTACCCTGCTGGCTGGTTTTGCCTGGGGCTGGTTCTTAAAATACGGGGGACCCCTAGTCATTTTGTCCCCCGTATTTTGGGAACCAGCCCCAGAGCAGGAGCCTGGGGCTGGTTGTTAAAAATCGGGGAACCCCTATTTGTCGGGTTCCCTGATTTTTAATAACTGGCTCCAGCCTCTGTCAGCCTGGTGCTGGTTTCGGCTGTGGGGGGGACCCCACGCCGGTTTTTTTTTTAAATTTATTTATTTAATTTTTTTTTACACCTTGCAGCCTGCACGGATCTGACTGATCCGTGCAGACTGCCTACAAATAATTCGTATTAGCAGCCGTATATACGGCTGCTAATACGAATTCCTACGACATCGGAGGGTTACAAAGCAGTCGTATATGACTGCTTTGTAAATCCCCCTCCGGAACACGAGTTTGCATACGACTGAAACAGTCGTATGCAACCGTAGGGAAAATACCAATACGAAAAACTAGGTTTTTCATATTGGTAAATTTCCCCCATAGTGTCAGTTATATATCATTCCCTCAGTAGTGCTGTTACAGATGTCCCCAGTAAGTTTTTAGCAAAAAAATAATTTTTTGTTCACTTTCTGGAATGTATGGTTTTCGGAATAATTTGGATAACGGATATTCGGATACGGGATACTCAACCTGTAGTTCCATTAGTTTCTAATCCAGGTTGTTCTGTGATACCGAGCAAAAGTAAAAAAAGAAAGACAGAAAATACAACCATTTCTTTGAGGTGATCAATGTTGTATTTTGGTAGAATGTTTATATTTCTGTATTTTATCAAAATGCTTATTTTCTGTGGCTTTAGTTGTTATGTTTTGGTAAATTTTAACGTTATTGAAATTATTATAATGACTCCCACTACACTAAACCGCTATACTGTATTTAATGATATTGGCTATAACAAACGACATAGATGGACAATAATCCAGATAATGTTGCAGTTGATTAGTTTCCAATCTTGTTCCGCCATCTAAAGCCTGGAATGCCTCTCTGCCTGCAGCACTGTGTCACAATAATACAATTCAAATACAGCTGCTTAGAGATGAAACTAGTTTTGTGATTAAATGTCTAATAGATAGACACAAAATCTTATGATAATCAAACATACTGTGAAAAGAAGTCTTAAACCATTTTATTTGTTCAAAAGCTATATAAGATGCTAACTCATTTTTCATATTTTATATCATGCAATATTAACAAAGTAAACACTCATTTTGTGTATCTATTACTTATGCTATTTTGAGAACACAGAAATATATTGTGGATGCATACAAATGTACATTCAGTTAAACTAGTGTATAATATACTGAAAAAGTGTTAGAATTGAAACAAGTGTCTGAATTTATGGATTATTTGAAAGCTTTCACAAAAGGAATATTTATTTATTATCATTACTTATATAGCGCACATATTCCACATCACTTTACAGAGAATATTTGAACATTCACATCAGTCCCTGCCCCAGTGGTGCTTACAATCTATGTTCCCTACCACATATACGCACATACACAGACATTCTAAGGTTAATTTTGTAAGGATCCAATCAACCTATCAGTATATTTTTGGATTGTGGGAGGAAACCGACGCAAGTACGGGGAGAATATACAAACTTCACACAGTTAGAGCCATGGTGGGAATCAAACCCATGACCTCAGCACTGTGAGGCAGCCATGCTTACCATTACACCGTCCGAACATTTACAATGTTAATTAGGTTAAGACTGTTATGGCCATATTCTGTATTGGTGTAGTCCCTTACAGAGGTAGCCAACTTAATTGTTACCCCATGTATATACATGGGTCTGCACATCGCAGCATGCTACAGGGCATACCATGCTGCAAACATTTGCATCTAGCGATCAACCAGTATTCGCACCATTCATGACACTATGCTTGCGCATTGCGGGATAGATGAGCATTGCTATATCTTACAGTATGTCAACATTCACAATGTCAACTTTCATTAGATCTATTATGTTATAATGTTGAGTTTAACATGTCCAAATGTTTGTAATGTCAACATGCACCAAATTGCCATTGAAAATGTTGAAACTTCTGTAATAATGATATGTTTTAAATATAGATAATATGTTTTTTACATAAATTTCTCTCTGTAACCTTAACTCTTATGCTAACTATAAACCTAATGCTAGTCCTTATCCTCACCTTTTTTTGTTAACATTGTGTATATTGACATTCTGACTGCATATCTTCCAGAGATGGTCGCTGATGAAAAAGAAACTGCAGGGGGAGCCTGGCAGTGGAAATCAGCTGGTCGCAGGAGCATGTATCGCTGGTGCACACTACCATCGCGGGCAATATGGTCACTCAGTGACCATATTGCCCACGATATTAGCAAAAATTGCCCCCGTGTGTACACACCATAACTCTCCTTATTTAATCAATTTCTTCAATTTGCAATATGTACATCTAAGTTACAGAACATACAGTAAAACAACATTAAACTAATCTAAATAACAAACCAACAATAATCAGTATTGGCAAAACATAGTAATACACTTTTAATAGCAGCACCAGGTGAAATTAGTTGAATACAGTACACAATACATGTTTTATGTACATGATCAATTGTTCTAGTATATTGTTGTCTCAGTAAATTACCAAATACAAATATATGAATAAATAATAGAAAAATAATTGGTAAATTAGCACGTGAACAACAAGATGCCACTGTTATATTAGGGATCTCTAGTTTTGGGTTAAGTATGCAATGCAAGTAGTTGGGATCCCAACAGTCATAAGATAAATCACAGATGATTGGATAAACCTTTTCTTGCTTTAAAAATGCTATTAACACAGAGTCAAGATTGATCAAATTATGCACCATAGTTAATATGAGACCCAAAGCCTGTCAAAGTCCATCTACCGCGTTCTTGGATGGTGTTCATTGTAAATAACATAAAAAATGCAATGTGCAACATTTTAAGCCATTAGACAGGAACAAGCAAGGAAGATGAAAGTGTACAACATCCTACACGCTACGAAGTAGAGTTGCCTACACCAGCTCTGATATTTGATTCCCAGTTTCCATCTCAGCACTGCAGGACTCCATTGCATGCACTCTGCATCACTCTGATCCAGTGAAAGTAAAGTATATGCTTGATATAGCTTATATATATTTCATTGGGGTTATTGCTAAATAGCATATTATCAACTGGTGGTAGCCCCAAATTTTTCATATGAATTTGGGGCTAAGCTTACAAGCCTATTACTAGTCAGAGGTGTTTCTTCTCTTCATGTTATCAAATGGGACTGTATGGTGTCACATGTTATCAATTGAGACATCACAGTGTAGCTTATTACTAGTTGGGAACATTACCATATGGCAAATTATCAGTTGAGTAGAGTGTGACCATAATATGGAGAAAATTTTCTATTGGGGCATTACAATGCAGCATATTATCAAATGTGGCCATATGAATTTGGGATATATTATCAATTGAGAGCATTACTTTGTGGCATTTAAAATATGGGCTGAGATGTGTGGAATATTAAAAATCTAAAACTCTAATAATAATAATAATAATAATAATAATAATGCCACACATTAATCACTTTTAAATGCAAACTGAGAAAAATGTGACCTTCCATTCAGTTTTTAATATTGCATAAAAAAGCACCATAAGTGAATGATGAAAGATACCATGTAAACATACAGTATGTACTGTAGGATTTGCACAAATGTTTTCCTTGCTTCAATTCATTCGTGAAATATGTTTTTTGCACTGTCAAAAAAAAAATAGAAAGTACAAATCTCCATATTAAAAAAATCTCAACTGTATAATGGTCATTTTATTGCACATGCTAACTGGAATTTTAATGGTTTTCTAACTAAAAGGTACATGTTAAATGCAGTGCTTCTATCAAAACAAGTGATCCTGGTTTGAACTTTCAAATTTGATACAAATATTGACTTATTTAACTTTCTTATATAAAAGTTTATAGCTTGAGATATTGACACAGCAACTTTTCTTATTATCTGAATTTGTGATTCATTTGCAATTTTATTTTTAAACCCTACCACACAAGATCAATAGAAATAAACAGTTGATGAAATATATTAAGTGTAAAGTGATATTTAAGGGTATTAATGCTAGATATATGTATGGCAATATACCATAAGTATAACACTATTGATTTCTGAAGTTTATGTTATTCTTAGTTTACTATTGTGCCTAGTTTTAATAAAACACTAGATTAATCTGGAAACTTTAAATTAAAAATATTAGACTTCTAAAGATTGCTGTACAGTATGTAATTATGTAAATAAAACATTGTAAACAGGTTAATGCAATGAAAAGCGATTTAACTCCTTCCTTTTATTTCCCTATCTTTTTATGTTTACAGTATTTTATTGGCAAATAAATTGTCAATATTTTTTTAATAACTTAAAATGTTATATTAATTTGAAATAGTTTTAAAAAGGAAGTATAGCAATAGAAATGTGTCTTTATTATTGTTATATTTGCAACAATTTTATTCTCTTTATGCGTGTCAAACTTAAAAAAACTGCTTACATAATAATATATATATTTTTGCTGTGTTCCTCATCATGGATATTACATTCACACTTAAAATGCATGCATACTAAGCACCACAATGACCTCTTCAAGCTAACAAAGAAGAGTTATGATACCTCTCAAGGTTTGAGAAAGGAATTGTCAATGAGTGTCACAATGTCTTTCTTATTGCACTGAAATTTTTTATGGTACCATGATTGCCAATTTATCTCTTTAACTCTTAGTTGTAGTCACTGCAAACCTTTACATACTGAGGCAAAATAAAATACCATTTGAACATATACAGTACATGTACAAATCTAATATTTTTTTAAAACATCAATAATTTTTATTGAAAAACAATTTAAACTTAAGGGGGATACAAAAAGGAAAAAGTGGAAGGGTACAAAAGCAAACTTTTTATGATGTATTAAAAATATAACACAGAAAACCATAATATCAATAAATGATGGTTGAGCAGGCAATAGTACGATTTAGCAAGTATTCTGTGAGAGTATAATAAAATGTCTTGTACCAGAACAATATATCCCCACTAGATTTTTTTTTTTTAAATAGAATAAGCATAAACCTTGGATGTGAGAGCAGATAGGCCTCGTAGGGTGGTGAGCCTGTTCCATCAATGCAGAATTTAAAAATAGGAGAGCATTTCAGATAGGAAAATTAAAAACTGCAGGCAAGGGAATGGAAGTATACCAACCCATCTAGTTTATCACCTAGGAAATCATAACACAGGGATTCCATTATCATTAGGAATGAGTTTGGCTAACACGGGAAATGGCATAGAGATTAGGATAGTCTTGGGATTACTCTATCCCATAATTAAATGGAATCTTGTGTAAAAGGGAGAAGTGGAAAATACTTTGGACACAAATATTTAGGAGTTCACAGAGCATATTCTAAAGGATATGCTTAGTAAGCTAGTTTTCCCGGACACATCCACCCCAATCCTTATTTCATGTCCAAGTACGCTATAAGATGTACTTAAATGTGCTAATTTAAGGGGTCAAGTTGACAATATGTATATTTAAAATAGCACTGCATTTAACCATATACTTTTTAAGGAAGATGTACAGGATCATTCAAACCAAATACTTAGCTTGGGTATGAGAGATATTTTAAATTCCACTAATCGCCCAAGCCAAGAAATGTAAAATGAGAGCCATGTTCTGGAAAGTGATAATAAAGAACTAATAAGTGGCGGTGAATTCACATAAATACTATGGATGTAGAAAATTAATGCAACTTGCCAGAATATAAAGAGCAGTGACCTGGAAGAGAATCTGAAAGATTAATAGGAAAAGCATCTGGTTTGGATGTGTTTAGTTTATAGTAAGAGGCCTTGCTATAGCTATCCAAAAGAGTGTGTAAATGTCAGACAGTGGTGATAGAATCAGTGGCAAAAGGTGCACATCATTGGCAAGTAAACACAATTTATAGGAAGTGGGGCCAATGCACACCCCAAGGAGACTTACTGTACATCTGGACAAATCTTGGCAGCCAAAGGTTCAATGGCTAATTCAAACAAGAGAGGATAGCTCTACTGTGTGCCATTAGAGAAAGGGAAGTTGTCTTACAGAAGGCAATGCCGAACACTCGGGCAGAAGGAAAACAATGTGGTGCCAAAATAGATGACAACATACAGTCCTGGAAGGTGAGCTTCGCAAGAACGTTTAGAGACAATTCAAGTGGTTAAAAGCTTTCCCTGCATCAAAAGATAGCAAGAAAAAGCCCTGGTCAGCTGAAACTGAATCTGTTAGGTTGAATACCCTAAAAGTATTATAAGATGCTTGCCTTCCAAGTACAAACCCAACTTGATGGATCAACAAGGAATGAAAAGTTTTGATTTGTGTATCTATCAATTTTGCAAAGTGTTTGTTAACATTAAGTAATGCTATTGGTTAATAATTTTGATGTTGAGCAATGTCTTTTTTGAGTTTAGTTAATTTAGTTAATGTGTGGTTATTTAATTGAAAACAACATTCAAGTAAGTGTTAGATGTCACTATGTGGTGCTTCGGTAAAGCAGCTCCCGACTGTTGACTGGTGACCAGGATGCTGCGTCTTTTTTGGGTCCAGTGACTGGAGGTGTCCACCTGATTGCTTAGCAATGGGGATGCTAATGTTTGATGGCATTTCCTGTTGCTGGGCAGCTGATTGAGTAGGTATTTGCCTCAGGGTGTGCAGGGAGGCAGCTGCACACCATTTACTCATTAGGCAGACACTTTAGGGATTGGTTGCTATATCTTTTCAAAGTACTTTTCTGGTGATCATATCTTCATGTCCTGAATGCCTCCACACCTGTGTGTGGAATACACTGCCTTGCTCTTTAAACCTTAAATTATGTTTGTGAAACTGTATTTTTTTAAATTTGTGATTATGTGTTATGCTTTTCAGTGATATAACTCAATCAAATCGCTGTATCTTTAACCCTGAGGAAGTTAGGTTAATAATATCGATCTGATGATTGCACTGTCAACATTCTAAACATTCCATATTGGAGGTGCACCGCTACTATTGAAGAAAACTATGTAATTGTACTGAAATATGTATGCATAATGTTATGTTTTTAGAACATTTTTATATTAAATCTTGTTTGAACAAATTTGTAATAATATTACATTCTAAATCTAGCGCCCTCTGAATTCTACTCTTTTTCTCCATCTCTAAACCGTGGATCCTGTCTAACAGAGGATTCTCTCAGGAGCTGCTTGTATTGTGTAGAAGCATTGGTTGGGGATATATTATAAGGGCATGGTAGGGGGCATGGTGTTTGAGGGACTGCATCTCAAAAGTGACTGGGCGTACTGAGCTGAAATTTGGCATGTACGTGTAGAATCGTCAACCGGTGCTGCGTGCCAAATTTCAGGGCGAAATATAAAAAAATGACCAATTGGGAGCGATCTAAACTTCCAACTGCCAGTTTTTTTCTGACACTTCAGAAATGACACTTTGTCACCCATGTTAGTCTATGAGGTTTTTTTTGGGAAGGCATAACTCGGGGTAGGGGAACAATTGAGACTTGGGGTTTGTTTTATTAGGTAGATATTGTCCCAGTGGAGTGCCTTTTGGGGTTGAGGATTTTCAGATAGGTGCAGTTTTTTTTATAATTTAGTGAAATGTCCCCCATTATAAAGATAGGAGAGCTCAACTTGTTGCGCAGCCGCAGTCCCGCCACAGCAGGGGGTGTACTCACAGTGGCTTCACTTGGGTGTACCAAGATGGCCGACTCCTGCTCGCAAACTGAAATTCTCGTCTGTAAGTGGAAATAGCTGTGTTTAAGTTATAAATGTGGGTGGGTGTGGGGATGGGGATGGGTGCTGAGTGATTATTAGCCCTGACATTGCTTTAATTACAGAGTTTAAGGTCCGTGCTACCACTGTGTCAGGCGGCTGTAACCAAGCTGACGTCATTTAATTTATTCACTGCACTGCCGGGAAATTCAAAAGTGGTCTGTGCAGCAGCCAGCGGAGCGGGGTGTGTTGGCATGTGGGCAGACAAGTCTCTGTGCCCTGCTGGTGGGAGCTAGCTCACTAGTACACTGTGACAGAGACATATATACAGCCACCAGGAAAAAGAGTTTGCAGCCATTTGGGCACCCTGAGCTTGCAGCAAGATGCACCTCCCATCAGTGCCCCGGGCATCTGCTGCCAGCCCATAAGGAGCATCACAATACTGTGCAGCGCCCCATCTAATGCTATTATATGGCAGGGCACCCGGGTGAGAGCCGCTGTAATTGCAGAGCACCCCCCCCTCTCCCGGTGAGCGCTGGGGACATGCTATGTGCGGGCTGCTACTACACCCAGGGCTCTCCTCCTCTGCTGCTCTCTCACTCTCCTGCAGGGGTTGCCCGTCCTGACTCCAGCAGAGAGAGACGAGTGGGTCAGTTACATGCCTCAACAGCAGGCACTGGGAGACGGAGGGCTACAGGGCTAACAGCAGGCCATGTCACAGTGCCCTCCGAGTCTCCAGTAAGTAAGTACCTGCTATTACTGTGCTGCACTGCAGAATGATCAGGCTTTTAGGGGGCGTGGTCAAGAGGGTCTGTGATTAGGCCACGCCCCCTTTATGTTGACCTGAACAAACTTAATGCAGCCTGAGTCCAGCCTATACTGCTTCTTCCATGCCTGCCTTGCTGTCTCCTGAGGTTGTTGTTCGACCAGAAGGTAATGTGTGTCACTGTGTGTGCAGGGACTGGGGGAACAGAGTGTGGGGATGTGCCTGCATGTGATATAAAGTGAGGGAATTGACTGTGAGTGCGCAGGTCCCGAGGGTAAATAGGTATTGTGGTGTGCTGACATGAGGTAGAGCTGACATGAGGCAGTTTTATACACATATATATATATATATATATGTGTGCTGTGAACCCCCCGTGTGTGTGATGTGACCCCCCCAAGTGTGTGTGCTGTGACCCCCCTCCATGTGTGTGCTGTGCGCGCCCCCCCGTGTGTGTGCTGTGACCCCCCTCCATGTGTGTGCTGTGCCCCCCTCCGTGTTTGTGCTGTGCGCGCCCCCCCGTGTGTACACTGTGCCCCCCTCCGTGTTTGAGCTGCCCCCCCAGTGCCCCCGTGTGTGTGCGCTGTCCCCCCCCAGTGCCCCCGTGTGTATGCTGCCCCCCCAGTGCGTCTGTGTGTACAGTGCCCCCGTGTGTATGCTGTCCCACCCCTGCAGTGCCCCCGTGTGTACGCTGTCCCACCCCTGCAGTGCCCCCGTGTGTACGCTGTCCCACCCCTGCAGTGCCCCTGCGTGAATGCTGCCCCCCAGTGCCCCCGTGTGTACGCTGTGCTCCCCCCCTAGTGCCCCCGTGTGTACGCTGTCCCCATTGTCCCCCCGCGTGTAAGCTGTGCCCCCCCGCGTGTATGCTGTGCCCCCCGCGTGTATGCTGTGCCCCCCGCGTGTATGCTGTGCCCCCCACGCGTGTATGCTGAGCCCCCCCGCGTGTATGCTGTGCCCCCCGCGTGTAAGCTGTGCCCCCCCGCGTGTAAGCTGTGCCCCCCCCGCGTGTAAGCTGTGCCCCCCGCGTGTAAGCTGTGCCCCCCCCCCTGCGTGGAAGCTGTGCCCCCCGCGTGTAAGCTGTGCCCCCCGCGTGTGTGTAAGCTGTCCCCTGTCCCCCCTGTCCCCCCCGCGTGTACGCTGTCCCCCCGTGTTTGCGCTGTCCCCCCGTGTGTGCGCTGTCCCCCCCGTGTGTGCGCTGTCCCCCCGTGTGTGCGCTGTCCCCCCCCGTGTGTGCGCTGTCCCCCCCTGTGTGTGCGCTGTCCCCCCCAGGTGTGCGCTGCCCCCCCGTGTGTGCGCTGCCCCCCCCCTTGTGTACACATTATTATTATTGTAATTATTATTATTATATTTCCTGCCTAGACTCTGTCCTCCCCATGCTGCCGCCCGGACTCGTCGGGACCAGGTGTGTGCGCTGTCCCCCCCAGTGCCCCCGTGTGTATGCTGCCCCCCAGTGCATCTGTGTGTACAGTGCCCCCGTGTGTATGCTGTCCCACCCCTGCAGTGCCCCCGTGTGTACGCTGTCCCACCCCTGCAGTGCCCCCGTGTGTACGCTGTCCCATCCCTGCAGTGCCCCTGCATGAATGCTGCCCCCCCAGTGCCCCCGTGTGTACGCTGTGCTCCCCCCCCAGTGCCCCCGTGTGTACGCTGTCCCCATTGTCCCCCCGCGTGTAAGCTGTGCCCCCCCCGCGTGTATGCTGTGCCCCCCCGCGTGTATGCTGTGCCCCCCCGCATGTATGCTGTGCCCCCCCGCGTGTATGCTGTGCCCCCCCGCGTGTATGCTGTGCCCCCCGCGTGTATGCTGTGCCCCCCCGCGTGCAAGCTGTGCCCCCCCCCGCGTGGAAGCTGTGCCCCCCCGCGTGGAAGCTGTGCCCCCCCCGCGTGTAAGCTGTGCCCCCCCCGCGTGTAAGCTGTGCCCCCGCGTGTAAGCTGTGCCCCCCCCGCATGTAAGCTGTGCCCCCCGCGTGTACGCTGTGCCCCCCGCGTGTACGCTGTCCCCCCGCGTGTACGCTGTCCCCCCCGCGTGTACGCTGTTCCCCCCGTGTTTGCGCTGTCCCCCCGTGTGTATGCTGTCCCCCCCCGTGTTTGCGCTGTCCCCCCGTGTGTACGCTATCCCCCCCGTGTGTGCGCTGTCCCCCCCGTGTGTGTGCTGTCCCCCCGTGTGTGCGCTGTCCCCCCCGTGTGTGCGCTGTCCCCCCCGTGTGTGCGCTGTGCCCCCCCCTTGTGTACACATTATTATTATTGTAATTATTATTATTATATTTCCTGCCTAGACTCTGTCCTCCCCATGCTGCCGCCCGGACTCGTCGGGACCAGGTTCAGGCGCTTCCACAGCCTGCGGCCTAACAGTCTGGTGAAGCCCCGGCCTTGAGTTGCCTCCGCCACCCGGAAGACAGAAAGCAGCCACCTGGGCCATCAGGGGAGCAGCTGCACCCAGGTAAATCCATCCCCCCACTGTCCCTGTGTGTACCCTGTCCCCCCAACTGTCCCCCACACCACTATCCCTGTGCATACCCTGTCCCCCCTACTATCCCTGTATGTACACTGTCACCCCCCCCCTAGTGCCCCCCGTGTGTACGCTGTCCCCCCCCAGTGCTCCCCGTGTGTAGGCTGTCCCCCCCTCCAGTGCCCCCCGTGTGTACGCTGTCCCTTCCCCAGTGCCCCCGCGTGTATGCTGCCCCCCCCAGTGCTCCCCGTGTGTAGGCTGTCCCCCCCTCCAGTGCCCCCCGTGTGTACGCTGTCCCTTCCCCAGTGCCCCCGCGTGTATGCTGCCCCCCCAGTGCCCCCGCGTGTTTGCTGTCCCCTCTCCCGTGCCCCTGCGTGTTTGCTGCCCCCCGTGCCCCCGCGTGGTCGCTGTCCCCCCTGTGCTCTCCGTGTACGCTGTGCCCCCGTGTATACGCTGCCACTCCCAGTGCCCCCGTGTGTACACTGTCCCCCCCAGTGCCCCCCGTGTGTACGCTGTGTCTCCCGTGTGTACCCTGTCCCCCCAGTGCCCCCTTGTGTATGCTGCCCCAGTGTGTATGCTGCCCCCCCAGTGCCCCCATGTGTACGCTGCTCCCCCAGTGCCCCCCATGTGTACACTGTTTCCCCTACCAGTGCCCCCCGTGTGTACGCTGCCCCCCCCAGTGCCCCCCCGTGTGTACGCTTCCCCCTCCACCCCCAGTGCCCCCCGCGTGTAAGCTGTGCCCCCCCAGTGCCCCCCGTGTGTACGCTGTCCCCCCGTGTGTACGCTGCCCCCCCCCCCCGTGCCCCCCGTGTGTGTACACATTATTAATATTGTAATTATTATTATATTTCCTGCCTAGACTCTGTCCTCCCCATGCTGCCGCCAGGACTCGTCGGGACCAGGTTCAGGCGCTTCCACAGCCAGCGGCCTAACAGTCTGGTGAAGCCCCGGCCTTGAGTTGCCTCCGCCACCAGGAAGACAGAAAGCTGCCACTTGGGCCATCAGGGGAGCAGCTGCACCCAGGTAAATCCATCCCCCACTGTCCCTGTGTGTACCCTGTCCCCCCAACTGTCCCCCACACCACTATCCCTGTGCATACCCTGTCCCCCCTACTATCCCTGTATGTACCCTGTCACCCCACCCAGTACCCCCCGTGTGTACGCTGTCCCCCCCCAGTGCTCCCCGTGTGTAGGCTGTCCCCCCCTCCAGTGCCCCCCGTGTGTACGCTGTCCCTTCCCCAGTGCCCCGCGTGTACGCTGCCCCCCCAGTGCCCCCGCGTGTTTGCTGTCCCCTCTCCCGTACCCCCGCATGTTTGCTGCCCCCCGTGCCCCCGCGTGGTCGCTGTCCCCCCAGTGCTCTCCGTGTACGCTGTGCCCCCGTGTATACGCTGCCACTCCCAGTGCCCCCCGTGTGTACACTGTCCCCCCCCCAGTGCCCCCCGTGTGTACGCTGTGTCCCCCGTGTGTACCCTGTCCCCCCACTGCTCCCTTGTGTATGCTGCCACCCCAGTGCCCCCATGTGTACGCTGCCCCCCCAGTGCCCCCCGTGTGTACACTGTTTCCCCTCCCAGTGCCCCCCGTGTGTACGCTACCCCCCCAGTGCCCCCCGTGTATACGCTTCCTCCCCAGTGCCCCCCATGTGTACGCTGTCCCCCCGTGTGTACGCTGTCCCCCCGTGTGTACGCGGTCCCCCCGTGTGTACGCTGTCCCCCCCCGTGCCCCCCCGTGTGTACACATTATTATTATTGTAATTATTATTATTATATTTCCTGCCTAGACTCTGTCCTCCCCATGCTGCCGCCAGGACTCGTCGGGACCAGGTTCAGGCGCTTCCACAGCCTGCGGCCTAACAGTCTGGTGAAGCCCCGGCCTTGAGTTGCCTCCGCCACCCGGAAGACAGAAAGCAGCCACTTGGGCCATCAGGGGAGCAGCTGCACCCAGGTAAATCCATCCCCCACTGTCCCTGTGTGTACCCTGTCCCCCCAACTGTCCCCCACACCACTATCCCTGTGCATACCCTGTCCCCCCTACTATCCCTGTATGTACCCTGTCACCCCACCCAGTGCCCCCCGTGTGTACGCTGTCCCCCCCCCAGTGCTCCCCGTGTGTAGGCTGTCCCCCCCTCCAGTGCCCCCCGTGTGTACGCTGTCCCTTCCCCAGTGCCCCGCATGTACGCTGCCCCCCCAGTGCCCCCGCGTGTTTGCTGTCCCCTCTCCCGTACCCCCGCATGTTTGCTGCCCCCCGTGCCCCCGCGTGGTCGCTGTCCCCCCAGTGCTCTCCGTGTATGCTGTGCCCCCGTGTATACACTGCCACTCCCAGTGCCCCCCGTGTGTACACTGTCCCCCCCCCCAGTGCCCCCCGTGTGTACGCTGTGTCCCCCGTGTGTACCCTGTCCCCCCACTGCCCCCTTGTGTATGCTGCCACCCCAGTGCCCCCATGTGTACGCTGCCCCCCCAGTGCCCCCCATGTGTACACTGTTTCCCCTCCCAGTGCCCCCCGTGTGTACGCTACCCTCCCCCAGTGCCCCCCGTGTATACGCTTCCCCCCCAGTGCCCCCCATGTGTACGCTGTCCCCCCGTGTGTACGCTGTCCCCCCGTGTGTACGCGGTCCCCCCGTGTGTACGCTGTCCCCCCCGTGCCCCCCCGTGTGTACACATTATTATTATTGTAATTATTATTATTATATTTCCTGCCTAGACTCTGTCCTCCCCATGCTGCCGCCAGGACTCGTCGGGACCAGGTTCAGGCGCTTCCACAGCCTGCGGCCTAACAGTCTGGTGAAGCCCCGGCCTTGAGTTGCCTCCGCCACCCGGAAGACAGAAAGCAGCCACCTGGGCCATCAGGGGAGCAGCTGCACCCAGGTAAATCCATCCCCCCACTGTCCCTGTGTGTACCCTGTCCCCCCAACTGTCCCCCACACCAATATCCCTGTGCATACCCTGTCCCCCCTACTATCCCTGTATGTACCCTGTCACCCCCCCAGTGCCCCCGTGTGTACGCTTTCCCCCCCCTGTGCTCCCCGTGTGTAGGCTGTCCCCCCCTCCAGTGCCCCCCGTGTGTACGCTGCCCCATCCGCAGTGCCCCTATGTGTACGCTGTTGTCCCCCCAGTGCCCCCTTGTGTATGCTGTGCCCCCCATTTCTGTACGCTGCCCCCCCAGTGCCCCCCGCGTATATGCTGTCCCCCCCAGTGCTCCCCGTGTGTATGCTGTCCCCCCTAGTGCTCCCCCGTGTGTATGCTGTTCCCCCTAGTGCTCCCAAGTGTGTACGCTGTCCTCCCTAGTGCTCCCCCATGTGTTTGCTGTCCCCCATTAATGCTCCCCCATGTGTACGCTGTCCCCCCCCTAATGCTCCCCCGTGTGTACGCTGTCCCCCCTAGTGCTCCCCGTGTGTACGCTGCCCCCCCCCTAGTGCTCCCCCGTGTGTACGCTGACCCCCCTAGTGCTCCCCGTGTGTACGCTGTGGCCCCCGCGTGTACGCTGTGGCCCCCGTGTGTACGCTGGTCCCTTCCCAGTGCCCCCCGTGTGTACGCTGTCCCCCTTCCAGTGCCCCCACATGTACGCTGTACCCCCGTGATCTCCGTGTGTACGCTGTGCCCCCATGTGTATGCAGCCCCCCCAGTGCCCCCCGTGTGTACACTCCCCCCAGTGCCCCGTGTGTACAGTGCCCCCCGTTTGTACGCTGCCCCCCCAGTGTCCCCCGTGTGTATGCTGTCCCCCCCAGTGCCCCCCGTGTGTACGCTGCCTCATCCCCAGTGCCCCATGTGTACGCTGTTGTCCCCCCCAGTGCCCCCTTGTGTATGCTGTGCCCCCTCATTTGTGTACGCTGTCCCCCCAGTGCCCCCCGCGTGTATGCTGTCCCCCCCAGTGCTCCCCTTTGTGTATGCTGTCCCCCCTAGTGCTCCCCCGTGTGTACGCTGTTCCCCCTAGTGCTCCCAAGTGTGTATGCTGTCCTCCCTAGTGCTCCCCCATGTATACGCTGTCCCCCATTAATGCTCCCCCGTGTGTACGCTGTCCCCCCCTAATGCTCCCCCGTGTGTACGCTGTCCCCCCCTAATGCTCCCCCGTGTGTACGCTGTCCCCCCCTAGTGCTCCACCGTGTGTACGCTGTCCCCCCTAGTGCTCCCCCGTGTGTACGCTGTCCCCCCTAGGGCTCCCCCGTGTGTACGCTGTCCCCCTCTAGTGCTCCCCCATGTGTACGCTGTGGCCCCCGTGTGTACGCTGTGGCCACCGTGTGTACGCTGTGGCCCCAGTGTGTATGCTGTCCCCTTCCCAGTGCCCCCCGTGTGTACGCTGTCCCCCTCCCAGTGTCCCCCGTGTGTACGCTGTCCCCCTCCCAGTGCCTACCGTAAGTACGCTGTGGCCCCCCATTGCCCCCATGTGTACGCTGTCGTCCCCCACAGTGCCCCCGTGTGTATGCTGTGGCCCCCATTTGTGTACGCTGTCCCCCTCCAGTGCCCCCCATGTGTACGCTGCCCCCCCAGTGCACCCATGTGTACGCTGTCCCCACCAGTCCCCCCCCCGTGTGTATGCTGTCCCCCCGTGTGTATGCTGTTGCCCCTGTGTGTATACGCTGTCCCCCCCAGTGCCCCGTGTGTATACGCTGTCCTTCCCCCAGTGCCCCATGTGTGTATGCTGTCCCTCCCCCAGTGCCCCCGTGTGTACGCAGTCCCCCAGTGCCCCCTGTGTGTATGCAGTGCCCCCCATGTGTACGCAGTCCTCCCAATGCCCCCCGTGTGCACACTGTCCCCCCTCAGTTACCCCCATGTGTACGCTGTGCCCCCCAGTGCCCCTCATGCGTAAGCTGTGCCCCCCCTATGTGTACCCCGTGTGTACATTGTCCTCCTTCAATGCCCTACAGTAAAGCTTCTACACTCTGGGTGTCATGCTTATTGCCAGGGGTTTCATGGGATGAATGTCTTGCCTTTTGACAGGGGTTTGCCAGTCATTGCCAGGGGTGTGTTATCATTAAACATTTAAAAAAAAATCAAATTTTATTCTAACACTGAAATTTTTAAATTTCAAATAAAAAAATAAATAAATTGAAAAAAGCTATGAAATTCCATTGACAAAAACCTTACGGTTTCACATGTCCCATTAAGTCTTCATACACATGATCTGGCATTTCAGAAACCTGATGTACTGTAACGCTTCCACTCAAACTCCAAAAAGCAATGAAATTCCGATCATTAAGGCTGACGCCTTAATAGACGTGTTCCTTGCGCAATACAGATATGGTACGCCATCACAGCCTGTGGGTAAGTGCAGATTCAGCACTCTCACAGAGTGAGATTGCTGTCACTCACACAATGGTGGAGCTGCTAATTCACATATTTGTGTTTATTTGAATACACACATGCAGTCTATGCAACTGAAGGTCTGAGCAGTAAACAGAGCCGAGAGGATGGGTTAAAAGTGGTGTTGATTGGGGTAGGAGGCAGTGTGGTGCGGATGGGGAGCAATAGAAATGCATAGATGGTAGGAAGGCTAAGCAGCACTGATGGGGGACTAACAAAGCAGATGGGTGGAAAAGAGTGGCACAGATTGGGGAAGGTAAGACAGAGTGATGCGATTGGGTGGGAAACAGAGGAGCAGTTGGAGGAAAGACCGCACTGATGGGGGAGGGGGTTCGGCGCAAAGGGGATAAAGGGAAAACAGAGCAGTACAGATGGAGAGGGGAGACAGCAGTACAGATGGAAGGAAACTGTCATGGATGAGGCGGGCAGAGCAGCATGGATGGAGGGGGAGACAGAGTATCACTAATAGAGGGGAAGCCAGTGGCACAGATAGAAGGAAACAGTGGCATCTGTGTGGAAAGACAGGGCAGGGCAGATGGGAAAAGACAAATTGGTGCGGATGAGGGAATACACACAGCAGTAGGTATCGAAGACAGAGCAGCATGAATGCGTATAGGAGAAGAAAGTGTAGATGCATAGTAGTTGGGAGTATTATAGTTTTTGCAATTATGAAAGATGTTTCTGGTAACTGTATGTGAATACTAAATGAAATGGATATATGTAGTGCGTGTGAAAGATGTTGGACCCTCAGTGGGATAGTTCTTGTAATAGTGTTTATACTAGCATCTGCCATCTTTGAAAACCCATGCAGTTCTTCTACCCTGTCTGGGGTGTTGCTGTCTGCTGTAGTGTTTCTATCACAGGTCTGGTTTGCAGTGCTTATATACAGACCACACTGTGCTAGAATTACTACAGCAGACAGCTACACCCCAGGCAGGGAAGAGGAACTGCATGGGTTTTCAAAGATGGCGGGTTCTAGAATGAACCCTATAGTAATTCAGTGGGCTAGACAGTTTTAGATGATTGCAGGTACTTATTAGGATGAGTGTGCCACATAACTGCTCAGACCTTCAGTTGCATAGACTGCATGTGTGTATTCCAATGAGCACACAAATCTGTGAATTAGCAGCTCCACCATTGTGTGAGTGACAGCAATCTCACTCTGTGAGAGTGCTGAATCTGCACTTACCCACAGGCTGTGATGGCGTACCATATCTGTATTGCGCAAGGAACACGTCCATTAAGGCGTCAGCCTTAATGATCGGAATTTCATTGCTTTTTGGAGTTTGAGTGGAAGCGTTACAGTACATCAGGTTTCTGAAATGCCAGATCATGTGTATGAAGACTTAATGGGACATGTGAAACCGTAAGGTTTTTTGTCAATGGAATATATATATATATATATATATATATACTGTATGTATATATATATATATATATATATATATATATATATATATATATATATATATATATATATATATATATATATATATAAAAGGGGTTTATATCGGAGAGTGCTGAAATATGTACCACCTAGTCACTTCAGTACAATATAAAACACTTGAAAAATTGGTGTAGCGACAGTTGATAATTGTCCCTTTCCCGAATGAGACATGGAAATCTGTTCAAGATAAAAAGTTCTTTATTGAAACCCAACGCGTTTCGTCAGAACGACTTCATCAGGGGTAAAACAGATTGATTTTCAAGTGTATGATTTGATCAACTTTTTAGAATTCATACAGGGTAAAATCCGCTGTAGGTAAATGGAAGCCAAACTGGCTGAGTGATAGGATGTCGGTGTAAATCCGTGATTAACAAAGTTATTAGGGTCCCTATTTGAAGGTTCAGGGAAAAAAATTCTTTTTGGCTAATAAATATCCGGTCTATAGACGCTGGGGACACCAAAAGTAATTCACTAGTAGGTGACTTTATATGTAGAATTTGTTTAGTCGAATATAAACAGGTGTGGTCCTGAGCAATAAAAGGTGAATTAATGTGCAGACTCCCTTTAGTTGGGTGTGGGTAGGCGTGGTCCTAAGTTGTAGGATTTCACCATTCCAATATGATGGGCAAAACGGATGTAGGCTATACCAGCCTTATAAAGAGATAAAAACGGGAGCAGGACTCGCTCAATCGTATGGGAAATCACTTCACAAAATAATAATATCACCACAATGTAGCAGTTTTCAGTAGCTCCTTCACTGGCTGATAGAGGCTGGTATAGCCTACAGTTACCCAGTTACACCAGGGGACACAACATCAAAGATACTGTGGTAAAGTTTGATATTACGGGGTGGGCTAAAATACCTAGTGACCATTTCCTTACAAGAAAAAACGGGTGTTTTCGTTGTCTGGGGTGCACCACGTGTTGTGCTATGAACACGGGCAGCACCTTTAAACACCCACACTCAGGAAAAAAGGTTCCAATAAAATTCCCACTCACATGCAGTTCTGTTTACGTGATTTACTTGCGGCCTAAGTTATATTGGAAAAACTCAGCGTACCTTTAAAGAGCGTATGGCCGCACACAGGTCGAGCATACATATAGGCCCTTATTCTGATTCGGTCGGTACGGCCCGCGTGCGGCCGTACCGCCGATGTTTGGACTCTGCACATGCGCAGAGGTCAATCTGCGCATGTGCAGCCCCCTTCGCCGCAGACGTATTTCGTCCGCCGCAAAGGGGGCGTATAGGGGCGTGAGAGGCTTCATGCCCTCATTTCCCTATGTGTACGCCCCGCGTTTCATGGGCGTTCCCATGCAAACGCGGGGCGTATGCATGGTAATGAGGGCATGACGCCCTCATTACCATGACATGGGGGCGGAAAGCTGACGTCGCCGGATGTCAGCTTTCAGCCCCCATACAAGCTACCACACGGACGATTGTCCGTGTGGTCTTAGCTTGCGGGAGCTGCCGCGGCGTGCGGGCCTGCCTTCGATGGTCGACGACCATCGAATGCAGGGGGCAGCTCCCACCATGGTGGAGGCGTAGCCTCCACCATTTTAATGCGGATCGCCAGCCGTCCGTGTACGGACGGCCGTGGCGATCCGTCTGGTGGGCGGCCCTTGGTTTGTGCGGTCGGAGCCCCGTGTGCGGCTCTGACCGCACCAACCAGAATAAGGGCCATAGCGTTAAATCAGAAAGAGTCTGATCAACCAGTCCCAAGACATTGTCTGAAAATGGGGCATAGTGTGGCCAGCATGAAATCAATAATAATAGATCATGTCCCTGCAAACCTGAGAGGAGGTGACAGAAACAAAATCTTATTACAAAAGGAGAGCCGGTGGATTTATTATTTAAACACTGTGGCCCCTAAAGGCCTGAATGAGAATCTCGGCCTCCAATGTTTTCTGTAGACTCCTCTTGGGTCTCTTGTGACTGTCATTTTTTCATATTCTGGTCATTATTTCATTACTTTCCGTCAATTATACTTTGAGCTCTGTATTCTGTTTTTACAGATCATTGCCCTTTTTTCTGTCATATGCCATATCCTGCGCAGGGTTGATCTCCAGCTGAGGATATATCAGTGTGTCAAATGGTGTTTACAAATGTATATACATACGTAAAATTTGCTTGATTTTTTTTGCATGTGTGTTAACAAGTGTTTATCAGATGCATTCATTGATTTAAGCAATCCTCTGCACACCATTGTTAAATACTTTGTAATATATGTGTTTTTACATGATTTTAAAACGTTATTTTTCTGTTGATATAGGTCTCCTGGCAACAACTCTATCCCTGCCCTGCTGAAGTGCCATTGGGTGAAGCGCATCATGTTACTGAACCTCCGGGGGGAGCTGGACACAGTGCGGCACCCAGAACTCTTGTGTGAGAGATGAGTTCCTAGGGGAAACTGTACAGTGGCACACCTCCACACGGAGACCAACAGCAGTGATGGTGACACATGGTAATCAGCAGGAAAGGTGAGTGGGGAGTGTCCGGGGCTCGGGGGGGAGGGGGGCGGGTATTGTAGGTATTTAAGTGTATTATGCACAGTTATGTTTTGTCTGTCCTTGAAAACGGGGGTTGTATTGCCCTGAAACGCCGTCGGAGAATAAAGGCTATTTTAAAGTTACCTTGGAAAGTCTGTTTGAGTGCCGCCCACACATCGCATATATATATATATATATATATATATATATATATATATATATATATATATATATATATATATATATATATATATATATATATATATATATATATATATATATAGAGGAGATAGGGCGGCACTCCAAATAAAGCACAAATCCTAGCAGGGATAGGGTTGAAACCGGCGGTGCCCTCCGTGGCTTGAGTCCGGTATGGAGACAAGAGTATGCAGCGTAGGGGGGGCGGCGGCACTCGCAGTTAAGGAATAAATATACAACAAGGCAGGAGTATCCCTACGTTTCGTGGCCGTGTCGCCACTTTATCAAGGTTTATGGCACCTTGATAAAGTGGCGACACGGCCACGAAACGTTGGGATACTCCTGCCTTGTTGTGTATTTATTCCCTAACTGCGAGTCCCGCCGCCCCCCCTACGCTATATATATATATATATATATATATATATATATATATATATATATATATATATATATATATATATATATATATATCCAGAAACACCCCCATGAAAATTCTACGTTTGTCACTGGAAGGTGCTAAATAAATAACAAAGTAAAATCTGATTGGTTGCTATGGGCAACATCCCATCTACAATAAAATTACCATCTTAGTAAATTTACCCCAAAGACCAAGTATTTGAAATGCAGAATAGGCCTTATAATCTTTGACTGGAAGTACTTAAATATAATTGATTGACTTTCTAAATTGTAAACCATACCTCTGCAAATTAGTAAAAAAAGGTAAAAAAGAAAATGCATATGACTGCTTCACTTGTGCAGAATTGTTCAAAATGACATCACATGTAGTACAATTGTAAGTTATTATATTTTAGCTCATGTCCCACAGAAAATGCAATAGACTTTATGCAAATTGTTATGTAACAAAATGAGAGCAGATGGTACTCATTACAAAACATTTTTCCTCTTCTAAGGCTACAGGTTTTATTTAAATTAAACCAAAATATGTGAGTCACTGTAATTGTGTTCATTTATATTAAAAAGCTCAAGATTATTTCCATATTTAATTTCCATATGAAAGTATTTAGCGGTTAACTTTACATTTATTGTTGAATGGCCTAATGCTCTTTTTCATTACTTACATAAAATACTTACTGTACTATAAAAAGGTATAGACTGCAGCTTCTACCTTCAGAAAAATAGTTTTCCACATTTTGTGAGGAGCTACTACTGTATATTCCGTTTTTAACCATCACCTGGTACATCTCTTCTTATTGTTATAATGAAGATAAATATAATATCTTCAAGCTCTGCAACAACAGTATATTGAATATTTTATATTATCTTAATTTTGTTGAATGATATGAATCATACAGTAGATACTGTAAAATTGTCATTGTAGGAAATATACCATTATGAAAAGAAAGATACAGATATAGCCTTTGCAAGGGCTTGCATTTCTATTGCCAGCCCCCGCCAGCGGCCGGCTGCCGCCCGGGGCGCTTGTGCAAGAGACGCTTGCACACCCTATGGCAACGGAGCCTGCCGCCAGTCCCTGCCCCCTCCATCGCTGCCAGTCCCCCTCACCACCCCCCACCCCCTGAACTGAGCAGCATCTCCCTGAAACGGAGACAGGCAGGGAGATGCTGCCCAGCCACTGTGATAGTGGGACGCATGTGCGCGTGAAACGTATGCGCGTCCCAGTCCCTGTCACTTGCGCTCGCCAGTGAAAGGGATCTGGTGGGCACCCAGCAAGGATTAGACAGGCTACATCTGTACTTAAAATTAAAAAAAAAGATTTACCAAATATCCACTTTCATGTAAATTAAGATTAAGAAATATTATCTCCAGTGGGTTCCTACTGCAGATTGAGATATTTATACTTGCTATGAGTATATGATGATTGCTTTACATAGGCTTTAAATGCCATTGACAAGGAGTAGTGACAGGGTCAATGATAGTATTTACTTTCTGGGCCCCCAATGTGTTCAAGCAGAGTTTAAAGCTGAGATTTATATCACAATGCAAAATTACTCATTTCAAACACAGAATAATGCTTTATGCATTATCACTGAAAAAGTGAATGATATCGCCATACTGTATAGGATTTACATCTTTTTAGATAGAGATGATCTCTTGAAATTAAAAAAGTGAATCAAGTCTATACAGTATATTGTGACAAATACAAGTTGAAGACGTGTACTATTGTTTGTCCATTTACAATTATCTGAAAAGTACACATATTTGGGATAATTTGTTAGGGGAGTTGGTTGAAAGTATTTTAATACAATTTTCTGTAATTACTATAAATATGTGAAATTGCCATTAATGTTCTTTATTCTGTTTTTAATGTTGATATGAGCCAATCCCTGTGTTTTGATTTTGAATCTTTATTAAATGTATGTTTTGGTTTGGATTCTAATTTGGCAAAACCACCCTCACTGGTATCAGTTTTAAATTTGTACAGTTTGTTTTTATAATTGCAAAAACTGCTAAAATATTTTAATTTACTCAGTTATTCCCAGTAAATTTTGACCGCCACATCTATTAATATAGTTTTCAACGCATACGGACCCCTGGTTGGAGTGTTTGGAAAATCCACCTTCAATCATTGATTGCCATTGTTACCTGTGCGGAGAAGAGGAGATGCATATCCCCCAAAAGGGATGTACGGTATCTTCTCTCTTTTCTAATAGAGTGGTGAAGGGTATCCAGATCACATTCCTTTATGGTGAAAAGATTATTGCACTGAATCCAGAGGCAGAGAAGAGGAGTCGCTCTACCTTAAATAGGGATGTGGTAGTTCACCACTATTCTATATATATTTCACAGAGCACAGAAGATCTGAACACTGCTGTATGTGTCTTGGACACATCATCCTTCTTGAGTTTTCAACAATATTGGCGATAGGGTGAAGTGAGCTCATGGGTTACTAAATGACAGAGCAACAGCACAATAACATGGCAGTTTATGACACATCCAAGAACCAATGCTACACAGCATTTGAATGACATCATCTGCATATATCCCCTCATCCTCTGGCACTTCCACAATGGAAACCTTGTGGGTACAGCTATCCCAGCTGCCCACAGTGACAAAGGCACGGTGCTACCCCCCACCCCCACGGCCGCACACAGCCTCCCCCACCCGGCGGCCCACCAGCCAGGCATGCACAATACACAGTGCAACCTGCAGAGCACCAAGCCTAGGACACAGAGGGGCTCAGCACTCTGCAGGCTGCACTGTGCAGTGTGCGCTCCCATGTGCCACAGAGGAGATGCGCCGCCGCAGCTAGGTAAGTAATGGTATTTGGGGGGGGGGCATAATGGTACCAGGGGGGGATGGCCCGGACTGAAGGTCGGTCTCGGGCCCCATGATTCCTAGTGGCAGCCCTGTGTGCAGATTTGCAAACTGGTTTTGCAGTTTAAATGATTGTCGCTTAAAAAAAAAAAACCTGGAGATATGTATCTTACCAAATCTCTAGCTTTCTGATTCTCTCACCCTATTACATTTAACCCTTAGTCTTTTGCCCAGGTATGACAATGGGCTTTTTCATCCCATGGCAAACAAATGTCTCCACCAGTGCCTGATTCAAAGAGACCACATCACCACCAGCCTCATCGTCAACTAAATAAGGCTGCACTACTGGACTTTTATACAACAGCACAGAATAGCACTCATGACTATATATATGTGCGGTCCCGGATCCGGAAGTGCTGTTTTCACATGGTGAAGGAACATGGTATATAAGGTATGTTTTAATATTTTTGTATGAGCTTGATAAAAATGCAGTAAAGCATTGAAACGTCGCTATTTACACCTTGTGTGGACATCAGCTGATTTTTTTGCAAAGATTACCCTAGCGTGCAGTCACATTGGAATGGTATATATATATATATATATATATATATATATATATATATATATATATATATATATATATATATATATATATCTTGTAGAAAAAACAGCACTCACAATAGTCCCTCAAGATGAGATGCTGGGGTGTCCAATAACTCAGACCGCATTCCATATGGGTCACAAATATCCAAAAGACAGAGAGCGCACTCACCAGACTTATTTTTGTAATAAAACTTCAAGGCTTTATTTGATCCATTAAAATTCACAGCAAGGACGACGTTTCGGGTCTGCACATGACCCTTTTTCAAGACAATAGCAAATGCCTGGATATGGATATGGATATGGATATATATATATATATATATATATATATATACAAATACGTATACACACACATACCGTAGCAGCAAGGTAGAGCCCACACAGGTATGTGCATCAATGTTTCATAAGGATCTGCTGCAAATCATTGTATTATATTATAATTGCACACACCAAAACCTATATATTTATGAATTATTTATTGAAATGAGCTCTGGGCTCTTAGGGTTGTGTACAGGGCTGTGTACACCTCTTTAAAAGTTATACAATGATTATCTGTGTATTAGGAGGAGTTCTGGGGGCTGTGTTCACCATTAAAAAAAAAAAATTATAATCCATTATACCGTATATAATGCTGCCATGTTTGTATATTAGCTCTGGGAGCTGTGTGCGCCCAAAAATATAAAATACTACTCTTATCGTGGTCTAGGGGTCTATATAATGCTGCTTTGTATGGGGACCTATAGTATATGTACAAGTAACACATGAATCTCAGTTCGAAATCCAATGTTAAAAGGTACCCAAATCCCCAAAGGAGGGACATTTATTAAATACAAAACACACATAATCTGACACTGAGAAGATACTATTGGGCCTTCTTTTTGGAATCCAACTTGGCAGGACAAACAGAGCCAATGCTCAAATTCCCTTGGAAACTAAAAGTACAGGTAAGCTCGGTTTTTAGAAACTGAGCCTGAACACGTCTTAATCAGATAATTAGCATAAAATACAAAATATTATTACTTTATTTCAATATGCTATATTCATGAATATTAATGATCTGAAAAAACAACATACAGTAGTAAACTTTCTGTATTGAATAAGTATAATTTCCTATTGTTTTCATAAAATAAAGAGCTGCATGTATTATTCTTATTCACACTTCTGCATACTGTAGATGTTTTAAAGACATGTACAGACAGTTTTATTTGTGGTACACTGAACAGTACTTTTCTTAGTGCCAACTATTTTATGTTATTAATTTTTTTCCTGCCTCTGGTACTATATTGATTTGTATTATAATGAAATCTAAATTCTTTTACATATATCTGAAAAAGAGATGGGGTTGTAAACAACATTATAAATTAGCAAATGTTTGATTGAAGTAAATTAAAAATGTATAATATTTAATATGGCAAAATAAATAATAACATATAGATCATAGAAAATGATGTTGCATTTGGTCACTGTTATTCTGAAATAGGTTGGTGCCAATAACACCAGACAACAATTTTTTTTTTCGATCCTAAAAATTACATATGTTTATTAATAGAATTTAGAGTGCTGAAAACAAAATGACAATGAAATTGAAAGTTTTTTTGCCATTTTATAGTTCACATTTGTTGTTTTCCAAAACACATAGCTTAATATACATACACAACATCAACAATAATACAAATCATTGTTTTTAAGGCAACTTTCATTTTGCAAGTCGCTTGTACGCTATTTCCGGGGAATCTCTGACAAGTGTCCAACAATAGTCTTCTAGCATTGAAGCATTCCATTTCCCCTGGTATCTCTTCTGCATCTCAAAGACATATTGCACCCAAGTGCAATATGTCAACGTAGTTTGCTGCCTTCTTATTTCCAAAAAGTTTTTTGCTACCAGACAAAAATCTTTCCAAGCAGTCTTCTCATCACCTGTTAAAGCACCATCAAAATCTTTGTCATTGAAGAGATTTCGTATTTGTGGTCCAGCTAAGACACCCTCCTTGACTCGTCACAACTCCTTATACATACTGAATGGTGCCTTTTACATGTGCGTAAAGGTATCTTTAAGTGCTCATAAATCTGTGAACATATATCCTTCACCGGGTGAGACAAGATTGAAGTTTTTTATACCCCGTAGTGGTGGGATGATCTGAACAATGATTATGATAGCATACCCAGACTTACGGTTGAGTAAGTCTTTATACTCCTATAGCGTTTTCTTTAGCTCTGTGCTGCTGGTAATTTGCTGGGAATTACTCTTTTAGATATATAGCCAGTATGCACATAGTAAAAATAAAAAAATATATATCTCAGAATCCTTTTCCAAAGCATGGGATTTTTTTCAACAATTCAAGACAGACTTTTTGTTCCTCCATAAAAAAGTTATTTTTTTCACTTTAAAAATCCTCCATCCCCATGATGGTAGGATACCACAGTTATAAGCAGACAGTTTGTGAGACCCACAGTGTTCAAACACAGGATATAAAACCAAATCCAAAAAAAAAACAGAAAAATAATAAAAAATACATAAAAAAAAAAAAAAGATAAAATAATCTATACATACATCCAATGTTGGGTATAAAGATGTGATGGCTGCTCACTCTCCACACTAGCTGTCGACGCATTTCAAGATGTCTTGAAAAAGGTGTTCTACACCGAAATGCGTCGACAGCCAGTGTGGAGAGTGAGCAGCCATCACATCTTTATACCCAACATTGGATATATGTATAGATTTTTTTAACTTTTAAAAAAATATATATATTTTTTATTATTTTTCTTTTTTTTTTTTATTTTTTTTTATATCCTGTGTTTGACCACTGTGGGTCTCACAAACTGTCTGCTTATAACCGTGGTATCCTACCATCATGGGGATGGAGGATTTTTAAAGTGAAAATAAATAACTTTTTTTATGGAGGAACAAAAAGTCTGTCTTGTTGAAAAAAATCCCATGCTTTGGAAAAGGATTCTGAGATATACATTTTTTTCTTTTTACTCTGTGCATACTGGCTATATATCTGGAAGAGTAATTCCCAGCAAATTACCAGCAACACAGAGCTAAAGAAAACGCTATAGGAGTATAAAGACTTACTCAATCATAAGTCTGGGTACGCTATCATAATCATTGTTCAGATCATCCCACCACTACGGGGTATAAAAAACTTCAATCTTGTCTCACCCGGTGAAGGATATATGTTCACAGATTTATGAGCACTTAAAGATACCTTTATGCACATGTAAAAGGCACCATTCAGTATGTATAATGAGTTGTGACAAGATTACACATTGCTTGTTTTTTCTACTTATATACAGTACACTTTGGATGGAGAAATCCTGAACACCACAAACACCTGAGAAGGACACAAAAAAGGCAAAGAACCCGCTATGGGCTTAGAATTCTTCATACTAACCATGAGTGGGGTATGCCTACTGTTTTCATCACATCTACACATGTATTGGATACACTAATAAGGAAAAGAAACCTTTATATATGTGCCCCTCCCTTGTTACAAGTGAGTGAGGTGCGCCTACAGGATTCTTTTCCTGCAATATACCTTAAGACTTCACATCATTAGTAAACAGAGTCACACACTGTTGTTCACTTTTTATTTTTTATGGTATACACAACACTGGGAGTCAAGAAGGAGGCAGTAGAGGATTCACTAACAGGACAAGTACCCGCTACGTGCACATACAGTGCCAGTCATGCTGTGAGTAGGGTACGCCCATCTATGCCCTCCAACTTCACTTCAAACAGCAGAATTTGAATTATCTTTCATTGATCTTGTATCTAATTGGTGGGTTTTTTTCTGTTTGATTTATTTCCTGAGAACCATCGGGTAAATTAACGGAAAGACTGAACAAAATACTGACGGCCAGAGAAACATCTGGACTGGTTGTGCCTCAGAAAGTTTGGAAAGCCCACTCTTGTATTTTTTTTGTTATTGTTTTGGTTATTTGGTGATAACTAGGGACAAGTACGAACCAGAGGCAGCATTGCGCCAGGGAAAGGTTATATCCTATATCTGTTTTTGCATATCACCCTCCTTGACTGTCGCTTCACTGAGCCTTGGGAACTTTTGCCTAAATGCATGACCACAGATCTACGATTTGTGGTCTACGATTTAGTTAATCGCTAAGGATCTTCAAAACTTGAACTAATAAACAATTTAAACATCATATTCATGTTCAGTGCTTTGAAACTAGTAAGAATTGGTCGTTTTTAAGATCCTTTTTGGCTGTTGCCTAGTGTAATTAATAGATGTGAACCAGCTTCCATTGGTAAATAAAAAAGTTCATAGGTGATAGAAAAAAAGTTAGATAAATCTGGTTAATTTCCAGTTAACATAAACATAGCTACTATATATTACCTGCTTGGTGCAAAAAAGTCAATGCAGATTTTAGCCAGACAATTAAATGTAGCTGATGGGACATGTAGCATGTCCCAATGTTCCTGATTGTCAATGCTACAGTATACATAATTACATAGTAGTTAAGGCTGAATAAAGACATGCGTCCATCGAGTTCAACCCTGGTTAGTGTGTATGAATCATTTGCTACATCCCTTATTATGTATTATGTAATCTGATTTATTTAAAGACAGAATATGATTGTTGTTTGTACCACTGGATGTTTTTACCCAATATATGTTTGTCTAGCCTTAATTTAAATGTATTTATTGTGTCTGCTTACATCACCTCTCCAGGCAGAGAGTTGTACAATTTGGCTATCCTCACCGTAAACTACATTTTTCCTTCTATGGGAAAAAAATGTTCTTTCCTCTAGTCTAAACACTTGCCCACATGTCCTAGAGTCCTTCAACAAAGTGAAAAGATTGCCTGAAAGTTCCTTATATTGACCCCTGATATATTTCTACATGTTTAGCATGTCTCCCCTTAAACTTCTCTTTTCTATCATAAATAATCCCAATTTGTTCAACCTATCTTCATAGTTTAAGTTCTCCAATCCCTTTATTAGCTTTGCTGCTCTTCTTTGGACGTTTTCCAGTTCTAGGATATCTTTTTTTATAGTGCTGGGCCAACAATTGAACTCTGTATTCTAGGTGCAGTCTCACCAATGCTTTGTAGAGTGGCATAATTAAAATGGAGTCCCTAGTCTCCATACCCCTCCTTATACAGGTTAGTATCCTGTTGGCCTTATATGTTGCTAAGTAACACTTGTCATCAATTTGGACTCCTAGATCCATTTCCAGATCTGAAATAACCAAAGCAACTCCACTTAGGTTATAACTAGCACACTGGTTATGGCTCCCAAGATGCTTAACCTTACATTTATCCACATTGAACCACATTTTCCAATTTTTTGGATACTCTTCTAGTTTATTAAGATTGCTCTGAAGTGTGCAGACATCGTTGATTGTTCTAATTTTCCTGCTCAGTTTTGTGTCACCAGCAAATATGAAACCTTTGCTGAATATACCCACCCCAATATCATTAAAAAATATGTTTAATAAAAAGGGCCCTAGCACCGATCCCTGTGCCACTCCACTTAGAACTGGTATCATATTTGATACTGCACTGTTTACAACCACTCTCCGTTCTCTATTCCGCAACCAGTTTCCTACCCATCTACATATCTTTACCCCTACTCCCAAATCCTCCATTTTATGCATCAATCTCTTATTTTGCAAAAGCCTTAGTAAAATTAAGGAATCACCCATCTACAGCATTTTTATTGTCTAGGTTGTGGCTGACTTCCTCAGTAAAGCAATTTCCATTGATTATTGGTTAATGGGCTATTTTATAATTCTTTTATTATTCTTTTGCTATTTATGTATTTGAAAAACTTCTTGAGATTAGTTTTGCTCTCTGTTGAAGTTGATTTCTAGTGATACCAATTTGTGGTCATTGTTTTCCAGATGTTCTATTCCTTTAGTATTTGAAACTAAATCTATATGATGTGTTAATACTAAATTCAATAATGCCCCATTATGAGTCCGTGTTTCAACTGATTGTGTGATAAACTGAAAATTGAGTAAGTTTAGAAACCCACTGCTTTTAGCTGACATACTGATCTCATTAGTACAGTCGATGTCTGGAGATGTTAAAATCCCCCATAATTAATAACTACCCCTGGTATGATGAATTTGTTATTTGGTCTAAAGTAGTGCCTCATCCCTTTAATTAATGTTAGGTTGTCTTTAACATGCCTCTATTAAAAGTTTATTTGATTTTGTGTTGTTTTCAGTTATCACTGCTCACATAACCTCAGTATTATCCTCAGTTATCCCCAAGCTCATTTCCTTCCCACATGGTTTTATGTTTGTTCTTACATAAAGGCCCCTTCCATTTTCCCTATTTTTTTCTGAAAATAGGTGCATCCCTCCATGTTTATAGTCCAATCGTGTGATTCATTGCACCTTGTTTTAGTTATATCAATTACATCATAATTATCTCTTGTGGTCACAGTTTATAGTTCCCCAATTTTGCCTGCCAAGCTTCTTGCATTGGAGTAGAAAAAGATTTGTTCACCATAGAGCGCTATTTTGGGATGTTCCCAGGCAGAAAAATCACACCAGTGAGTAATAGATTAAGCATACATATCTTTCATATAGGTGTTGATTTTCAAAATGTTTCACCGGAGGTTTTTCACTCTGAAATGAAAATACCCCTAGTTTGTCCCCCAATCAAGGGTCTAGCAAACGGGGTATAAATAAAAAAAACATCATAGTGTAGTATGTTTAACAAGTTGGAAGTTTTTAATAAATAGAAACACTCACAAAAGTGGACGGTTAAAAAAGCACAATTGATAATCCCAAGGCAATAGACTGCTCACACGTTTCCCACAGTTCTAGTCCCAGGCTAATGTGAAGTCCAACTCCGGAATCGGTCCTCCACACAGTCCAGGAGAAAGGGGGCAGATCTCGCCAGTCAGCCAGGTAAAGGGATCCAAAAGAAACAGCACAAACACTCAATGCATTTCGGACCCAAATTGTACTTCTTCAGAAGTGTGCTGTTGCTCCTCTGCTGCCGATATTTAAGACACAAAACTGGATATTGGTCCTGGGGGATAATCCGTCATGAAAATGCATCCGCCGGCATTTACCGCACGTACTGCGGGTGGCCGGGTGTGCACATGAACGGTGTCCCCCATAGACTCCGGTTTCTAAGTTCCTACTCAGAGAGGAAATGTCGGGGAGTACCGCATTGATCGCGGTCTCCGGCTCCATCTCTGTCCCATGATTCACCGGAAGCTGTCACTCCCGGGGGAATTAGGTGATTTTTATTCTTCCCCCAGATCATTTTACTGCGGCCGCAGGTTCTATGTTATAAGTGGTTTACAATGTGATGCCGCGGCTTCCATCTTGGAAAAGGGCAAAAGTTTGCCCAAAAGTTCTTAAAGGATAAAAAATGATCTGAAACTTAAGATCAATGTGTCAGTATAATAAATACAGCAGCAAGGAAATACATTTAAAGTGAAACATGATTAAAAAGAGCAAAATTAATTATATATATATTTTTTTAAAGTTAAAAATACAACAGGATAAAAAAGAAAGCCTAGACAGCCAATTCAAGTTAAAAAGCATTTTAATTCAAAATCAGCATTCAGTCCCAGCGGTATCATACTGAATGCTGATTTTGAATTGTTTTTTAACCGTCCACTTTTGTGAGTGTTTCTATTTATTAAAAACTTCCAACTTGTTAAACATACTACACTATGATTTTTTTTTTATTTATACCCCGTTTGCTAGACCCTTGATTGGGGAACAACTTAGGGGTATTTTCATTTGAGAGTGAAAAACCTTTTTTTATTTTTTATTTTTTGCAATTTTTATTTTTTACATACCAATATATTGTGGTAATCAAAAAAATATATAACAAAGAAACAGATAAGACACAACCAGAGAGGACAAATGACAGAGCAATTAGAAGAATGGGTTGGGTAGTAGGTGGTATTAAGAAGACCTTACGTCAGCTGTGGAGCACTGTGCATACACTGTAGTACAGGAGAGTACATAGCAAGAATAAAACATACATGCTATCACGTGTGTGATATACTGACTGTTTGTGCTTACTAGTTCCCCTGGGATCTGAATGTATTCAATATTATACAGTATGGTGCCTGAGAATCAGCACAAAGGCCCTTATTCTGATTGAGTCGGACAGCTCCGTGTGCGGACGGATAGCCGATGTTTGGTATTTGCGAATGTGAAGAGGCGTATCTGCACATGTGCAAATGCCTCGCATGTCCGAACACGGAGTGAGGTTCATGCAGAAAATAATCATATGGAACCATCCAAGCAGGGGGTGAAGAGGGGCGTGAAGGGCTGTTTGGGCTCATTACCATATGTGTATGCTTCACGTTTCATGGGCGTTTCCATGAAAACGCTGGGCGTACGCATGGTAATGCGGCCGTGATGCACGTGCGGGTGGTGGACAACTGACTCAGTGCTGCCTGACTACTTGGTCCATCATTCGATTGTCGGCGACCATCGGAGGATGGGAGAGGTTCCAACAGATGGAGGAGGTGTTCACATGAAACATCCACTCTCGGTCCATACGCTTGGTGTCTTACCGCATTCGGATGGTGTGAGCGATCCGTGCGGTAGGCGGGACTAAGAACACTTGGTTCCTGTCCAAAATACGCATCCGTCCGAATCAACTAGAATAAGCGCCAAAGTTTCACACACTTCTAAGCCGACCCTGGACTTGTGAAACTAGCAATTGTTAGTCCAGTTTGTGAAGCCTTATGCTTATTTGCTGCTGGATACATATAGTGCACTCGATCCCCCATAGTAACTGGCCAGCACATATATATTACATACATGGTAAATGACTGGGTACTTGTGTATTATCACGGCGCCCATCGCATCGTATACCATCAGGCATACGATGGTATGCGATGCGATGCAATATCGCGCAATGTTGTACAATGTCATACAATTTAAAAATTGTATGGCATTGTATATGGCATACAATGCCATACAATGCGATGGGATGCGATAAAAAATTGTATAAGCACCCTAATGGGTGCTTACCAGGGACGTGCAGTCAGGGGAGGCAGAGCCTCACCTGTCATAACTGATTAAAAAAAATACAAAGATGATATTTATTTCATATATGCTGTTATAAATATCTTATTTGATTTTTTTTAATTAGTTAACTAATGAGGTGGGACTGGACACTGAGGGAGGCTGGGCGACAGCGGGAGCTGTGCCTCCCGCTGACAATTGAAAACTGCCCTGCAGCAGGGGGCGGGAATAACCTGCAGGGGAGAAAAGATGCTGAGAAGCCCATCTAAATTGTATGGGAAAGCGGCATCTACTCCTCTGCCTCAGAGGCAGGGACGCACGCCCCTGTCACTGAGACAGATGTGATAGGACAGCGGAGAAGGCTGTCACTCACTGACAGCCTGTATCCGCTGTCCCTGAGCTGCACAGTGTCACTGTCAGTGTCTGCTGCAGGGACCTGATCAGCAGCATGTAAGTGTTTAGTTAATTAAAACTGCACTTACACATAAAAATGACACACATTATATAATAAAACATGTTCTATCATATTATGCATCCCGACCCCACTCAATTCCCCACACACTCACACTAGGTTTTATTTCACACTCACACACTTATTTTATTTAATTTTACATTTAACCAAGGGGCTGGTGGGAGTAGGGGCAGAAGCATCGCTGGCAGGATCAGCTTTAGGGTTAGGGGCCGCAGTGGTGCTGGGCTGGCGCAAGTAGGGGCAGCAGCAGCGCTTGCAGGAGACAATCGGGCAACAGAAGTGAGTACCGCTACTACCGGCCCGGCCGCCGCAGGGGTGCAGCTGACACTGATAGCTGTAATAATAATCAGCGCTGCGGGTGGTAGCAGGCAGGTGGTAGCGGGCGGGTGGTAGCGGGCAGGCGGGTGGTAGCGGGAGGGCAGGTGGGTGATTGCGGGCGGGCAGGTATTTCATCTGGCCTCCACAGCCCTAATCAGCGCTGCGGGTGGTAGCGGGCGGGTGGTAGCGGGCGGGCAGGCGGGTGGTAGCGGGCGGGTGGTAGCAGGCGGGCAGACAGGTGATAGCGGGCGGGTGGTAGCGGGCGGGTATTTCATCTGGCCTCCACAGCCCTAATCAGCGCTGCGGGTGGTAGCAGGCGGGTGGTAGCGGGTGGGTGGTAACGGGCGGGCAGGCGGGTGGTAGCGGGCGGGTGGTAGCGGGCGGGTATTTCATCTGGCCTCCACAGCCCTGCGGCTGACAGCTGGACTAATCGGCTGGTGGTAGCGGGCGGGCGGCGGGTATCTCATCTGCGGCTCAAAGCCGCGGGACTCGGCCGCCCACAGACCTGCGCCGAACCCCCAGGCTGAGCTCTACCAAACTCCCCCCTCCGGCTGCCGTGGTCCCTGTCAGGGGGTGCTTTCAGTGCTCTTCCCCGCATGTGAAGCGGGGAAAAGCACACACAGGCAGGCAGACCATAGGCTGCAGTGCTGGGCAATATAGATAGTAATTAGTAATTTTTGCACTACAAGTCCCAGCATGATTAGTCAGTTGCTGGGACTTGAAGTGCAAGAGTAAACGCTAATTACTATTTATATATTTATTTATAGCTATATTGGAAGCGGTGGCAGTGGGTGTAATATTTGAAATTTAAAGATGGCCGCCAGGAGCCAATCAGAGTGTGGCATGTCTTGGCTCCGCCCCCTCACAAAGGTTTTTTAAGAGTCGGGGTGAGCCAGCTGCTGGCAGTCTGCCTGCAGGAATGGAGCAGAGAAGAGCTCCCAAGAAACAAGACACCAGGAAGTCCTAGTGGGTGGCAGCCTTACAAAAGGCTGCTGCCCACCAGGTGAAGACGTCGGAAGCCCTGGTTTAGCGGCAGCCATGCAAAAGAGCTTTTTGGCTGCTGTCCGCCAGGTGAAGACGCTGGAAGCCCTGGCATGGCGGCAGCCGTGCAAAAGAGCTTATTGGCTGCCGCCCGCCAGGTAAAGACTGCTGTGTGTTAATAAAACTTTACACGGTGTGGGTGTTTTTATTGGAGTATTGGTTCTGCTGTGGGACTACAAGTCCCAGCGGGCCCATTAATGCCCTGCATGCTGGGACTTGTGGTTCCCCTAGTCCCTGCATACAGGGGAAGGTTTGCTGTGATTTGTAGTTCCGCAGCAGAACCCAACACTTAACTTTTTTTACACTTATTTTATCAGCCCGGCGTCCACAGCCCTGGGACGCCGGGGACAGCCCCGGGCTTCAGCCCAGGACGGGTGAAGCCTGGAGGGGGTACCCCTTTATTGGGGGGGTCCCCACTCCCCCAGGTACCCCGTCCAGGGCTGACCAGCCAGGGTGATCATGCTTTGGCTGGAGAACCTTACATAAAAAGTGTCCCCCAGCTGTGGCATGACTCCACTGGCTGTTGGAGCCCGGTGCTGGTTCCAAAATATGGGGGACCCCCAATTTTTTGTCCCCTGTATTTTTTGGAACCAGGACCGGTCTAAGAGCCTGGTGCTGGTTTCTTATATATGGGGGAACCCCACCATTCCCCCCCCCATATTTGGGGAACCAGGACTGGCTCAATGAGCCCGGGGCTGGTTATGCTCGGGAGGGGGACCCTACACGTTTTTTTGTTTTTTTTTTTTACTTGTGCACTTTTCTAGACAACCATGCACATATCTCACTGAACTGAGCATGGTTCTGTCAAACCTGTGTGCGATATTTGGTAATGTTTACCAAAAGTCCTGTGAAGATGCAGGGAAATATACTGTATGTTATTGTTCAATTTCAATTAAATGGTAAACATATCCAGTCTGTACTGTATGTGCTTAAATCTGGCTCTGATACTAGCCAGTGCCTCACCAGTCCCTGACCTCACCGCACGTCACTGGTGCTTACAATGTTAAATGCACCCTAATGGGTGCTCACAATGTTAAATGCACCCCCACGCCACCCCCACTATAAACGTGAACCCATAGCGTGGCGTGCGCAGCGAGCCCGCGAGGGGCGGCGGTACGTGTCCTACGACCTTTTCACTTTTCATACGTGGAGTTGATTTTATAAAGTGTGGCGAGCGGATGCACATAACTTCACAGGTATACGCTGCGCTCGCCACGCTTCAGGCTTGGTGGCTCGCTGCGCTCGCCACACTTTATAAAATCAACTCCACGCCGACGTGGATAGTGGGGGTATGAAAAGGTTGTAAGACGCGTACCGTCGCCCCTCGCGGGCTCCCTGTGCTCGCCACGCTTCGGGTTCACGTTTATAGTGGGGGGTGGCGTGGGGGTGCATTTAACATTGTAAGCACCCATTAGGGTGCTTATACAATTTTTAATCGAATAGGGGGCTAAAACCGCATCTCATCGCATCGCAGTGCATCGAGTGTATGGCATGCGATGCGATAAAAACATTGCGCAATCATTCACTGTATGCCCCCACTCAGCCCCATTCACTGTATGTCCCCCACTCTGCCCCATTCACTGTATGTCCCCCAGCATGCCCCCATTCGCGGTATGTGCCCCTCCTTCACTGTATGTCCCCGAGCGTGCCCCTCCTTCACTGTATGTCCCCTAGCATGCCCCTCACTCACTGTATGTCCCCCCAGCCTGCCCCCATTCACTGTATGTCCCCCAACCTGACCCCATTCACTGTATGTCCCCCAGCATGCCCCCTTTCACTGTATGTCCTCCACTCTGCCCCTTTCACTGTATATTCCCATAAACTGCCCCTCCTTTGCTGTATCTACCCCATTCACTGTATGTCCCCCCACTTTGCCCCCATTCACTATGTCTCCCAGCCACCCCCCCCCCCCCACTTCTCTGAATGCACCCTATACTGCCTCCCTTCACTGTATATTCCCCTACAGGAGACAGATGCTTGGGCTCCCGCCTCCGCCCTTCTCCGCTCCGCATATTACGGGAGCAAGCTTCCCCTTTGGTGCTCCCCCTCCCCGCACACTGCTGTCACTGTGATCGCGGTGGAGGGTGACATATAATTGCAGCAGCAGGAGTTGAACACATACTCATGTGAAAGACAGCAAACATGTCTCACAGTGGCAGCCGGCACCCCCTCACCAATGCAGACAGCAAGGTAAAGGAGCGCTCGCTGGGGTCCCACGTCAGCCTCCAGCCACTTGCTTCTGGCTGGAGGCTGCAGCCGCTTGAAGTTACATCATGGGCCACAACTGGCCCCCGTGCCGGACTTTGGACATGCCTGTCTTAGAGGCATCACCTTCTCAAAAGACTATAAACTATGTCACACTTGGCAATAGGTATAGATAACCTTAATAGGCATATTAACCACTGGCTGACTGATTCAAAAGGGGCTATTCCTTTTATACACCCACTAAACATTGAGGAGGAAATTAGAGGGAGAACTGGAAACCAAAGAACCACAGCTCTAGGGAGATAAAACATTCCTCAATATGTGGCAAATGCTTACTCACCCCCTTGAAGACCAAGATCAAGTTTGGCTGGGCAGTATAAATAACATAAAAGGTCAGGAAGTTGAACACCAACCTAGTACTTCTACCAGGGGGTTTACATTTTTAGCTTAACCATACTGCCCCCCGCACCCAAAGTAAATAAATGTCATTACTGTTTTCTGTAATTCCATATATACATAAATATAAGTATTTGTGGTTGTTCATTTTTAAAAATAAGTCTACCAAACCATGAAATACATAATCTCTACTACAGGCCTGGTTCAAACAGAGCTTGAAAGAGCCAATAATTGTGGTTATGAAACTTTGCACTAATGAACTTCAAGCATCAAGGATGTGATGCGTACTGAAAACCTATTGCAAGCCCAGTCACCACCTGCAGTGATGCAGTAAGATTTAAAGCTATGGACATAGATACATTCATTTTAAATTCAATAAGAAACAAGTCATCAGCTTACATTCAATCTCTTCCAATCAAACATTGGAAATATAAGGGTTGGCTATGTGTATGGGCTTCCATGCACACAAAAATAGAAGACAATGGACAAGCCTGATGGGTGTTGTTGGTGATTCCAAAGTAGCTTGAAACTAAATTTTAACCATTACAATATACTATACTCATTATCAAATGCACCGTGATTATAATGTATGTGCACATGATGCATAAAATGTCAACTCATCACCTCTGGCAATTTAATTCAAATGAGAAGAAATAAACAAACATTGTCATAAGCGTATATAATACTGTTAACAGTACTGTATAGTTATATGAACCTTTCTGAATCCATGCTCTTATATTGCTGCATTCTTACAGTATGTGATGAATTTTAACAAAGTTACAACTGCAGTTACTGGGATATGTCTATTAAATCTTTGAACTTAAATAATAAATGCATTGTCCAACTGTCTCATACTGTAGATGAAAGTCTGCTGCTATCACTTAGAATCTTGAAATATAGGCTGTCAATCAATTTCCAGAATTCTGAAGCTTTGGAAGCCTTGTTATATTCAGGAGCGGAACTGCTGGAGGCAATGGAGTAATTTGCCACTGGGTGACTGCTCCAGAGGGGGGCACATTTCCTCCATTGCCTCCAGGTCTGCTGTGCACACAGCCCATGCCTCCATAAGTAGAAGAGCAGGAGGGACAAGTCTGCCGACAATTAACAATGATGGAGGGGGGAAGCACACAGTATTCTCCAGTGCACTACTGGGTAAAACATCCCAAGAGGCACTGCAGTGGGGTCAGAGAAGCATGTACTGAGCTCAGATTGGAGGAGAGCCCAGGACATGCTCCTTTGACCTCTGGGGACAATCATCATCATCATCAGCAGCAGCAGGATACTGCCCAGCCAGCACACAGTGCACACAGCTTCCAGCAGCCAGCAGCCAGGCACAGGAGACACACTGTGAGCAGCTACCTCCAGACAGATCCTCCCCTATCACTTCCCTTGCCTATGGCTCAGGCAGGTCAGTAAAGTTACACATTAATAGAGCTTATACAGAGCAGGGGAGGAGAAGGGAGTGGGCTACAGCCAGAGACAAATAACCTGCTACCCTTCTGTAGCTTTAGCCTAACCTGTCCCCTAACCTCTCCCCTTCTGCAGCCTCCCCCTAACCTCTGCCCTCCTGCAGCCTCACCCTAACCTTTCCCCTAACCTCTACCCTCCTGAAGCCTTACCTTAACCTACCCCCTAACCTGTCCCCTCCAGCAACCTCACCCTAACCTACCCCATAACCTCTACCCTTCTGCAGCCCCACCCCAACCTACCCCCTAACCTTGCCTCCTGCAGCACACCCTATTCTCTATTCTATCACTCCCATCCTGTAGCCTTACCCTATTCTCTCCCCTAAACTTCCCTCCTGCAGCCTTATCCTAACTTTGCACGTAACCTCCCCGACTGCAGCTTTGCCCTATCCTCTCCCCTAACATCCCCTCCTGCAGCGTTACCCTAACTTCTCACCTAACTTCCCCTCCTGCAGACTTACCCTAACTCCTCACCTAACCTCCCCTCCGGCAGTGTTACCCTATCCTCTCCCCTTACCTCCCCTCCTACAGCGTTACGCTAAAATCTCACCTAACCTCCCCTCCTGCAGCCTTACCCTAACTTCTAACCTTACTCCCCCCCTGCAGCGTTACCCCAACTTCTCCCCTAACCACCCCTCCCACAGCCTTACCCTAACTCCTCACCTAACCTCCCCTCCTGCAGTGTTACCCTATTCTCTCCCCTTACCTCCCCTCCTACAGCGTTACGCTAAAATCTCACCTAACCTCCCCTCCTGCAGCCTTACCCTAACTTCTCACCTAACTTCCCCCCTGCAGCGTTATCCTAACTTCTCCGCTAACCTCCCCTCCCACAGCCTTACCCTAACTTCTCACCTAACCTCCCCACATGCACTGTTACCCTATCCTTTACCCTAACTTCTAACCTAACTCCCCCCTGCAGCGTTACCACAACTTCTCCCCTAACCACCCCTCCCACAGCCTTACCCTAACTTCTTACCTAACCTCCCCACCTGCAGCCTTAAGGGCATACACATGGATGACTAGATCCCTTAGAAAAGGATCACGGAATGCTCCATTTGTATGCCCTGCAGTGATGTCGATGCGCAGTCCGGCACGTCACTATCGCCCAAAAGAAAAGCCAGTGCTTGAACTGGCTTACCTACTGTAGATCATGCAGGGCTTTTCCTATAAAAACAATAGGCAAAGCTCCACTCTGCACGATCACTCAGCACATATTGTGGTACACTCACAATACTCTGTACTGAGTGATCATGCAGAGTGGAGCCATCATGCCTAAATATGTCGCTCAGCACAACAGCCAGGTTGGCCTATGTGTACGGAGCATTACCCTAACTTCCCCTCTAGCTTTCCCTCCTGCTACCTTACCCTCCCTCATAACCTTGCCTCCAGCAGTCTTACCTGGCCTATTCCCTAACCTGCACTCCTGCTGCCTAACCTTGCAGTACCTATAATGCTGACATCAACAATTAACCTATGAAGGATTACATGGTTAATCAGTTCAGCTGCTTGGCTGTAGTGGATGGACACACTAGGGACACATCAGTCCGTTGTTATGAGTTTCTGCACCAAAGTCAGCTAGCCAAATTATTATTATTATTGCTATAAGGGCTGCCTCACTGCTTGCTCTATCTATCTATGGGACAGGTGGAATAAAAATGTATCTTGCCTCCGGGCGATTGGGGCGAATTTACACCACTGGTTATATTAGTTGCAGCATCCGATTCGCAGCTCCTGTATAGAACTGTGTGTTAATCCACAATAAATAGTAGTCAAATTGTCCAAGTTGCAACAACTTTATATGTAGCATTATACCAACACTACATTTCAAAAGTTAAAGCCAGTGGTATAAAAATCGTTGTATAGCTAATTTGTATTCCTGGAATGTCGGCTATGAGTTACAATATTAACTTTTTGAGTCAGAGGGCAAAAACCTATTTGTTAAGATGTGAATTCAAAATGTGCAGTTTAGCTTTACAATTTCTGTATGCATTTAGCTCAGGTCAAATGTCCATGATTACTATGACTATAGATATTTTCCATGTATCCTGAAATTGGAGATGACTTCAATAGAAGATTAGAATCTTTTATTCATTTTTGTGATCTTATTGTCACATGATATATTGAAGAAAATAGTGACTGTGTATACCTACAGTATAGACAGGTTTTCATTAACTTGTCACTAGTTATGATTATGATTTTACAAATTCTAAACCTTAAATTAAATAGTTTTTTATCACTGTTGGTATTTTTGTGTAAACAAAATGCTACATCACACAGAAAATGAAAAAAGAACACACAACAAAGAAAACACATTTGAAGGAATAAATCATTTGTTTTTTGCTAGTGGCAAAATATAGTTGTTATCCTTATACATATATGCCCTCATACATCTAGCATCCATATGCCATGCAGCACAACTGACTAGACATATCTTACAGGAATGCCCCGTGGCATATCATGGTATAATGCGCAGATATGCTATATATAATGTAATACCACTTTTCCTCTACCTCCCCATGGCAGCCACTAATGGATTAAGTCCTGTAGGGTAGTATACTGGAAAGGAAACACAAAAAAAGAACACTGCCCCATATAAGCTCCTCCTACACAGGTATCAGTGTCTTTTTTTCCTTTCCAGGGTAGTGGACAGGCTTACGCTGAATTGCCAGCCCTCTCCACTGCCTAGTGTTGTTAGGGTCGAGGCTAAGATTATTGGATAAGGTACCCCGCTGTTGAGGGCAGTAAGGGCTACCTGTGTCTGCTGGGCGGAAATATCGGTGCCTGGGAGCCAGAGCAGGGCACTTCTGTGAGTAGCATGCTTGCGTCTGAAGTCAGTGTGTTTGGCCGGAGGCTTGTTGGAGGAGGCACCCTGCGGGCGCTTGAGGCTGTGTCTATCTCCAGCCGGCGTCTGATGGCAGGAGGAGTGACCTGGCCGCGGAGTTAGTGGATGCGGCATTGACCTGGCGGCGTCTGACGTCACAGTGACGCGGCCGGGGAGCGCAGGGGGGACACACGCGTCAGAGACGCGCACGGCAATGTATGCAAGTTAAAAAGCCGGCAGTAACGCTCAGCTGGCGGCGGCACCAGGGAGGCAAAATATTGGAAGCCCTGAAACCCAGCAGACCAGTAAGACCCCTGAGACAGCTTTTTGCTGGAGGAGTAATTATGCTGAAAACTTTATACTGATGGATGTGATTTATTGCTTCTAGCTCAAGGCTGTTAAGCAGTTATAAAGACAGCATAATGGAGGATGATAAAAGGCAAAAGATATCAGGGTAAGCCAGGAACTTGGTATGTGTGTTATTATGATACTGAGCAGGTATTGATTACTGCTTATGCTGTTTTAGATCTGACACCAGCAAGGGAAAGCGGATGTCAAGGCTAAAAATAAGAAATATCATCTGTCTAAATGTACATTATGTGACAAAGTATTATCAGACAAGTGCATAGGATCCACTTGTGAGATGTGTAAAATAGCCCAGCAGGGAACATTACTGCAGATGACAGAGCTTGTAAGCATGTTGAAAGCAGCTCTGGCTGACACATTTGTCACTAAGCAAGACATGGAGAAAATGTCTGCTAAAAGAAGCAGGGCTGTTTTATCGGATGGATCTGATGATTCTGCAGAAGGCCCTTGCATTAGAGAGGATGACCTAGAAGAATGAGTGCTAATTCATGATAAAATGGATATGGATTTTAATCCAGTATTAATAGAAAACCTTCTGGCTCTTATACACAAATCTCTCAATATTGAAGAGACTAAAGAGGAAGAAAAGTTACAGGACTTGCTTTTCGAGATAAAAAGAAAAAAGCGAAAACATTTCCCCTCTCAAAAACCCTTAAAGAGTTGGTAGAGGAGGAGTGGCGACATCCGGATAAAAAAGTGGTGTTGTCATTAAAAGTCGCAAAAATGTATCCCTTTGACTCAGATCAGGTAAAAAATTGGTGGACGCTGCCATTGCCAGAATCTCCAGGAAAATGACATTACCACTGGAAGATGCTAACATCTTCAAAGATGCGATGGAGAGAAAAATTGAGGTTAGCCTCAGAAAGCAGCAGGTTACTGCAGGAGCTGTGATGAAGGCATCTTCGGCAATAGTGGTTACATCCAGGGTGCTACGATCCTGGTGTCAGGATCTTGAATCAGATACCTTAGATGGGATCAAAAGATCTGAACTCATAAAGGTGATGCAGAATATTCAAGTCATGGTAGAATTCCTCTGTGATGCATCATTGGATGTAGTGAAGTTAGCAGCCAGGACAGGCGCCACAGCAGCCAGGGCTAGGAGAGCTTTATGGCTAAAACCGTGGGCAGCAGATACGCAGTCCAAGCTAAAATTAATACTGTATCTCTGCCTTTTCAAGGGCAATATTTATTTGGCGCAAAAATAGATGATATTATTACAAAACTATCTGGTGGAAAGTCTGTGTGGCTGCTGCAAGATTAGAGTAAAAGAGGTTTTTCTGGCAGGCCCTTTAGATATCAGCAGAATGAAATTAAAGAGGCGAGAACCTACAGACCGGGGTGAAAATACAGAAGATCCTGGACAAGCACCAGGAGCTTTTCTTGTGGCCAAAGGGGAAGAGAGGGAAGATTTCCCTCCAGACAATTGAGCCAATGATGCCAGAGTGACAGTTGGGCTCAGACTGCTCGAAAACGGCAGGTCTGGTCCCAATCTGACGAAGACCGATGGGTGGTAGAAATAGTAATGTGCGGATACAAGATCGAATTCGTGAAACACCCAGGAAATTGGAGAACGGAATCTCCGATCCCACAGGATCCAGTAGAAAGGTCAGCCTTATTTTCCATCCTATTCAACATGATTCACCAGAAAGTGGTGGTAAACGTGCCAAAAGATCAGGAACTTCAAGGTTGGCAATCAAGATTTTTCATTGTCAGAAAACCATCCGGAGGTTTCAGAACTATCCTGGATCTAAGAAGGTTGAACTCTTATTTAGTAGTAAAGAAATTCAAGATGGAATCCCTAAGAACTATTCTACCGGATATCAAAAGAGGGGCGTATTTATCAACCATAGATTTACAAGATGCCTACTTACACGTCCCCATATTCCCGGGACATCACAGGTTTCTAAGGTTCCGTTTAAAAGGAGAAATATATCAGTTTGTTACTCTTCCCTTCGGACTGGCCACCTCACCCAGAACCTTTACAAAGGTCTTGGTAGTTTTAATCGCCAACTTAAGACAACAAGGCATACCAGTGTGGCCATACCTGGAAGACATTCTTATTATGGCCCAAACAAGTGTACAGTCAGAGGAATACACAATGAAGGTGATGCGGTACCTGGAGGATCACAGATGGTTAATAAAACACAAAAAGAGTAAATTACGTCCTTCCCGTGTAGTGAAATATCTGGGGGTATCAATAGACACTGCATCAATAACAATAAAATTGATAGAAGACAGAAAGAAGAAGCTGATTAGCAAAGTGGTCAAACTTTGAGACAGAAGAGGGGCATCATCAGCAGACTTTATGAGGGTCATCGTTCTGATTTCAGCAGCACTGAATACCGTACCCTGGGGCAGGTTTCACATGCATTCCCTACAGAGTTGTTTCCTCACACAGTGGGATGGAGATGGAAAGAACAAAAGTCAGTTCATCCCACTATCAAAAGGAGCAAGGCAAGATCTAACATGGTGGTCTCGCACACAAAGGTTGGAGCAAGGAAGAATGTTTGCAAAAAAGCAGCAAGTAGTATTAACCACTAATGCCAGCCAATCAGGCTGGGGGGCAGTATGCGGAGGTCGCAGAGCTCAAGGACTCTGGTCTCAAGAAATGATTCAAAAATATTCAAATGTCAGGGAAATAAGGGCAGTTCTTATGGCGTTCCAACATCTGCAAGACTTTTTAATGGGAAGAGATATAATCATAAGATCAGACAACCAGTCGGTAGTATCATATGTCAACAAACAAGCCGGAACAAAAAGCAGAGAATTGATGTCAGAAGAAGCAAATATCTTTACTTGGGCAGAAGACAAGGTGAACAGACTAGTGGCGGTGTTTGTCGCAGGCAAAGAAAACTGGCAAGCCGACAGTCTCAGCAGGCATCAGTTAAAACCAGGAGAATGGGAATTAGCACCAGAAATATTCAAGAAATTAGTGGAAATGTGGGGAATACCCAAAATAGTATTACAAAGAAGGGTGAAGCTAAAGCAGCTGTAACGGGAGGGTGTGAGGCTCCCAAAAAAATTACAAGAGTAAAGGGTGAAAGTACTTGTTTCCTATCACGGCCACAATCGCGGGCATCGGGTGTAATTTTTAGTGGTCTGCGACGCGACCGACGCGATGCCCCCGATTTTCCCATTGAAATGCATTGAAAAAAGTAAAAATCGTGTCGGTCGCGTTGTATGCGCCTAAAAAAGGCTTAAATGGTCCAGACGCGATGCCCCCGATTTCCCATAGGAAACAATGTTAAATGCCTCAATGTACTCGCGATGCCCCCGATTTCCCATAGGAAACAATGTTAAATGCCTCAATTTCACCAAATCCTCATAGGGAACAGTGGTAAATGGGCCAGAAACCCCCAAAAACACCACTGAACAGTGAAATGTCCCCCCAAAATTATTTTACGCCACCCCACGATCAACGCGAACCCGAAGCGTGGAGAGCGCAGCGAGCCCGCGAGGGGCGGCGGTACGGGTCCTCCGACCTTTTCATACCCCCACTATCCAGGTCGACGTGGAGTTGAGAATAGAATAGTGTGGCGAGTGCAGCGAGCCACCGAGCCCGAAGCATGGTGAGCGCAGCGAGCCCCACTCGGGGACGCGGATACCTTCACAGGTAAACGCGTCCCTTCGCGGGCTTCATAGGTATCCGCGTCCCCTCGCGGGGCGTGCTGTGCTCGCCACGCTTCGGGCTCGGTGGCTCGCTGCGCTCGCCACACTATTCTATTCTCAACTCCACGCCGACGTGGATAGTGGGGGTATGAAAAGGTCGGAGGACGCGTACCGCCGCGCTCGCCACGCTTCGGGTTCGCGTTGATCGTGGGGTGGCGTAAACTACTTTTGGGGGGACATTTCACTGTTCAGGGGTGTTTTTGGGGGTTTCTGGCCCATTTACCATTGTTCCCTATGATGATTTGGGTAAATTGAGCCATTTAACATTGTTTCCTATGGGAAATCGGGGGCATCGCGGCTAAATTGAGCCATTTAACATTTAACATTGTTCCCCATGCCCCCGATTTTTCCTCACAATGCCCACGATCATGATCTTTGTGGCCGTGCTAGGAAACAAATACCAGGGTGAATCATATATGATACAGCGCTAGGTTTCTAATATAGTAAATGTATTACAAATAAATTAAAAACAATACATTAATATAGAATTTTTTTTCTCATATGAGAATTCTTAAAAAACACAATGGGGGGAAATTTAAAACTGTAAATGAATTCCAGCTGGATGCAAATGCGTTGGAGAGAGTCAATGGTTATCCCTGAAACACCATGGAATTTATATTTACCAGAATGATTGAATGTCCTTGAATGAATAAGAACTTGTACACAGTCCCGGTGATTTCCCAGTGGTAGGTGCCAATGATAATACTCCAATTAGGAACCGTGCAGTTTTGTGGTATAACTATACCCAGCTTGTGTCCTGCAGTGTGGATTCACCAATGAGGTCCAAGGAGATGGCAAGAAACTGGTCCGGATGGGGTCTGGTAAGATAACTCCCAGTTGGAGAAAGGTGTGGGATGGGATTACTCTCCAAAGATGAGCTGGAATGGTGGTGCTGTTTGCTCAACGCATTTCGGCGTGTTCACACGCCTTCATCAGGAGCTGTAGTGTTTGGTGTGACTGCGGTCAGGGTTTATATACCCTGTATTGATTGGGGGAGTGATCTCAGGTGCAGTCTCTTGATTATACATTTTTTATTAAAACACAGATATAAAAATACATTATATATCTAGATAGAATGAATGCACAGAGTAGCTGTTAAAATATCAACAATGAAAGTCCTAAATATCACAAAAACTTATTTTTGTACAAATGTACACAAGAATATTGATAAAGTTTTGAAGTCATGTGACTTCCGTGGGTCACGTGACACCAAAAATACCGGAAATGTGATGTGCAAATATAGCCAATCTAATATATCCCTTTAGCGCTTTTGCAGAGATATAGGTGTTGCAGGAATATTTCTGAGGGGGCACTTGTCCTATGTGTTTAGGATGGACAGTGCTCTGTTATCTTAGCAGATCGCTGTTCCTTAGTCGCGCTGGGCAGAAATGAGATTCCGCTTCTAGCGTGGTTGGCGGAAGTCCCATTGTGTAGTAATTTCCATTGACTTTAAGAGTAAGATGCGGTTGGCGGAAGTGGGGGTCTTTTGGTGGCTAAGTTATCCCCTTAGTGGATGGCGGAATTAGGTGTCTATTTACGCATGATTGGCGAAGCCACTTCTATCAATATCACACATTGCAAATCACATTATATAGAATAACAATATACATACTCCTATTCTTCCATACATTATATTTATACATTAAATTTTGTGTTATATTAAACATCATGAAACACATATGGAGAGTATTTGTTTGATCTCCATTTGTGTCAACATTATATATATTAAAGAGCAAAAAAAGATTGGAGTTTTGTGCTTCATTATGAGAAAGATATATTGAAGATCCATTATAAAAAAGAGCAGCAGTTATGATAGAAAGAACTTTTAAATGACAATCTTTACTTATGTCATATAATCCAATGTACATGTGGACAATAAAATGATAAATGGGAATAAAAATAAATATAAAAATATAAAAATTAAATAAATGGGAATTGATTTACATTGGTTATCATACATATATCTATAGAATACCCAAAATAGACCTGATGTCCATAATGAAGAACTCGAAGGTACAGAGATTTTTTTTTTCAAGACACCGGGAGCCACAGGCAGAACAATCAGATGCACTGACGGTCGAATGGGAAGAGACTCTGGTCTATGTGTTCCCCCCTTTTCCTATTATAGCAAAATTGTTGGCCAAGATTCAAAAAGAGAAGGCGACTGTAATTGCAGTTCTTCCATACTGGCCGAGGCAGACCTGGTTTCCCAAACTGATGGAGATGGCAATAGACAATCCCTGGGTACTGCCAGAACGGAACGACTTGATCGGTCAAAACGAGTTATGGCAAGCTCAACCACCCAGCTGGAAATTAACGTCTTGGTTACTGAGACCCAGCTATTAGCGAAAAGAGGGTTTTCTACAAAAGTAGTAGGAACTCTTCTTAAAGCGAGAAAGGGGTCAACTTCTAAAACCTACCATAGGGTATGGAGAAAATATGTTACCTTCTCTAGGTCGACCAGTAAAAATCAGAGAGATTTATCCACAGTGATGGAGTTCCTGCAAGCGGGACTAGATATAAACTTATCTACAAGTTCCATTCAAATTTCAGCTTTATCAGCAATGCTTGACTGGAAATTGGTGGAGGATAAGTATGTAAGAAGGATTGTCCAGGCAACAAAATTAATTGAACCATCATTCCATAATCCATTAGCACCATGGGACCTCAACCTGGTGCTTAACGCCAATTGAGCCTCTTCATGAAGTCGCCCTAAAATGGTTGACAATCAAAGTGGTGTTTTTGATAGCCATTACCTCAGCCAGGAGAGTGTCGGAGCTGCAAGCTCTTTGGACAAAACAACCTTTCTGGAACTTTTTTGAAGAAAAGGTCGTATTGAGGACCAATCCACAGTTTCTTCCGAAAGTGGTCTCTGCATTTCATATCAACCAAGAAATTGTTCTTCCATCCTTTTGTTCAAATCCTTCCAATTCTAAAGAGGAAAGGCTACATAAATTACATGTGGTAAGGGCACTAAAAGTGTATCTAGAGCGAACAAAAGACTATAGAAAGTCTGAGAGGCTATTCATTTTGACTGAAGGAAAAAACAAAGGGCTAGGGAAAAGTAAAGCAACTCTATCCAGATGGATTAAAACAGGCATCTTTGAAGCTTACAAGATCAGAGGTCAACAGCATCCTGTAGGCCTGAAAGCCCATTCAACCAGAGCGATGTCGGCCTCTTGGGCGGAGAAAGAATCTGCATCTTTAGAGGAACTCTGCGAAGTGGCCTGCTGGTCCTCAATCCACACATTCTCAAAACATTATAGAGTGGATGTGGCGGCATCGTCAGATGCGAAGTTTGTCAGGAAGGTAATTAGTGCCATTGTTTAAAAAAAAAAGAAGAAATCTGGTACTTATTAAGGAGGTGAAGTAACCTGTATCCTTGTGTACTATATCCCACCCAGTGAATAAAACTGATTGGGTATTACCCATTAGTGGCTGCCATGGGGAGGTAGGAGAAAGTACAGATTCTTACCTGTTAATATGCTTACCTCTACTCCACCATGGCAGCGTAGTTCCCTCCCATTGATATGTGTATTATGCAAGTAAAAGCTGTATAACCAAGACACTGATACCTGTGTAGGAGGACCTTTTATAGGGGCAGTGTTCTTTTTTTGTGTTTCCTTTCCAGTATACTACCCTACAGGACTTAACCCATTAGTGGCTGCCATGGTGGAGTAGAGGAAAGCATATTAACAGGTAAGTATCTGTACTTTCCCCTACCTCCCCATGGTAGCCACTAATGGGTAATACCAGATATACCCTTCGACTGTATGTTTATTAATTGCTTTTATATTTCCTATCACACAGAGTTTTGGCAAGTATTCTATACTGTACAGAATATACTGTATGAATATATACTAGAGATGTGTTAGGACCGTGTGTTAAGCTTTTGCAAAAACCACCCTTGTTTTGGTTTTATCATTTTTGGGGAAACCACCCTCAAGCTTTTTGGTTTGGATTCAGATTATGTTTTGAATTTTGGTAACACTGATAAAAAGAGTTGAAATCATGTAATGTTGACTTATTTTGCTCCTAAAGTATTATTAACCACAATAATATTGATTTATAGTACTTACTGTACAATCAGTTTTAATTTAAAGATTAAATATTGTTCACCAATATTGGCCAAAGGCTGGTTGACTACAATAAGCAACAGAACAGTGGCACAAGTACACAGCGATTACTTTAAAATGATATACTGTAGCACAACTATAAAAAATTGCGGCAAGCAGTAGCAGACCAGATTGCAGTTCAATAAACTACAGATGAAGCCACACTTTTTTATGACTGGCTAATAAAATAGAGTGCCATGCGTAGCGAGGCACTGTGCCCGAAGAATGGCAAGCGAAGTGCTACATTTCAGTGTTCATGTCGACTTTGTCAACATTTGGGACAATAAAGGGTAAAACCCCATGTTGACCTTTTGACTTTCGACCTAACCCATGTCGACCTTACCCATGTCGACCTAATGAGCCTGTCAACCTAGACTCATGTCAACCTTCCTATATGTCGACCTAGACTCATGTCAACCTAAATGCATGTAGACCCAATGTTGTCAACCTAATGACTGCCGACCAACATTGTGGTGACCTAATGATCCATACCCATGGGGACAAGTGACTGAGCATACAATATATTTACCGTACAGTATAATACATCACCAAGAATATGGCGCAAGTGCGTATAAGGCTCTCGAGCATCTCATTCCCATCTAACGGTGCACTGAATTGGGTAGGATGCATTGTGAAAGATAACCTACTGTACAGTAGAGTGTAAAGCTTCAGTACAGTACCTGTAGCATGGGTATAGGATACACATATATACCGTATGCTACTGCAGGAATGTCATACTGTACAGTGCATCACAGTATGAGCAGGTCAGACTCGAGCACAGTGGGGGTTAACAAAATGGCTACCGGGTGTCAGCCAAGGCTTCATGGGAGTCCACAACTATGGAGATACAGTAACAATTGTATACAGTAGGTTCCACATGTGTTAGGACACTGCTGTTCAACCTCCTTCTTTGTGAAAAGAGCAGAATACTGTGAACTCAACTCAAGTTCGTCTGAGTTGCTGGAGTGTCTCATTTTTGGCGAAAGGCACTATGGTTGCAGCTGAATGGGAGCACTGTTTAACTATACACATGAACATTGGTCTCTATCACAAAGTGTCGTAGGCAAGTGGATAAGCACACCGCTCTGTATGTTATACCACGTTCTCATTGCCGCACCTGCAAAAACCCGGGTTTTTGTTTCCAGGTTTTTGGCGGGGCACAGAGCATACAACTGAATAGAAGGGGATTGACTTGCAAAGACGCAGGTCACAAAAAAGCAAAATGTGCTTTTTGGGCGCACTCTTTGTATATGATTATGTAATGTAGTATTGATTCATTAAAACATAACTTTTATTAAGACTTTACCTAAAAGAAGGATGACTATCTAACTCTTCTTTGAAAAGAAAAATTCTCACTTGAAAGAGAAAAAGATTAAAATGTCCGCAAATGCCAGTTTTTGCTCTGCTATGAATGAGTCAGAGCATAAATTGGTCAGGCATGCAGTTAACGTTACTGATCATAGGCATTCCTTTTGTAACGCTGCCTATTTATTGAGGCGTTGTGTAACCGTGATTACTCACTCCCTCTGATTATTTTTCAGGGCAAGTGCTGACAATTTTATTGTGACTAATAGTGGAATATATGTCCTATTGTGGTCACTGTCAGGTTGCTCCTTGTGTTCAACGCTTGTGGTTATGTATTGATGGTCTAATAGGTCTAAGTATTTGAACCATTAGTTTAATTATTCGCTGTGCAACGGACAATCAAAATAGCCATGTGGGAGTCTTGGCTCGCATTCATTAAAGGAATCTCACACACAGATGGAAATATTCCCCTGCAGTAGGTTTCTCCTTGGCATCATGTCATGACCAACCATGCGTGTACCATACCAGGTGTTCACCAGGGACTTGGCCTCTGATTACTTGTCTGGCCCCCTATATATTCTATTGTTATATAGAAGTATTTAGGGGTATACAGGTACACTGTGTGTTGTAGTCACCGTTATACGATGTCAGGTTGACTGCTGTGGGGAAAAAATAGAACACTTCTGCTGTCGGGTCAGATATATGTCATCCCTGATGCGTCTAGCAGTGCAGGGAAACTATTCATATAACCTGGCCGGATGAGAGAGTGTTGAAGAGATCACAGTTTACTGGAGTATAGTCGGGTAGCTTGTGTACCAAGGCTTCTGCTTTTGAGGATCTGTATTAATACATCGAATCCCCAATGAGAGAGCCTGTTGCTGGTCACCTGCTGATCCCGGGAATTATTAGATACTCTCAAACAGTGCACATACATACATGGGTAATTTTTTTGGGGTATATTCCAAGTGTGCACATAGATTTTTTAGTAAACTTAATCGTTTGTCATAACAGTCTTTTACCACAATAATACGTATTCCTTATTTGAAGCTGCCTTATAACTCCTCTGTGCACATAAAAAGATGATTAGATCGATGTCACCACCTTTTGGAGATCAAACAGCACCTGTAATAAAACGCTCTGCATACATACGTTGTACTGATTAGTGCTATAGCCTTATAGCCACCTGTATCATATACGTCTATTCACTGCTGGGCTATCACACTACACAGATAGCTCCACTGTGTCAGGCTACAGCCTGTGATCCCCTACCAACTACTGCTATTTGATTGCAGCTGTTAGGGTAGATTTACATACAAGGTTGGTTACTTGCAGCGCATACACATCATGAGATGATTGGATCAATATTGCCACTTTAAGAAATAAAGCAGCACCAGAAGTCAAATACTCTGTATATGTCAATTTGCACAGAAATGGTACACAGATAGCTCCACTGTGTCAGGCTACAGCCTGTGATCCCCTACCAACTACTGCTATTGGTTGCAGCTGTTAGGGTAGATTTAACATACAAGGTTGGTTACTTGCAGCGCATACACATCACGAGATGATTGGATCAATATTGCCACTTTAAGAAATAAAGCAGCACCTGAAGTCAAATACTCTGTATATGTCAATTTGCACAGAAATGGTACACAGATAGCTCCACTGTGTCAGGCTACAGCCTGTGATCCCCTACCAACTACTGCTATTGGTTGCAGCTGTTAGGGTAGATTTAACATACAAGGTTGGTTACTTGCAGCGCATACACATCACGAGATGATTGGATCAATATTGCCACTTTAAGAAATAAAGCAGCACCAGAAGTCAAATACTCTGTATATGTCAATTTGCACAGAAATGGTGCTATAACCATACAGCCACCTGTGCCATATACAGATATCCACCACTGGGCTGTCACATCAAACAGTTAGCATCGCTGTATTCAGGCTACAACCTGTAGTCTCCTATCAAATATCGCTGTTTGACATCAGCTGTTTGGGGCAAATTCACATAAAAAAAAAAAAATAATAATTATCTACAGAGCGAAAAAGGTGCTGTGTACACATGGATATGGTGTGCATATACCACCAGGCTATTATCTAACCACAAGCATATAAACGATTCCTGCCTCAGAATGTCTACTGACTCTGTAATCAGAGATCAGTTGCGTGGTACCTGACCCGGCAGGCTGGATAGCCGTGTCGGGAGGGGGTCCGAGGTAGCCGGCTGTTCGGTTCACATCAAGAGGTGTAGCGTCTGTTATACGCTACTGGCATGTCACTCTAGGCCTGGCAGCCGGAGTTCAGGACAAACGGAGGGAGTTAAGCCTGCGGAGGACGTGGAAACATGTTTCGCCGGTAGGCTTCGTCAGTCCAGCGCCATCTTCCTTGTGGGCATCAGCCCTTACTCTATATTACGTCTGGAGCCAATCATTGGCGTCCTCTGTGATTGACATAAGGTTTCAACCTATGTTGATGAGCCTGGGCGGGGTTATGTCGCCCCTGTCTACATTGCATGTCACATTTAAGGATTATAGGTATAAATTCCCTAGTGATATAATCCTTATTGTAGCCTATATTAATTTGTGAGTATTGGAGCTCTAATCAGTGACAATATTATGTCCTGATTATTGATACTAATTTTTTCTTGCAGGATCGTGTTTGTACAAAAAAGAAGGAGGGGAGAAGAGGGTATGGGCGGAGAGCCAATGCAAATACAGCCACTACTGATTATAGTGTTGTATAATGCAATTGATAAATTTTGGAGAAATTTCGCCACTGATCTATACAGGCGGTATGTCAGTATTGACAGTCAATAATTGCTGCTGCTAATGTCTAATGATTGCTAATTGCGCTCTAGACATGGATGAAAAATATTGGAGCTAGGGGGGAGGGGAGGTGGGAGCTTGATACTATTGGAGAGAGGAAGGGTGCTGTGAGTTTGTTAATTGCCAGATTAGATGACAACTAGATAATCATGTGTAGATAAAAGACTCTGATTGCCTGGCTTGTCAGTGTCGACCTCTTGTGTCGACTGTGGCTATAGTTATTAATTTTGGGACTAAAATGCCAAATCTGGTATTAGGTGGGTCCTGGATCATTGTTAACCAAATGAAGTGACTAAACGTGATGTGAAAAAAACTAAAACGCTCACGCGTGTAAACACCAAGGTGTAAAAGGAGTGAAAAAAATTTTTTTGGCTGACCTCACTCTTTTATCCTAGTGCCAAAACGGTATATTTATTGATGTAAGGGAAATGCACAAAAGAAATGGGATTAAAGAGGAATCCTTTATGAGTGTCCATACACCTACATGGGGTGATAATACATAACTTTACAGTGTGATAATGTGAGACATGGTTGTGTTTGTGTGATTCGCCTTAGGGGATAGTACCTGGAATCAATAATTATAAAAAAGAAGAAGAGGAGAAAACAGAGAAAGGACAGAAAGGGGAGGGAAAGACTAAAGGTGATAAGTGAAATATATATTTATATCTGGAAATTCCTCGGGTTGGGATGGTGCATGACCTTTGCCCTACCGGCAAAGTATATAGTGATTAGTATTACTATAGGTGAAAAATGGTGATTATTTGAGTGGACCTGTGCAAGTTCCATTATCCATTTAAATATCAGGTAGCTCTGCCTTCCTTCTTTTCTCCTGTTTGTTTACCCTCCTATAATACGGGATCCGATCTTATTCCCTCTGCTTATTTAAGGAAGGCTGCATAATTAATGCCCTCATTGAGGCCCTTTGGAGTAAGGGTCCCCAATAGGAAGATCCACTTACTCTCCTTTTTTAGCAAGGCCTGATTGAGGTCACCTCCTCTTAGGCCTAGCTTGACATATTCAAGACCACAAATCTGGAAGCTGGTGGGTTGTCCCGCATGTTTGTGTAGGAAGTGCCTCGCGACAGATGTGATCTGTTTCATCTTCATTTGGTCCTTCGTGGCATTTCGAATATTTCCCAGATGTTCCAAAGTTCTCAATTTCAACATGCGGGAAGTCATGCCAACATATGACTTCGAGCAACTGCATGTGATGCGGTAAATTAGATTTTTACTCTTACAATTAAAGTAATCTTTAATGTGGATCTCATCACCATATTTGTCCTTCACAGTTGTGGTCCTGCTGATGTATTCACAGGCCTTACAGCCTCCACACGGATAACTGCCAATTACTGTTGGTTTCTTCAATGGTGTACTCATGTAGTGGCTCCGTACTAGTTGGTCTTTTAAGCTCGGGGCCCTGCGCCAACTCATGTTAACTCTAGTGCCCAATTTTTCCGCTAGATCATCATCACTGCGGAGAATGGACCAGTGTCGCTGTAATATGTCTTTAATCTCCCTCCACTCCGAACAGAAGTCCCCAATGAATCTGATGACGTTGTTGTCCTTCGTTGCCATTGGTTTCTCCTTAAATAGGATTTGATCCCGGGGAGTTCTTAGGACTGTGCGTTGTGCCTTCTTGATTTGCCTCATGGAGTAACCCCGATCCTTGAGCCTTACTTCACAACACAACACAACACAGCTTACTTCACAACACAAGTGCCCACTTCCCACCCACCATGGCCAATATCCCCAAAGGGGAATTTTTGCGACTACGTCGCAACTGTTCGGATGATGTTACCTATCGAACAAACAGTGAGGATCTCTGTCTAAGGCTCAAGGATCGGGGTTACTCCATGAGGCAAATCAAGAAGGCACAACGCACAGTCCTAAGAACTCCCCGGGATCAAATCCTATTTAAGGAGAAACCAATGGCAACGAAGGACAACAACGTCATCAGATTCATTGGGGACTTCTGTTCGGAGTGGAGGGAGATTAAAGACATATTACAGCGACACTGGTCCATTCTCCGCAGTGATGATGATCTAGCGGAAAAATTGGGCACTAGAGTTAACATGAGTTGGCGCAGGGCCCCGAGCTTAAAAGACCAACTAGTACGGAGCCACTACATGAGTACACCATTGAAGAAACCAACAGTAATTGGCAGTTATCCGTGTGGAGGCTGTAAGGCCTGTGAATACATCAGCAGGACCACAACTGTGAAGGACAAATATGGTGATGAGATCCACATTAAAGATTACTTTAATTGTAAGAGTAAAAATCTAATTTACCGCATCACATGCAGTTGCTCGAAGTCATATGTTGGCATGACTTCCCGCATGTTGAAATTGAGAACTTTGGAACATCTGGGAAATATTCGAAATGCCACGAAGGACCAAATGAAGATGAAACAGATCACATCTGTCGCGAGGCACTTCCTACACAAACATGCGGGACAACCCACCAGCTTCCAGATTTGTGGTCTTGAATATGTCAAGCTAGGCCTAAGAGGAGGTGACCTCAATCAGGCCTTGCTAAAAAAGGAGAGTAAGTGGATCTTCCTATTGGGGACCCTTACTCCAAAGGGCCTCAATGAGGGCATTAATTATGCAGCCTTCCTTAAATAAGCAGAGGGAATAAGATCGGATCCCGTATTATAGGAGGGTAAACAAACAGGAGAAAAGAAGGAAGGCAGAGCTACCTGATATTTAAATGGATAATGGAACTTGCACAGGTCCACTCAAATAATCACCATTTTTCACCTATAGTAATACTAATCACTATATACTTTGCCGGTAGGGCAAAGGTCATGCACCATCCCAACCCGAGGAATTTCCAGATATAAATATATATTTCACTTATCACCTTTAGTCTTTCCCTCCCCTTTCTGTCCTTTCTCTGTTTTCTCCTCTTCTTCTTTTTTATAATTATTGATTCCAGGTACTATCCCCTAAGGCGAATCACACAAACACAACCATGTCTCACATTATCACACTGTAAAGTTATGTATTATCACCCCATGTAGGTGTATGGACACTCATAAAGGATTCCTCTTTAATCCCATTTCTTTTGTGCATTTCCCTTACATCAATAAATATACCGTTTTGGCACTAGGATAAAAGAGTGAGGTCAGCCAAAAAAATTTTTTTCACTCCTTTTACACCTTGGTGTTTACACGCGTGAGCGTTTTAGTTTTTTTCACATCACGTTTAGTCACTTCATTTGGTTAACAATGATCCAGGACCCACCTAATACCAGATTTGGCATTTAAGTCCCAAAATTAATAACTATAGCCACAGTCGACACAAGAGGTCGACACTGACAAGCCAGGCAATCAGAGTCTTTTATCTACACATGATTATCTAGTTGTCATCTAATCTGGCAATTAACAAACTCACAGCACCCTTCCTCTCTCCAATAGTATCAAGCTCCCACCTCCCCTCCCCCCTAGCTCCAATATTTTTCATCCATGTCTAGAGCGCAATTAGCAATCATTAGACATTAGCAGCAGCAATTATTGACTGTCAATACTGACATACCGCCTGTATAGATCAGTGGCGAAATTTCTCCAAAATTTATCAATTGCATTATACAACACTATAATCAGTAGTGGCTGTATTTGCATTGGCTCTCCGCCCATACCCTCTTCTCCCCTCCTTCTTTTTTGTACAAACACGATCCTGCAAGAAAAAATTAGTATCAATAATCAGGACATAATATTGTCACTGATTAGAGCTCCAATACTCACAAATTAATATAGGCTACAATAAGGATTATATCACTAGGGAATTTATACCTATAATCCTTAAATGTGACATGCAATGTAGACAGGGGCGACATAACCCCGCCCAGGCTCATCAACATAGGTTGAAACCTTATGTCAATCACAGAGGACGCCAATGATTGGCTCCAGACGTAATATAGAGTAAGGGCTGATGCCCACAAGGAAGATGGCGCTGGACTGACGAAGCCTACCGGCGAAACATGTTTCCACGTCCTCCGCAGGCTTAACTCCCTCCGTTTGTCCTGAACTCCGGCTGCCAGGCCTAGAGTGACATGCCAGTAGCGTATAACAGACGCTACACCTCTTGATGTGAACCGAACAGCCGGCTACCTCGGACCCCCTCCCGACACGGCTATCCAGCCTGCCGGGTCAGGTACCACGCAACTGATCTCTGATTACAGAGTCAGTAGACATTCTGAGGCAGGAATCGTTTATATGCTTGTGGTTAGATAATAGCCTGGTGGTATATGCACACCATATCCATGTGTACACAGCACCTTTTTCGCTCTGTAGATAATTATTTTTTTTTTTTTTTTATGTGAATTTGCCCCAAACAGCTGATGTCAAACAGCGATATTTGATAGGAGACTACAGGTTGTAGCCTGAATACAGCGATGCTAACTGTTTGATGTGACAGCCCAGTGGTGGATATCTGTATATGGCACAGGTGGCTGTATGGTTATAGCACCATTTCTGTGCAAATTGACATATACAGAGTATTTGACTTCTGGTGCTGCTTTATTTCTTAAAGTGGCAATATTGATCCAATCATCTCGTGATGTGTATGCGCTGCAAGTAACCAACCTTGTATGTTAAATCTACCCTAACAGCTGCAACCAATAGCAGTAGTTGGTAGGGGATCACAGGCTGTAGCCTGACACAGTGGAGCTATCTGTGTACCATTTCTGTGCAAATTGACATATACAGAGTATTTGACTTCAGGTGCTGCTTTATTTCTTAAAGTGGCAATATTGATCCAATCATCTCGTGATGTGTATGCGCTGCAAGTAACCAACCTTGTATGTTAAATCTACCCTAACAGCTGCAACCAATAGCAGTAGTTGGTAGGGGATCACAGGCTGTAGCCTGACACAGTGGAGCTATCTGTGTACCATTTCTGTGCAAATTGACATATACAGAGTATTTGACTTCTGGTGCTGCTTTATTTCTTAAAGTGGCAATATTGATCCAATCATCTCATGATGTGTATGCGCTGCAAGTAACCAACCTTGTATGTAAATCTACCCTAACAGCTGCAATCAAATAGCAGTAGTTGGTAGGGGATCACAGGCTGTAGCCTGACTCAGTGGAGCTATCTGTGTAGTGTGATAGCCCAGCAGTGAATAGACGTATATGATACAGGTGGCTATAAGGCTATAGCACTAATCAGTACAACGTATGTATGCAGAGCGTTTTATTACAGGTGCTGTTTGATCTCCAAAAGGTGGTGACATCGATCTAATCATCTTTTTATGTGCACAGAGGAGTTATAAGGCAGCTTCAAATAAGGAATACGTATTATTGTGGTAAAAGACTGTTATGACAAACGATTAAGTTTACTAAAAAATCTATGTGCACACTTGGAATATACCCCAAAAAAATTACCCATGTATGTATGTGCACTGTTTGAGAGTATCTAATAATTCCCGGGATCAGCAGGTGACCAGCAACAGGCTCTCTCATTGGGGATTCGATGTATTAATACAGATCCTCAAAAGCAGAAGCCTTGGTACACAAGCTACCCGACTATACTCCAGTAAACTGTGATCTCTTCAACACTCTCTCATCCGGCCAGGTTATATGAATAGTTTCCCTGCACTGCTAGACGCATCAGGGATGACATATATCTGACCCGACAGCAGAAGTGTTCTATTTTTTCCCCACAGCAGTCAACCTGACATCGTATAACGGTGACTACAACACACAGTGTACCTGTATACCCCTAAATACTTCTATATAACAATAGAATATATAGGGGGCCAGACAAGTAATCAGAGGCCAAGTCCCTGGTGAACACCTGGTATGGTACACGCATGGTTGGTCATGACATGATGCCAAGGAGAAACCTACTGCAGGGGAATATTTCCATTTGTGTGTGAGATTCCTTTAATGAATGCGAGCCAAGACTCCCACATGGCTATTTTGATTGTCCGTTGCACAGCGAATAATTAAACTAATGGTTCAAATACTTAGACCTATTAGACCATCAATACATAACCACAAGCGTTGAACACAAGGAGCAACCTGACAGTGACCACAATAGGACATATATTCCACTATTAGTCACAATAAAATTGTCAGCACTTGCCCTGAAAAATAATCAGAGGGAGTGAGTAATCACGGTTACACAACGCCTCAATAAATAGGCAGCGTTACAAAAGGAATGCCTATGATCAGTAACGTTAACTGCATGCCTGACCAATTTATGCTCTGACTCATTCATAGCAGAGCAAAAACTGGCATTTGCGGACATTTTAATCTTTTTCTCTTTCAAGTGAGAATTTTTCTTTTCAAAGAAGAGTTAGATAGTCATCCTTCTTTTAGGTAAAGTCTTAATAAAAGTTATGTTTTAATGAATCAATACTACATTACATAATCATATACAAAGAGTGCGCCCAAAAAGCACATTTTGCTTTTTTGTGACCTGCGTCTTTGCAAGTCAATCCCCTTCTATTCAGTTGTATTCTCTGAATGTTTGGCGCACCACCAATTGATGACTAGGAGATTTTTCGTCAATAGTTTCAAATATTGGTCTTTCAAATTAGTCTAACATAATTACTTGATATGAACCATAGTCTGTGCGGATCCACCCTCCACTTACATTGGGGCACAGAGCATCTCAGCTCTAAAGACCCCATTCATACTGCACCTTAGACCTGGGAAATTCCTATGTCTGCCACAATCACACTGCTTCCCCTGGTCTGCTGCCAACAAGTGTGTGGAATCTAAGAGCAGCTTTGATTGGCTGTTGAAAAAGTATCTTTGATTGGCTGTTTAAAAAGCAGATTTGAGCAATGCATTGAGCTTGCTTTTTTGGATCTCGTGAGAAAAACCTGGGTATAGCCTGTTCACACTGCCATACACCCATGTATTACCCAGGAATAACCCTGCAAAAAACCCATGTGTAATTCCTGGGGCCTTACACCTGGGAACTTCACTCACACCTGTGACAGGACATAGAAATTACTGCTTACCCTGGAAAAACCCGGCTGAGAATTGCAAGTGTTTTCTCTACTATCATTTATTTATTTATTTACAGTTTCTTATATAGCGCAGCTGATTCCATTCCGCTTTACAATTGTAAACAGGGATAAAACAAACTGGGTAACAACAGATAGACTTGGAGGTGAGAGGGCCCTGCTGCAAGCTTACAATCTATAGGGATATAGGAGGGAAACACAAGGACAGCCACCAGGGGTTAAAGTTAGGGGGAACAAAGCTGGAATCAGCTTTGGACTTCAGAGCTAACACACCTACCTGGGACTATTGTAAATTCCTTTGTGGTTGTCTGAACCTTTAAGAACCTACTGCTGGGCTGTTTAATCTGTTCCTGATTGTATGAAGGAATTCACTGTTTTGATGATCATCGATCTGTTTTGAATTTCATATTGGATTCTTGTTTAACTAACTCCTAAGAAGGAGATGCTCCTACCTACCCTTATGGTTATATCCATATTGACATCTTACTAGTATCATTCATTTTGAAATTACTATTCACCCCTGATGAAGTCACCTAGGTGACGAAACGCATTGGGACAGATTCATGTTTTGATCACATGCTGTGAATGAACCACATACAGGACACGAACTGAGTTGTATTTGTTTGTTTTTATCTTTTGTATACAAAATATTATAAAGGTAAAACCTGTTATAAATAAATATTTTTTACATGATATGCATATTAGTATATCATAAGCCCACTCTGTACCCTCTCTTTGTTCATATATATATATATATATATATATCAATCCCGATGCCCGGCACTCGACCCCTCTGTGGGGTATCCTGCTCGGTTGCCTTCTGCTAGGGCAAAAAGCCCAATGTGTAGATTCCCAAGAGAAAACAGTGGCACTCAGAGACTTGTTAACAGTGAGAACAAGTGAAGTTTATTGGTCAACAGTTTCAGGGATTACACCCCTTCGTCAGGACAACAAGTGTGTGTAACAAGTGCAGAATAAATAGCCCCAACTGACTTACCCCTGCCCGCCGGCGTTCCCACTCCTGATAGGCCTCCTCCCCTTCAGTGCGTGACTCTGTGTGCACCGCTGCCGGAAGCGCTCTCCCTTCTCTGCGGTTGCCTAGGAAATGGTGGGACTATCACTCCCCTTCCGTGCCTGGCTGCCGCTTGCGTCATCGCATCTTCGGTCACGTGCTCCACCCACCGCCAATCACTGTGAGGAGGTTGCCATGGGGATTGGCCCGCCCATGCAACAAACTGTAATAAGACAAACAATGACAAATTATATGTGCATACTGTAAAACATATATAATGCAATAGGGTGCATGTGAAGCAAACTATATAAATCTTGAATAGCATAACCATCAACACTGTTGTGCATGGTGACTCTGTGACTGCACGGACCCCCGTGCTGACTGACTCTAAAAACACTAGTGTACATACAATATGGAAACAAATAAATCAACATTTACAAGAAAAAAATGACTTTAAAAGTGCAGTAAGGACCAGCCTCAGTGCTATCAGTGCTATTGTGAAAAATCATAAAAAAGGGAAGAGTCGACATATCAATGTCAACAATTAACATAAAGTGCATGTATTGACACTGCTTTTCAAACTCGTATAGAGCTGTGATATACATGTGGCATATAAAAACAATTACTGTGCCTAAATGTGTTCCCCCCCCCCCCAGCCTGGCAGGGTCCGGGATCCAAATGTCGACCACTGTTTATTTACTGAGGGCTCTCCCCCATTCTTCTAAATAATGGTAACCTATCATGAAACAAGGGGAACAAATTCCAACTGCCCACCTAAGCGTGCTGCTGTATATTCAATCTAAGACTCCTCCATGAGGAAGACCTGGATCTACAAAAAATTTATCAAACCTAGGGACTCGTTGAGCCCCCTAGGTTTTAACATCTCCAACCAGTGGCGTAAGTTCGCCCAGTTGCCCGGAGGCAAGATGAAAATTGGTGCCCCCCCACGCACACACGTTATTCAAAATATATACAGTATAGTCTCTCTATAGGGGAGGGGAAGAGAGGAAGAGAGAGTACACATATATATTTCAGAACTCAGCCACGGAAGTAATTTTGATTAAATTTCAATTAATGGATTTAAACTGGCAGTGGTGGAGAGGTGCCCCCTTGAGAGCAGGAGCCCGGCAGCAGATGACTCCATTGCCTCCCAGAGTTCTGCCTCTGTCTCCAACCTAAATATCCACCGGGATTCTAGTTGTAAAAGGGCTTTGCCCCGGTTTCCCCCACGTGGATTATAAGGCACCTGATCTATGATTTTATATTTCAGGGTGGCCATGTTGTGTTTTAGGGCCACAAAGTGCCTGGCCAGAGGCTGCTCACTGGCACCTGAACTGAGTGCTGCCCGGATTTCTTGATGATGTTGCGCCATGCGGACCTTAAATTGGCATTCGGTTTTGCCAATATAATAAAGGCCGCATGGGCAAATCCCGGCGTACACCACAAATTTAGAAGTGCACGTGAGGGAAATATCGGTTTTGACCACTAGATCTTTGATGTTCCGGCTTCGAGGGAAGCACGGCATTAACCATTGTTTTTTTAGAAACTGTAACTCAGGATCTGTGATTACAATGGGCCACAATTTCTTGGCTTTTTTAATGGAGTTGGTGCTGCTAGCGTCAAATTGGTTGACTCAGGGGAATAAATTCTCCTGTGCTGGTTTCTGCGTCTGGGTCATTAACTCAAGCCTGTTTTTTTGAGAGGCACCAGGCAGGGACGGAATTTCATCGGAAATTTATAAAAGGTTTGGAGACTTCTTTGTCCCATATCTTACAGAATTGTTTAATTCACTCCTAGTATGGGGCTCTTTACCTGCCACTATAACCGAGGCACTGATCATTCTGATACCAATAAAGACAAAGATCCTCTTTTCCTAGAATCATATAGGCCTATCTCCCTGCTAAACGCAGACGTTAAAATTCTGGCTAGAATGATAGCTACGCGGCTAAACCAAATGATTAAGACCATAATCCACTCAGACCAGTCAGAGTTTATGCCAGAAAGAACCACAACCCATAACTTGCAGAGCCTATATTATCATTTACAGAGGGGTCAGAGCTTAAAGACAGAGGCCTTGGTTGTGTCTTTGGATGCAGCCAAGGCCTTTGACACAGTCGAGTGGAATTATATGTGGGCTGTCCTTCAGAAACTGGCATTTGGACCCCATTTTATTAAATGGACATATTTCAAATCCATTTAATCTGAAAAGGGGTACCCGACAAGGCTGCCCTCTCTCCCCGGCTTTGTTTTCAATGGCAATAGAACCACTTGCATGTTTAGCACGTTTAGACCCAGAAGAAAGAGGCATTAAAATAGGATATATTGAGGATGTATTGCACTATACGCAGATGATATGCTGTTTTTCCTGCAAGACGCTGGGCAATCCTTACAACAAATGCTCAACGTAGTAAATAGATTTGGGGAGTTCTCAGGTTTACGTATAAACTGGGATAAATCCAGTATACTACTAATCTCGGGCTATATCCCGGAAGACCAACAGTCTACACACCCACTAAAGTGGACTGTGCAATTTAAATATTTAGGCATATGGATAACTCCTAACCCACAACGTTATGTGGAACTTAATGTACACCCAGTGACAACAGGATTTAAAGAGCGTATGCTTATATGGAAAAAATTACCAATAACACTTACTGGGCGCCTAAATATGTTTAAGATGGTAATACAGCCAAAATACTTGTATATTTGGCAAAATGCACCCATATATATTCCAAAAACAGTGTTTTTAGCGATAGAGAAATTAATAACATCCTTTATATGGAAAGAAAAGTCTCCACGCATATCAATTAAAACGCTATATAATTCTAAGGAACAGGGAGGCTTGGCCCTTCCAAATCTAAGAAATTATTATATAGCATCTCAAGCGTCGCATCTAGTGGGTTGGGTCACTACCACAAATGAACCTCTGTTACAGGCCTACCTTAGAGAACAGATAGGATTGTGGGATTCCCCACTCTCATTACTTTTGTCGGGAATCTCTACGTATAAACTACCCCCCATTCTCCGGCAAGCAATATTAATATGGAGACACCTTCAGACTGCCTGGGAATGGTCAGGGATAGAGATTGAATCTCCACTGTGGTTTAATAAAAAATATCCATAATTAGAGAAATTGTCCACTGACAACATATGGTCTCAAAAAGAGATTGCTGTTCTTAGAGAACTCTATATTAACGGACAGTTAAGTCCTTCGGACAGCTACAAAATGAATATAGTATACCAAACGAGCATTTCTTTAGGTATCTACAATTAAGACATGCAATCCAAAGTCAATTTGGTGGGCTTACTATAGAAACCTCTTCATCGCCGATTAAATTAATGCTTCAAAGGTTGGGTAGTACAGGTCGGGTATCTAGATTATACAACATCATAAATACAGATCAGCACCAGCCTCTAATGGAGCGATTACGAACAAAATAGGAGATAGATGTGGGCCCATTGTCAACAGAGAATTGGGAAGATATACTAGGATCTATTAAGCATGCAACATCATCAGTTAGAGACCAACAAATTCACTTCTTTATACTCCATAGGATCTATCGCACCCCAGTGGGGATGCATAGAGCAGGTCTAAGAGAAAATGATAGGTGTCCAAGATGTGCGGCAACAGAGGCAGGTTTCCAGCATATGTTGTGGAACTGCCCTAAAGTGTATTCATTCTGGGAACAAGTGTGGAAGGATCTTAAGACGACAATTCCCTCAATAGTACAAATTAGTCCTAGAGCCTGTTTGCTTGGCTTGGAAATAGGGGGGGTCGTTCACCAATGCTTCACCCATATGTTATTAGCCTGACCACTCTGGCAAAAGTGGTGATAGCCCGTGTGTGGTTCTCGGCTAAGCGCCCAGCAATGGCAAAATGGAGAGCATTGGTCAACGACGTGATAAAACATGAAAGATATATGTTTTACTCAAGGAATACACAAAAGAATTTCCACGATAAGTGGGATAGATGGCGGAACTCGCACTTAGCAAGGATAGGCGACGAAGAGATAACAACTTAAATTAAGACAGTGTTAGGTGCATAAAATCAAAATAGATATGATCAGTATAAGCACCCTTTTTTTTTTTTATTAGTTTAACCACTACAGGGCACATACCATATATACTCGAGTATAAGCCTACTTTTTCAGAACATTTTTTATGCTGAAAAAGCCCCCCTCGGCTTATACTCGAGTGAGGGTCCCACTTAAGTCAATAAGTTTTCCCAGTTTTTTTGTTGTAAAATTAGGTGCCTCGGCTTATATTCGGGTCGACTTATACTCGAGTATATACGGTATATAAATACTTTCTATCCTTTTTTATGTGTATTCAGAAAGGAAATTGTTTGCAGGCTCGTGTGAACGACTTATAGTATAACTACTAAAAACCACATAAAAGAGACACAGAAAATACTCTTTACTCACAAACCAATCTATAGAAACACACAGCTCACCTAAATAGTCAAGAGATAGATATTTTTTAAGATAGTGGTCACTAGATACTAGATGCACAGAAGTTCACAAAATTATAATAGTCAATATTAAGTTGATAAACGATATATGAGATGTAAGCAAAATCTATCACCACAAATAGTTAAGTATAAACAGCAAAATAAAGGTATAACACGATAAATAAAATGCAAAACAGTATACTGAAGCTACTGAATAACATGGATATTAGAAAAGCACTGAACTGATAATAACGAAGAGCACAAATACTGTCGACCAGACTTGATGACCTAGACATGTATGTTATGTCCAATTTTTTTTTTTTTTATTGTTTTGTGTTTTCTTAAGTGTCAATGTCTATGTGGCTACGTGAAATGTATATGACTTGTTTTGTAAATGTGATGTAATTGGAAGTAAATGTGCTGTAAATATTTGTATTTTTTATATGGGAAAAATGAAATAAAGATGATTGAATTTAAAAAAAAAAACATTGAACAACAGGTCAATGTATGCCTTGTTTGCAGTCATTTGCCTGTTTTAGGGTGCGTAAATGTGGGGCCCGGTAACATATAGTTGCAGGCCACATAAGTGTATCTTATGCATCCTCAGGGTTTATGCACCACCTGATCAGCAGAGGACACATCTGACTTAACCAGAATATGACGTAGGATCTTGGATCTTTTATAACACGGGAGCAGAGCAGTATTTTGTAACTTGAGGTCTCTGTCCATCTGAACTAGGGGCCAGTTTTTAGATACAATTGTTATAACCACAAGACTCATATCTGTATATGTTGATACCCATGGAAGGTAGGACTTGGTGTCATCAGTTGTATTTTTAGTTGCCAACAGACGGCTTCTCTCTAGGGTTAAAACCTGGGCTTTAGCAGCAATTCATGGGGTGGATAACCTTGCTGGTTGCATTTAAGAATCATTTCATACATCTGTCTATCGGCCACAACTGGGTCAGATACAATCCGCCTGATCCTAACTAACTGAGAGTATTGCAAACTCCTTACTGTAGCACGAGGATGACAACTTGTGTACTGCAGCAAGTTATTTTTGTCAGTAGGTATTGTAAATAATGCTGTCTCTACTTAACCATCCTTAAGCTTTAATTCCACATCTAAAAAATTGACAATAAATGTACTGCTGATATATGTAAATTTGATAGGACAGTTGGTATGAATGTCAATAAACTCACTGAACACTCCTGGATCCCCTCTCCAAAAACTTAAAATATTGTCAATATAATGATAGCACTGTACAATCTGTTCAGCATTGGATTTTATTCTCAAAAAAGAATTCTTGTTAAAATGTAAACATGAAGTAGTTTGCGTATGAGGGGGATTCCACTGCCCCCATCGCACATACGGTCTTCTTCATGTAAAAAATTTGATCAAAGATGAAAATATTCCTGGTTAAAATAAGCTTAAGTAATTCAAGTAGGAACAACACATCAGGACCATCATAATCAACTTGTTCATGGGGAATCGACGTGTAAACTGCTCACATCTATGTTAAACATCGATAAACCATCACCCAAAACTGGTAGTTAATACAATTTTTGTAATAAGGATGTTGTGTCCAACAAATATCTCTCATATCTTCTGATATAAGGTTCTGATATAAGGTTGTAACAAACTGTCTAGGTACACAGATGATGGTTGCATTAAAGAACTCCTGGTGGCTATAATAGGCCTGCCAGGGGGATCCACCAAAGATTTGTGGATCTTTGGGATACAGTAAAACATGGGGACCAAAGAATAAGATAGAATGAACGCATTTTTTAAATCAAAAGAAATTATACCAGAACTTACTGCTGACTGTAATACAACACCTAATTCATTAGTGATAACAGTAGAAGGATCTCGGTCTAAACGAGCCTAAATTGAAGTGTCCTCTAAATGGACCATGACCTGCTCATGGTATTTGTCTAAATCCTGGATGACTAATGCGTCAACTTTGTCCGCAAAGCAGAACACCAAAGCTCTATTAGCTAAAATTGTTGTAGCAAGCTTTGAATTTAGATGATTCAGCCATTGCTTCTTCAATGGTAACTCTTGAAAACGTTTTTATAGAAGAATTGAACGACTGTGGGTCAAATGTAGAGCCTGGTATAATTTTCTTCAGTTGAGATGGTAACTTATCATGCTCGATACCAGCTGGGGTGGATTCTTTGGGTTTAGCATAGAACTCTTTAAGCCGTAATTGGCGTGATAGTTTATGATGCTCAATAGTCCATTGTTCACTATTAAATGGACTGGAGGGTATGAAGGATATACCTCTGGCCAATACTTTGGTTTCTATAGAGGACAGTTCATATGATAACAGATTCATGAATACACCACTGGGGGCATCGGGGGCTTTTTGCGACGTGGCCTTCCTCGTATTCTGCCCACCTCTTCTGTTGGTGGACCCGAGTCGCAGCCCCTAAAGGGAGTTGGCGTGGAGATTTATTTTTAGCAGGTACCGGAACATCACTCTCGGTAGTTAAAGTTAAAAAGGAGTTAAATTTGGTAGATGACCCTTGACTTGCTTGCACAGGTTTTTTACGCTTTTGAAAAAAAGGTTTCCTAGGACCACCAGAATTGGGCACTGTCCATTGGTATACTGAATGTGTCTCGTAGTCTTGGTCCACTTTATTTCTCTTTTCTTTTTTTATTTTATCAAGTCCCTCTTATAATACTGTAATTGATCATTAAGCTTCCCATACCAGTGGGTTGCTGTATCCTCCATCAGTCTTGATTTGTGTATGAACTCAAAGGAGTCAATTTTATCATTTGTGAGTTTGACTTCCTTCGTCGAATGTTCAATTATTAATAGCAGTAGGTCAAAAGAACATTTGTTAACAATTGACATCCACTTACGGCTAAAAGCTGGGTAGTATTTCAAAATCGTGGGTGGGTTCTTTACACACAGGCCTCTGGGAATTTTTTTTGACCTAAAATAATCGCTGAGCGATAGACCATGATATTGGTAGTTTATTTCTCTGTGCCTCAACTTGAATAGTTCACGGTATACTGTAGGTCCTCCAGGGAGCCTGCTTCTGCCAAATCATCGATGTTAGTATCAAATAATATGGCCTCTGCCTCGGCATCCGAATTGAAGTCTCTGTAATTACATGTGCCATCAGATTATATCCACTGGCTTGACCATCGGGATCACTGACAGCATCCATGAATAAAGCAAAAACATATCAGTCCATGCACTGTACTGTGGATTCAATCCAGGCAGTGGGATTACACAGACTTGGATAGCAGCACTAAATGAGTACTTGCAATAAAGGTAGGGGTGTTCAGGACAGAAGAAGGAGGAGTCCGCTCATCCACCTTCAAATATAATAGCACTGGGTGTCTGGCACAAACACTTTAAAGTAGTATCCACCGGGTGCCAGCATGGGTAATAATACAAACAGCAATGACACGGCACTCCAGATATCGTTTAAGTTGCAAATTCTCTCTTTATTGGGCAACGTGAACCCTGGACCTTTATTGGTCCAACATGAAAAGTATTGTCACCAGGCTTAAAAATAACAATCAATCATCTTACCTTAAATACCCACAAACATTGCTCACCCCCAGCATGGTCACGTACCCGGCCGGGAAGCAGTGTGATGATGTCACACGCTAGCCGGAATTCTCCAGCAGCATGCGGCGCTGTGACCCATCACCATGGAAACATAACAACAAGCAGTAGTATTGCTATTCACAAAGCGAGTCTACTTATATATACACATTTAAAAACAGTACAAATGCATGGAGAATAAATATTTAATACATACTGTATACATTAGCTGACAGTAATTATACATATAATATATATGGACAATTGAACATCATAAACTGTCCCGTCAACTCCGTCTCAAAGAATATTTTGCTAAACCCAAAGAAGGTCAAACATTGATCTCTACGAATACTGAGACATTACCCCCCTCCCCCCCCCCCCCCCATTGCGCAAAATTCTACCAGGATCTAATTTCGATCCCCAGTCATTTAATGCTTCCATAAGGACATTTACACAAGTTCTTAATGACGATGTCCTGCAGGAAGCTAAGGACTTTAAACCATTGTTTAACAACTTGAGCAGCAAGGAACGTAAAGCTTTACGTGAATTGGCTGCCAACAAGTCGCTAGTCTTTCGCTCTAACAATAAAGGCGGATCGCTTGTTGTACAAGATGTGGACAAATACCACAAGCAAGTTATGTCTCATCTTCAGGATACTTCCACCTAAAGATGCCTTGATGGGGATCCATCAAAGCATTTTTCCATTGAATTAGGTATTGTTCTTTAAGAAGCAATAGATGTTTGTACCATTACTATTGATTTAAAAAATGCGTTATTACCTGCATTTCCTGTGTCCCCCGATTTTCTACTGAATACAAAATCTTTGGTGGTCATTATTACAGCCTGGTTCCATTTACCTTGGCAGCGTATTACATCCATTTATTAAGAACCATCAAAAAGGTATTTACTGGATACCACTATGTGGAAATTGAGTGATATCCCTAGATTCGATGTTGAAGTGCATATTTTTACAATTGATGTTTGTAGCCTTTACACAGCAATCCCACATGAGTTGGGGTTTGCGGCAGTTAGAGCATTTTGACTGATACCTGTGCAGTAGAATTTTTTTAAGAAAATTCTACAGTTGATTTGGACTTGGAATTTTTTAATTTACAATAACAATTACAGACCACAGGTTGTGCTATGGGGGTGGCGGTAGCCCCCTCATACGCAAATATTTTCATGTTCCAATTTGAGTTTGATTTATTTTTTTCTGATACATCGATTTCTGACATGATATTGCACTATTTTCGTTATATAGACGATATTATGATTTTTTGGAGTGGTAATCCCACTGATATTTGTGAATACATTACTGCACATAACACCAAGGAAGGACCTATTAAGTTTATGTTTACTCACAGCAATACTAAACTTAATTTTCTTGATGTAGAGATTGGTTTAAATGAGGATAATATTACAACATCATTGTATACTAAGCCGACAGCTAAAAATAATGTTGCATTACACGAGTTGTCATCCAAGGGCAAGAATAAGAAGTTTGCCATATTCTCAATTTGTTAGGATTAAACGCATAGTCTCGGATCCAACAGTGGCAGTAGCCCAGATGGATGAGTTGGTGCGCACATTTGTACAAAGTGGTTACCCTCTACATGAAATATTAACTGCCAAGGAAAGAGCCTTAAATTTGAACAGGAACAATTTGTTGCTCCACAAGGATAAGCAGGATGATGCTAAAGTGGCAAATCCGTGGGTCACCATGTATACCAGCATGAGCCCTAAGATTAAAAATATTGGTAGAAGTAGATGGCCCTTAATTTAATCCAACAAAGATTTGAAACTATAAACTATAGCCTTGCTTCCCTGCTATAAAAGGTCTAAGAGTTTATGGGACACATTGGTAAAAACCAATATAACCATTGTCAACGTATACTTATCCCCAAGGGATGTGTGCGTTGTACCTGTGTATGCTGTAGATACCTACTTCCAGGGGTGTCTTTTTCACACCCTAGGATGGGCCAACCACTAACCATACATCAGACATTATTTTGTACCACCAGATTTACGGTTTACCAGATAATATGCCCTTGTGGGCTATCTTATATTGGTAAAACCGAAGGTCCTTTAAAGACAGGATGTCGGCTCACCGTATTGCAATTAAAAAAGCTAATATTAATGGGACCAGTGATCAACTGGTGGCTCTGCATTTTGCCAAGGCCCATCATAATGTATCCACAATCTGCTATAGGATGATAGACCATATTTCTGAGTCTATCAGAGGTGGTTATCGTCTACAATTGCAAAGCACGCTGGATCCTCAGACTTGGGACACTGTCTCTGTATAGTTTAAATGAACAGTCAGGTTTATCCGTACTGTTGAAGTATATTATTAGTTCTCATGCTGCAGAGAATGTTGTTAGTTTTAATGTGTTTTATGCAATATTAAATGTATATTGTAGTTAATATTGCTACATTTTGTATTAATGTATATTTGTTGTATTATTGCTATTACACTCATATTATATAAGTAAAATTAAAATTGTTGCAATTTTTAAATTTCAAAAGTTTGGGAAAGGGGTGCTCTTTACTAAACCATTTCACCTTACAGCCACTAATCAACAATGTAATAAATCAGTCTTAACAACCCAGCATATAGACCTCCAATTGTGAGCAAAAGCAGTGCTTCCTTTGCTGAGGGTCATTAAGAATGTAATGGACTCTTAAAAAAGAGATCTGGAGGTACAAATCAAATTTTCTTAATGTACTACTTAATGAAGCCTTTGTACAAGCAATTACTAGAATGGGCCTCGTCTTCACAATAAAAAGAATATGTGTTTTATTCTTGTTATTCTAGTCATGTTGCTGAAGACTGCAAAACAAAAAAAAAACACTCCAGTTCATTCACTATAATGTTATATAAATGTGATTTTTTTCACATTATTTATCCCTTGTAAACCCATATTCATTACTAAAGCAAACCTTTCCAGTTTTTTATGTACAATTTATTTAGCAAATAACCACAACATAAAAAAAATCCTATTGTCCAGTATCTAAAAATAGGAAAACACAGATAATAGATTCTCCCACTTTTGATATAAATAATGGTTACCTAGACACAAACTACTGCTATGGAAGGAAAGGTATAAAATTAAATGTACAGTATATGTTGGTTAATAGTGTAACAAAATACATAATTACTACAGTAATAAAGCTATCTGTTTATTGGTATGATAAATATCATAATTATAATCTAATAAATTGCATTTATACAAATAAATGATTAATTATGGATACAATAAAACGCATTTTAAAATAACACACAACTAAGGAAAATATCATGACGACTTAAATATTAAAAGTGTATTTTTAAACTCACTAAAGTGAAATAAGTAAAGTATATTTTAATTGGGACTTCTGGTGGGAGGGGCATCTAGCATGGCCTCCTTTTAGTTTTTCTCCTGAGTTATTTACCTAAAATCAGCTTTAATACTCCACTTCAGGAGTCAATCTATGCAGCGTTGTTTAGAGTAAGTGAGGATTCCTCTGGATCCAGTATATACCTCGGAAAATATTTTATCCACCTGAGACCAGCCTCTCATTGTTGTCACCTGTATGACTGCTGGGGGTGTTATATCAAGTAACTATGGATGGGTGTCTCAAGAGTGCTTACAGCATCTACAGCTAACTATAGCCGTAACATCCACCCATGCACTTCTGGCTAGTTGCCTGATTTCCCAGACCTGACATTGTTTGCCTTGCATAAAGGTACTTCCTGCACTTCACTGTACTATACGAGTGTGAAGCGACTGTCTCCTTACTTTCCTGGACAAAGATCCCTTTGATTGTTATACATTGAGCATTCAAAGTGCAATCCCTTCCTGGATACTATTTTTCACCTACTCATCCTGTGGGTCTGCCTCCCATAAGGGTGAGTTTATCTCCTGTATAGTGATTGCTGAGATAGAGCTTTGGCCACAAAAATTTAATAATTGAGGAGTTCTATTGCATGGTGCTGGAGTCCATCTTGGTGTGAATATACCTATAGTTCCTGTGCTCATCAGGCCTTTTATCACACATGTGTCTGGCTCTTCCAGTTCATCCCTAGATCTTCTATCTGTGACATTAGTGACTACATAAACCCTCTAGTCTGGTATTTGCTGTTTCTCATGGCTAAGAATCTTTAATTGGACTTTAATTGTTGTTTATAGTTGTTTGGTCCAATTGCTCATTTGAATATTGAATGCTACTCCAGAGACAAGACTTTGTACATTCAGTTTTAAATACTACTTTGAGCAGTGGCGTAAGTTTGTCCATGTTGCCCGGAGGCAAGATAAAAGTTGGTGCCCCCCATAGATAGATAGCTAAAGAGAGGAAGAATGATAAATATGGGGGGGGGGGGGGGGGGTTTGAGAGAGAGAGACAGAGGGGTGTATCAGTGAAAGTGAGGAAATTAGTGGGGAGAGCGAAAGAGTGTCAGGGATAGAGAGAAGGGGGTGAGAGGATTTAAGGGTGAGAGAGGGGTCAGGTACAAAGAGAGAGGGGGTTACGTGTGTGAGAGAGAGAGAGTGATAGTGGGGTCAAAGAGAGAGATGGGGGTAACGCAGAGAGTGAGGGGGGTCAGGCAAAGAGAGATGGGTGACAGTGGGGACAGGCAGAGAAGGATTGGGTGACATTGGGCTCAGGCAGAGAGAGGGGGTCAGGCAAAGAGAGATGAGTGACAGGGGGATCAGGCAGAGAGAGAGGGGTTCATGCAAAGAGAGATGGGTGGGAGGGGGGGTCAGGCAGAGAGACAGAGGGGGGTATCAAGCAAAGAGAAGGGTGACAGTGGGGTCAGGCAGAGAGAGAGGGGGTCAGGCAAAGACAGATAGGTAACAGTGAGGTCTGGTAGAGAGTGACTGGGTGTGAGGGGAGAGAGAGAGACAGACAGAGAGAGAGAGAGAGACAGAGACAGACAGACAGACACAGGGGGGGGGCAGGTAAAGGTACCTTCCATGTCCTTGGGCCCACTGCGCTGCTGCTCCCCAAGATTCTCCTGACGGTGGTGAATGTTTCTGGGTTTGGTCCCAGGGTCTCACTCAGCCCTGCTCAGATCTGTTGTGCTGCAGTGTGGCACTTTTCCGCCGGTGAGCTGCAGGGGAGAGAGTGGAGGGGGTCCGGCGTCACGGATATGGATGGCAGTGTCGGGGTAAGGTGCTGTGGGGATGCTTCTCCCCGGGGGCCCTCATTCGCTGCTGGTGACGGAAGGCGGGGCTGACACCCGGCCGCTGAGCACACGCCACATGGACCTGTGCTGCTCAGTGCTGCCGGAAGCTTCAAGTATGCTGCTGCTGCGCTTAGGGATGGATTTATATTTCTTATGGGAGCGATGGTGGACGCCGCTGCATACAAAGGGGTACTGTCGGGCAGCACTTCTAAAATTGGAACATCGGGGGCAATGGAGCCAGTGCCCCCTTTAAGGCTGCCGCCCGGCGGCAGATGACTCCATTGCCTCCGGGAGTTCCGCCACTGACTTTGAGAGACTGCAGTGATTTCTAAACGAAACAGATTGTTTCCCTCAACATGAATTGTTATCACATCTAGACTTACAGTAACTGTTTGTTTTTATTTAATTTATTACAGTTGAATATTATAAAGAGTCACTTATTAGACTTACAATGTATTGTTCACATCAATTTGTTTATTGGCACTGCAATACCACCACATACTGTAGTTGCATATTATATTAGTGCATTAATATTGGATTCACTGCTTTAGTACATTGCTATTTCTGATACACTAGTTATTAATTTTAATAGTATTCACTATTTTTTCCTTAACATTCGTTACTTATGTACACTGCCATTTTCATACTTTCATATTGCCTGACATTACTGATTTTGATACCCAATTGGCTAAGGAGGCGCTAATACCCTTCCTAGACAGTAAAATCAGTCATACTGAATATTATCTCTATTGGACTGTGAACTGGATTATTTAGATTACCGGTCTCAATATCTAAATGTGCCACCCCCCCTGTTACAGGATGGCTTTGAGATTGCTGATCCTATTGACATTAGCTCTATCAAGGGGCCTTTTGATACTATTGACTTAAGCCCCAAAGAGGAGCTTGTTTCTCTTAAATCCACACACTTTAATGAGGTGGCCAAATCTGAATTTGTTTTTCCAGTTTATCTTTGGGCACTATAACACCAGTTTTTCCCATGGTACCAGCCATACATCTCAACAAAGAGATGCTATCAATGACGTCTCCATACAAGACACATCAAGAGCTATTGAATGCTATATGTATACTCCATTTGGTTTCATACATCTCTGAAAACATTTGGAGTGTATATTTCCAATTTGAAGAAACTCATACCCACCTCCACTGTATTTATTCTACCACCATCTGCTAGTCTCTTAGGAGCTGTAATTTAAGGAGAGTAAGGATAGAATATATTACACAAAAGTCAAAGCCTTTGGGGGAAATTTACTAAGGTAAAATTGTATAAAAAAAATTGTATTCGTACAGCAAAATACAATTTTTTTATGCGTATTCATATTTTCAGGATTTTCTGTCCTGAAAATACAGTGATGAGTATTCGTATTAATAGTGTATACATGGCGTAATCGTATTTTTGAATACAAAATCGATAGAATACGCCTGTTTTTAACATGAAAAAAACATACTTAAGTCATCAATACACCTTGATTTGGAAGTTTATTTCACATCTAGAAATCATCAAAATTAGAATATAATCCCCACCTGATCAAAATCACAAATGTGTGATTTATAAAATTCCACTAAGCACACATACACACTTCTCAGCATCAAACATGGCACAAGGTTTGCATTCACAGACCAAAAAAATACCATTTTCCAAAACCGCACCACATCGCACTTTTTTAAATTGCATTTTTTTTCCGTTAATTTTCATATTTCATGAAATCTAAATTTGTGGCAAAAGAGTGCGATTTGGTTAATTTTTTAGTCATGAAATTCTGCGATTTTTAGTACCGAAAATGTGCAAATTTGAGGACATATGGGATGTTGTGTAAAAAAAGGTTATAAAGAAAATGGTGTGGGTTCCCCCCTGCTGAGCATAACCAGCCCCAGGCTCATTGAGCTGGGCCTGGTTGAAAAAATACGGGGGACAAAAAGTGTAGGGGTTACCCCTATTTTGGGAACCAATGCCCGGCCCTGGGGCTGGTTTTAAAAAATCAGCGGAGCCCTGTTTAAATGGTATTCTGATTTTTTTAAAACCAGGCCCGGCTCTTTGATCCTGGTGATGGTTATGCCCATGGGGGGACCCCAAGCCATTTTTTTTATTATTATTTATTTATTTTTACTTTTTTTTTTTTTTTACACTGCAGCCTGCACGTATCGGACTGATCCTTGCAGGCTAAAATCAATATGAATTTGTATTTAAAAATAAGAATTTGTATTTAAAAAAAAATTTGTATTTAAAATACGAATTCGTATCAGAAAAAATATGAATCAAAGTCAAATACGACTGATTAGTAAATTATCCTCCAGAATACGAATGAAAATACAACTACACCAGTCGTATTCATTCATATTAAGAATACAAATATACAAAAACAGAGATATAAAGGTATCACCACGCCAACCTGGCTGCTGCAAATCTACACACCCCTGGGATACCAACCCCACTTCAACATACAACCAAAAATACAAAAGGGGGTGTGTGGTGATGCGCTGTCAGTAAACAAGGTGGATTTTCCTCCTCCTTCCTTGGGCAAACGTGGTTCCAAGGATGTAGGCTCGAAAAGATACACAAAGACAGAGAAGACAAGTAAATAAAATTATCCAATCTTCAATGACTGTTTAAGTGTTATTCTTCTGCTTTACTGACCTCTATGACAGGCGCTATGAGCCCGTAAAGGTATCTTTAATTCTACACCAGACACTCCCATTCCCATGAAGTGTGTGCTCACCTTTTGGCAAAGCCCTATGTGCATACAAAGGGTTTCTTTATCTCCTGAGACGTCTGGATGCTCCGAAAAATCCACTCCAGGATAGTTTCCACAAATACAGAAGTTTATTCCAGAGTTCATCCAAGACAAGATACAACAAGAAGATACAATAAAAAATACACGAGTTTCACAGATGCCAGAAACCTCCAATCCTTAAGCCGACATCCAATTGCCCGGATACAAAAAAGGATGGGGTTACCCCAAATGATGGTAAAGAGGTGTAGGACAGGAAGGCTATCAGGCACTTGAAAAAAACTCCTCCACAGCACCGACGCGTTTCGGACCAAACTGGTCCTTTTTCAAGGTGTGGAGTCCATACCATAGGACCAGGTATTTATACCTGTCCATCCACTATACTAATAATGGTAGTTGCTAAAACAAGAGCCGGATTGCTCCGGAACATACATTGAAAACATTACATTATTTAGAATTATACACAATTTTTCTAACAGATATATCCCTATACATGTAAAATATCCGTACAGAAAAAGGAAAATAAGTATATAAACGAAGGAAGAACAATATATAGCATTTCGCTGGTTCTAATTATAGAATAGTCCAAGTCCATGTTTTGTTTACATCTTAGGCACTGTTTGGCGCCAACACGGTAATCGGACATATCCCGCCGTATACTTCCTGGTCCCCCGGCCGGAAGCGGAAGTGAAGTGCGCTTCCTGTGATCGTGGAACGCAACGTTGTATTTCACAAAAGCAGCTTCCTGGATGTTGAACCGCACCAATGGAGCGCATCTAGGTGGCGATATCGGGGCCAGTTTATCTCTTCATATCATAATAGATATGCGGCGGTGATGTTTTCCATTTTCGTACATGTAACAAAATATAAAAATATTAGGAACAAATACACACGAACTTAAAATATATTATATATACATATGAGATATTAGATAATCATCTTTAAAGTGACAGTGCATATCGAGGGTTATGACGGGCATTACTTAAACTATTTCATAACCTATAGTCCTCTATAAAGTGACAGTGCATATGTATAGAAAAGTATAAAGGTAAAAAAAAAAAATTTTTGTAAAAAAATAATACCAATGCATCAATAAAAGGCTAAAATTTATAAAAAGCATTTCAATTCAAAGTCCATGTTGAGGCCAGAAGGTGACAAGGATTTTAACATGTAGATGGTTTGCATTTCCGTCCTTGCCAGCCTCTGGTCACAATCATTTACTCTCCAATGTGACTTTACCATCTTAATGCCACAAAAAGATACCAGATGTTTTATATCACATTGGTGGACTTTTTTTAAATGATCTGACACGTTGTTGGACTCAAGACCTTTCTTTATGTTTCTACCGTGCTCAGCCCATCGCACTTTTAAGGCTCTTGAAGTCCTACCAACGTATTGTTTGTCACAATCACATTGTAGTAAATAAATGCAGTTTTTGCTGTCACACGTAATAAAATGATCAATCGGATATGTTTTTTTAGTGTGTAAGGATTTGTATTCTTGAACACACCTGACTGATCCCTTACATAGTCGGCATAGACTGCACATACCGCATCTAAAAAAACCTTTCGATTTTATTCTTACTAGCGGTGAGGGTATATTAATTGCACTGTTCACAATTGTATCCTTCACGTTGTGTGCCCTTCTGTAGACAAATTTGGGGTTCTCCTTTACATATTTTTCAAGTAGAGGGTCATTGGTGAGAACAGGCCAATGTTTTTAATCAACTGTTCCAACTGCTTGTGTTGGCTAGTATACTTAGTAATAAACATTACATCAGTCATTTTTGGTTTCTGTTTCTCAATTTTCTCCATTGTTTCTCTATTTGACAAAAGATGTCTACCTTTATCTTTGGCTTTTTCAATAATAGGTTTTTGATAACCTTTGCTCAGAAACTGTTTTTCTAGTTTGGCAGCTTGATCTTCATATTTATCCAAGTCAGTACAATTTCTACTTATACATTGGAATTGACTTCCAGGAACGCTTCTAAGCCAACTCCGGTGATGATTGCTATCAGCACCAATGAAAGAATTGCAATCAGTCTTCTTGACAAAATTCTTTGTTTTTAAACTGCCTTCATCGACATAAATAGTTAAGTCAAGAAAATTTACTGAAGTGGAACTGATTTCAAATGTTAATCCAATATTTAAATCATTTGTATTCAAGTGCTGGCAAAACATCTTTAGTTCAAGTTCACTACCCCTCCAGACGCACAATATGTAGTGTGATCACTACATCAGAGAGTGAATACATTATGGTAGCGAAGCCATCCATTCCAGTAGTATATATACTACCTAAAATCCATAAAAAGGAAACCAAACCCCCGGGCCGCCCCATAGTGGCCGGCACTAATTCCATTCTTTCCAACTTGTCTCATTTTCTAGATAATTTGTTACAGCCTATGGTACAAAAAAGTAAATCCTATTTAAAGGATACCATAGCCACTTTGGAGATCCTTAAAACGATAGAGTGGGAGGGAGGTTTCACATTAATAACATCAGATGTGACCTCCCACTACACTATTATCGATCACAGTAAAGGACTTAAAGTCATCAAGTTCTTTCTGGACCAGGAGACTATGAATGAGGACAATAAAAACTTCATCCTGGAGGGTATCTCTCTGATATAAACCAATAATTATTTCTGGTTTCATGGCGATTACTACCTGCAACTCACCGGCACTGCTATGGGCACCAGGCTGGCACCAAGCTACGCCAATCTATTTATGGCGTGGTGGGAGGCCCAGGCGGTGTGGGAAGGCCACCCGTTTGGTGCCAGCCTGGTGCTGTGGCGTCGTTGTATCGACGACATATTGTGCGTCTGGAGGTGTAGTGAACTTGAACTAAAGATGTTTTGCCAGCACTTGAATACAAATTATTTAAATATTGGATTAACCTTTGAAATCAGTTCCACTTTAGTAAATTTTCTTGACTTAACTATTTATGTCGATGAAGGCAGTTTAAAAACAAAGAATTTTGTCAAGAAGACTGATTGCAATTCTTTCATTGGTGCTGATAGCAATCATCACCGGAGTTGGCTTAGAAGCGTTCCTGGAAGTCTATTCCAATGTATAAGTAGAAATTGTACTGACTTGGATAAATATGAAGATCAAGCTGCCAAACTAGAAAAACAGTTTCTGAGCAAAGGTTATCAAAAACCTATTATTGAAAAAGCCAAAGATAAAGGTAGACATCTTTTGTCAAATAGAGAAACAATGGAGAAAATTGAGAAACAGAAACCAAAAATGACTGATGTAATGTTTATTACTAAGTATACTAGCCAACACAAGCAATACATGCGAGATTAGTATTCTAATGTGAGTTCACTGCCAGTAAGACCCCAGACCCATACAGATGGTGGAGATCTCACTCAACCTTTCCAGACAGAGTTTATTCTCTATCAGTCATCAGCGCTGGTTCCCTTAATCTATTTCCATAAAGCCAACACAAGCAGTTGGAACAGTTGATTAAAAAACATTGGCCTGTTCTCACCAATGACCCTCTACTTGAAAAATATGTAAAGGAGAACCCCAAATTTGTCTACAGAAGGGCGCACAACGTGAAGGATACAATTGTGAACAGTGCAATTAATATACCCTCACCGCTAGTAAGAATAAAATCGAAAGGTTTTTTTAGATGCGGTATGTGCAGTCTATGCCGACTATGTAAGGGATCAGTCAAGTGTGTTCAAGAATACAAATCCTTACACACTAAAAAAACATATCCGATTGATCATTTTATTACGTGTGACAGCAAAAACTGCATTTATTTACTACAATGTGATTGTGACAAACAATACGTTGGTAGGACTTCAAGAGCCTTAAAAGTGCGATGGGCTGAGCACGGTAGAAACATAAAGAAAGGTCTTGAGTCCAACAACGTGTCAGATCATTTTTAAAAAGTCCACCAATGTGATATAAAACATCTGGTATCTTTTTGTGGCATTAAGATGGTAAAGTCACATTGGAGAGTTAATGATTGTGACCAGAGGCTGGCAAGGACGGAAATGCAAACCATCTACATGTTAAAAACCTTGTCACCTTCTGGCCTCAACATGGACTTTGAATTGAAATGCCTTTTTTAAATTTTAGCCTTTTATTGATGCATTGGTATTATTTTTTTACTAAAAATATTTTTTTTTTACCTTTATACTTTTCTATACATATGCACTGTCACTTTATAGAGGACTATAGGTTATGAAATAGTTTAAGTAATGCCCGTCATAACCCTCGATATGCACTGTCACTTTAAAGATGATTATCTAATACTGTATCTCATATGTATATATAATATATTTTAAGTTCGTGTGTATTTGTTCCTAATATTTTTATATTTTGTTACATGTACGAAAATGGAAAACATCACCGCCGCATATCTATTATGATATGAAGAGATAAACTGGCCCCGATATCGCCACCTAGATGCGCTCCATTGGTGCGGTTCAACATCCAGGAAGCGGCTTTTGTGAAATACAACGTTGCGTTCCACGATCACAGGAAGCGCACGTCACTTCCGCTTCCGGCCGGAGGACCAGGAAGTATACGACGGGATATGTCCGATTACCGTGTTGGCGCCAAACAGTGCCTAAGATGTAAACAAAACACGGACTTGGACTATTCTATAATTAGAACCAGCGAAATGCTATATATTGTTCTTCCTTCGTTTATATACTTATTTTCCTTTTTCTGTATGGATATTTTACATGTATAGGGAAATATCTGTTAGAAAAATTGTGTATAATTCTAAATAATGTAATGTTTTCAATGTATGTTCCGGAGCAATCCGGCTCTTGTTTTAGCAACTACCATTATTAGTATAGTGGATGGACAGGTATAAATACCTGGTCCTATGGTATGGACTCCACACCTTGAAAAAGGATCAGTTTGGTCCGAAACGCGTCGGTGCTGTGGAGGAGTTTTTTTTCAAGGGCCTGATAGCCTTCCTGTCCTACACCTCTTTACCATCATTTGGGGTAACCCCATCCATTTTTGTACCCGGGCAATTGGATGTCGGCTTAAGGATTGGAGGTTTCTGGCATCTGTGAAACTCGTGTATTTTTTATTGTATCTTCTTGTTGTATCTTGTCTTGGATGAACTCTGGAATAAACTTCTGTATTTGTGGAAACTATCCTGGAGTGGATTTTTCGGAGCATCCAGACGTCTCAGGAGATAAAGAAACCCTTTGTATGCACATAGGGCTTTGCCAAAAGGTGAGCACACACTTCATGGGAAAGGGAGTGTCTGGTGTAGAATTAAAGATACCTTTACGGGTTCATAGGGCCTGTCATACAGGTCAGTAAAGCAGAAGAATAACACTTAAACAGTCATTGAAGATTGGATAATTTTATTTACTCGTCTTCTCTGTCTTTGTGTATCTTTTTGAGCCTACATCCTTGGAACCACGTTTGCCCAAGGAAGGAGGAGGAAAATCCACCTTGTTTACTGACAGCGCATCACCACACACCCCCTTTTGTATTTTAAGAATACAAATATGATTACGATTTTTTGTATTCGTATTCTTAGTAAATTTCCCCCTTATTGTTTTTCTCATACAAGACATATTTTAATTACTATGACTATGCCTTTTGAGATCTAGAACTCCCACTTACTACAGAGAAAGGATTGCTTACATGCTGCCTAAACTCTGGTTTTCAATTAGATTAGTACTTGTTGTGTGACAGCTGGTTATAAAATAGATGAGATATAGATATAGATATTATAAGAAAAGAAAGGAAGCGCTCTATAGTGGGTGCATCAAAAAAGACAAGTTTCTTTATTCCATAAAAACCACTCGCACAGGCAGGTAATAAATCACGTACCATTACCCTTTGGTTTTAGACAACCGCGGCGTTAACAGCATAAATCTCAGACACAGCTATCTGGCTGGAGCGGCTGCACTGTCACCTACGAATGATGCTAGGCCACACCCCTACTCGTTTTGTGGCCTTGTGTCATTCGTAGGTGACAGTGAAGCCGCTCCAGCCAGACCACTGTGTCTGAGATTTTTACTGTTAACGCCGCGGTTGTCTAAAACTGTAGGAATCGGTACGTGATTTATTACCTGCCTGTGCAAGGGTTTTTTATGGAATAAAGAAACTTGTCTTTTTTGATGCACGCATTATGGAGTGCTTCCTTTCTTTTATTAGATTCTCCATTTAATTCACACATCAAAGTGAACATTGGGAGCAGCCGATCACTGAATTTGATCTAATCACCATATTGGTTCCTCATAAAGACAGCTAAAGACTTGCGCACTATTTTATATATATATATATATATATATATATATATATATATATATATATATATATATATATATATATATATATATATATATATATATATATATATATATATATATATATATATATATATATATATATGCAATAAGATCGCACTCCATACAAAAAATATTCAACCAATATATATTTATTCCCGCATGTTCTGCTAGTTTTCAAACTATAGCAATTTATCTATTCATTCTTTGATAAGATAATGCACAGATTCTCAAACTCAGTCCTCGGGACCCCACATAGTACATGTTTACAGTTCTCTTTACAGAATCACAAGTTAAATAATTAGCGCCACCTGTGGATCTTATAAAATGTGTCAATGAGTAATGAATGCACCTGTGCACCTGCTGGGTTACCTGAAAAACATGAACTTTGTAGGGTCCTGAGGACTGAGTTTGGGAACCCCTGAGATAATGTATGCTTATCTGACTAGGTATTTTGGCACCTGCTACTTACACAACACAGACTATAAACTGAAATTTGGGCACCCTTTTTTAAAACAATTAATAATCATTTATATTTGAGTTGGGTTATTTGAGTTACATATATCCAGTGCTACAATAGAAATGGGTAGATAAATGCTTGTGCTGCCACTATAAAAAATGTTTTACCTTTATAAAAAATGTTGTGCCTTCTACTGTTTTTACATATAAGATTGCAGGCTGACAATTTATATTTATATTATTTGTTAACTCATTATTTTTTACCAGGACGCAGGTGAAAAAAGGATGACATGAAAGGTAAAAAAAAGGTACAAAAAAAAAATACTACATATTCAACAAAAACCCCATTCAATGGGTACTTTTGTAATATATGGGTGCCCGATTTTTTCATCACATCGCATCGCATGCAATATAGTGGCCTACAATTCATGCAATGTGATTTTTCATTGTAAAGACCCGATTTTTAATTGTATAGTCACCCATGGGTGATTTCATACCCCAACTATCCAACTATGCATGGAGTTGATTTTATATAGTGTTGCGAGCGCAGCGAGCCCGAAACATGGCGAGCGCACGCAGAATACATGTAAAGTAATCCACGTCCGCTCACCACGCTTCGGGCTCGGTGGCTCGCTGCGCTCGGCACACTATATAATATCCACTCCATGCATAGTTGGATAGTGGGGATATGAAATCACCCATGGTTGACTATACAATTAAAAATCGGGTCTTTACAATAAAAAATCGCATCGCATCGCATGCCTTAAGTAGTGGCATGCAATGAAAAAACCGGGCGCCCAGATAATACATAAGTACCATTCAATGTAATTAGACAATTATAGTCCATTAACTCTATCTTATCCGCCATACCCCTACATTATTAATTGCATTTATATTAATTAATTAGCGCAATCTGCTCAGTGGGCCTAATTCAGCATGAGTTGTAGTTTTTTTAAAGAAATCGCAGAACTACAACTGCCCAGTACAGGGCAAGGCTCACATCAAAGAAAATATAAAGGCTTTGTTGAACACTGAAGTGCTCACATCTCTATGGAAGCCATCTGCCTGTGCAGCCTAGGAGGCCACCATGTTTGGGTCAAAGCGGCTGCTTGTGACACAATAAAGCCACCATGGACAACCCTGCAAGTAATCTGGACACATTTCAGTTTTCTGGACCCCAGCTCCCACGCATCGTCGTGTTGCCATCCTCCCTCCCAAGCTTACCTGCTGTACTTATACAGCCAGATCATTTTCCATCTCTCTCCTATGTAACTCACCATCCCCCTTCACTTTGTGCCTATTAGCCCTTTTTTAATATTTGCCCTTCAGCCTAGCCCCTTGTCAGTACTCCATTACTATGTGCCCATCAGTTTCCCACTTTACTATATTTTAACAGCCTCGTCCCTCCACCCCTGCCTATACTCTGTTTCTCTCAGCCTCCTGACATATAGATATATATATTGGGAGGTGGTCAGTTAGTTAAGTAATACCATTCAGGTGCATGTGAGAAGGGGTAATACTGAGTACTTTAAGTAAAAATCCATGGGTTTCCCCCAGCTCAGTAAATTATATTAGTAACCAGTCTAGAACACTACATGATAATAGAATTCCTAGACATTGGTTACATATATTTGCACACATTTATGTGTAAGCCCCCAAGCCAGGCTTCTCTGTATATTGGGCCCCTAGTGCTATATCTAGGTGCAGGGTGTGGCACCCCCAAAAAACAGCATAAGCTAAAAAGCCCGAAGCAGCACACCAGTGAAAATACTATACAGTAGTGTTAATAAATAGTAGTGACAGGAAGCCAAAGCTACAGTATGTATAGAAAGTGAAAGAGAGACAGAGAAAATACATATATATATATATATATATATATATATATATATATATATATATATATATATATATATATATATATAATGTAAAGGTGTGCTGCATTAGAGCCATCCAGCCAAACCAGTCCAGGGACACCATACCCTACACCTCCTTACTTAAATATATCCAAACTAAGAGCTACCTACCTTGAAGCAACCCCATAATACTCCATGTGGCATATTAGGACCTGCATCTCCTCCTAATGCAGGCTCCTCTCTGCCTCTCATATCAGATATAAAGATAGTGGCAGGTGCTCAATTAGTTTAGCGATATCACTCAGGTGCATGAAAAGGAAGGGTAATACTGGGTAAGTAAAAAGCCATGGTTTTTCCCAGCTCACTGAATGGTATCTAACCAGTCTAGAACACTAACTGATAACAATAATAGAATTCAGAGATATTGTTTACATATATTTGCGCAAAATTATGTGTAAGCCCCCTAGCCATTGTCAAGGCTTCTCTATATATTGGGGGTCCCTAGTGCTATATCTAGGTGCAAAAAAACAGCATTACTAGAAAGCCCAGAGCAGCACACAAGTGAAAATACTATAATGTTAATAAATATAAGTGATAGGAGGCTGAAGCTATATCTAGAAAGTGAAGGACAGAGAGAGATATAAATATATCATATTGAAATGTAATTAAAATATTAAAGAAAGTTTAAGCCTCCTCCAATGCCCCCATTCACTGGCAGCCATCCTCAGCTTATATCCGTGTAAGCCAGGCGACTGGCAGCAGTGGCAAATGCAGAATTATTAGTGGGGGGTTTCCAAATGTACTCCAAAATATCCCTTTCTGCAGTGCGTTGGAGTAAATACAGGAGTCTGGGGGAGTGGTAACAGTCCTGAAAATTGGTCTTATTATACACTGGATACTGTATGGAATACGGTATAAGTATTTAACAAAACAAATGGTCTATAGTATATACTGTTTCAAACATTTAAATAAGTGGTCAGGAAAAGTTCAAACATATAAATACACAAACATAATAGAACCAATAGTGCACTTTCTAAGCTCACAATCTCCCACTTCATGGTAAGGGTCCTCTTCCTCCTGGCAGCTGGTCTATAGCAATGTTTGAGGGATCAGATCCCCACATACAGTAAATGCGGTAGAAGAAGCTGGTACACTAGGCATGTGCAGCAGCTCTGCTCTGTCCCTTACACTGCATGATGTGGTGGCAGCTCTATTGATCATATTATATACCAGTGCTTTTCTTGTCATAAGTTAAGGGACTTGCCAAGAGGAGGGGGGTTTTCAGGCAACCAGAAACCCCCTGTGTTTACCTATGGTCAGGGCCACCAAGAGAAATCCAGGGGGGCCCCAGGACAACAACTTCCCAGGGCCCCCCTGGATGTGGTGTGACCACAGCATTTTGGGGGCATGCTCTGCTGCTGCTGGTGCCTCGGGCACAAAGGCAACAGGCACCCCCCGCTCTACTGCTGTCTACCCCGCTCCTGGCCAAACTACAATGTAAGTAAGTGTTCACTGTGGCCGGTGCTGGGGGTCAGGCGTGTTTTTATTACCAAGATTGAGCATTTTTCAATCCCAGACCCCGGGATTGAAAATGCATGCCCTAGGACTGGCATCTCTACCTGTACCCACTGCCCCACATTACATCAATGCAACCCTGCACATCACTCTCCACACACACTACACAACTGCCTATACCTTTACATGCCATCCCTGCACACACTACCATCGCTACCCTGCACCCTCTTCCCCATGCACATTGCCGCTACTCCTTGCACACACTACACTATTGCCGCCACCCTGCAACTCCCTCCCTCCCCATATATACTACACTACCAAAACCCTGCACCCACCTCCCTGCCCATACTACACTATTACCACTGCCCAGAACCCTCAAAATACATTGCGGATGCCCTGCACATTACATTGCCGCTGCTCTGCACCCTACTCCCCACTTACACTACACTACCTTCACTACCCTGCTCCCCCTCCATGCACACACTACACTACCTCCACTACCCTACACCTCCTTACCATGCCCTACAACCCCACACACATAAACTGCTGTTACCCTGCACCCCTTTTCCTGCACGCTACACTGCTGCTACCCTGCAACTCCCCTTACACCACTGCTACCCTGCACCCCCTTCCTGCACACTAGACTGATACTGCCCTGCACCCCCTTAACTGCACACTACACCGTTATTAATCTAAGCCCCCATTATTGCAAACTAAATTGCTGCTACCTGGCACCCCCCTTCTGGCAAACTACACCACTGCTACCAAGCACCCACTCCCTGCCTAGACTACTATTACAGCTAGTTTGGTGTTCAAAGAATGAAGCCACCTGGAACAGATGACAAGTGGAGCATCGCAGGTGGTAAGTATTTCCTCTTCACCCCATCCCAGCATACATTGGTATGACACTTCCCCCAATAAATATTAGAACACCCCTGTCCAACACCAATTAATACACCACTCCCCACAGCACACATTACTATGTTCCACACAAACTCCCAGCACACATTCACATGCAGCGCCCCACACATACATTACCAAGTCAACCATAAACCCACCCACCCCCCCGGCCCCAGCATACATTACATGTCACTACCCTGCCCAGCATACATTAAAATGTCAAACCCACCCCTCCCCAGTACACATAACATACCTGACACTGAGGCTGGCTTTAGTGCTGCTCCTCCACATGCCTGCCCTGGCCTGCTGGCTCCTCAGAACATGTGCACTGTGCTGTCCCCAGGCCCTAGCTACTGCTACAGATGGAGCCCCTCTCGTTGATCCCCAGCAGAGCATCCCCTCTGGCGAGCACCGGCGGAGAGGGACTCCATTAAACTGAGCCGAGCGTGCATCTCACGCACACGTGCATCCCAGTCTCTCTATGGTTGGGCAGCGGGATCCTGCCCGTCCCCGCTTTGGGGAGTTTGGCAGGGTTAGGGTGGGTTGGGTGGCAATGGGGATCGACGGTGTTGGTAGGGGAGGTGGTGGCGGATGGTGGCGGGGAGCTCCGTTTCCACAGGGCATGCAAATGTCTCAATGGTTAATGGACAATGTTGAATAGTTTGCCATCGATGGGGGAGAACCAAATAGTTTTGTTTTTGCTTTTCTCCCAAGGTGCCGGAACACGGAGCATAGCTCCGTCCCCAACACCTGTGAAGCCCCGTCCCCATATTTTGATTGGCCCACAGGCCACTCAATCAGAGAAAATGGATGACCATTCATATGAAAAAACATTGATGGTCATCCATTGAATAGTTATATACTATCGATGGCCACTTTTGCCATCAATGGCAACCATCGATAGCAAAGGCAATAATGGCCATCCCTAAAGGGAAGGGCTCCGACATAGGAGATCTTGCCTCTGCCGCCACGGCTCAGGCAGCAGGCAACAACACTACACAGCATATAGGATGCTGAGAGGGAGAGAGTGCCTCCCTGCTTTGCATCCTCTGCTGAGCGGCTGCTACACAGCTGACCCTACTCTCCTTTGGTCACGGCACCCAGATGCACCACCCACGCACCCACCACTGATGGTGTGTGTGTGTGTCCAGACCAGGGCCCCCCTGACAGGCCCCTCTAACCCTCCCTCCTTTGGACAGTCACCAAAACAGAATAAAAGGTGGCAAGGAGTTAGATGTAATGGATGCCAGCATCACACTCCTGCCTCCTCCACTCTTCCTGTATTTCTTTCATGTTGGGATGGGGAGGGGGGATTCTAAAGCCATTAGATGTGTGTGATAATCATGCAGGGCAAAATAGAGGGTAGAGAGTGTGATGTGGGGTGATCTCAGCGGCTCTGGTAGCAGAGGAGGGGATAGAATAACAGGGAGAGGAGGAACAGGAGTCAGAAAAACTGTGAATACAGGCAATCTGGGTACAGTGGTGGTTAATAACACTTGGGCAGCCGCAGCACAGCATTCCTGCTCCTCATCTCTGAAGGAAGAGGAGGAGCTCAGTTTTGTAATAATAGAGAAACCCATGCATCAGCATTGCACAGCACCCTCTAGTGACTGGCACCCGGAAGCTGCCTAAAGCTGCCTAATGGTGGCGCCAGCCCTGCCAAATTCAACCTCAATTTCTAATCATTGGCTATAAACCTATGTACAAACAATAAACCTTAATTAATCTGCAAATGTATATTCCTTCTGTCATCTAACTTGAAGATTTAAAGTCCATTCTGCACAAGTCATCAACAACAATATTAATACAAGGAAATAAAGTAACACTCAATAAATAGAAATGTTCTCAAACACACAAAATAAAATGTTCTAAGAAATTGAGACATTAAATGATCCAGATCTGGTGGGATTTAGTGGAGAATCCTTTTAAAATATATCTGATTAACTATTAAAACCACTATCATAATATGCAACATTCTTTGTGCTGTATAAGATGGGTAAGATGTATGCATAACATAGCAAAGTGTTTTAAAATTGAAACAAGAGTTTTACTAGCATTACATCATCTTCAACTGACAATCATCGGGAATTTACGCTACTTCTCTTCTTGTCATCTACAGGTAAATTGACTGCACCTCCCAACAGTTACTGCTACTTTTTTATTTCTATAGGACAGCTTTGAACCTCATGGGTACTCTAATGCAAATTAAACATTGCTGCATAGTTTTGAATATTATTCTGATGGGTTTTTTTCAATTGAAATGCATAGACCAAGTTGTAATGTATGTTACAGTATATGAATTGCTCATTTTTTAGGAGGTTATTTATTGGTTTTCATTCTAAGGAGTGGGGGTGGTTGTGGATTCCAATAATTGGGAGCATATATATATATATATATATATATATATATATATATATATATATATATATATATATATATATATATATATATATATAGGCAGGTGTGGTGCGGCACTCTCGGCATAATAAGACACACTGTGTGTCTTATTATGCCAAGAGTGCCGCACCACACCTGCCCATACCCTTACCTGTGAGGGCACCGGCTCAAGCTCGTTTCTGGGAGTGCCGATTCTTGGACAAGGTATATATATATATATATATATATATATATATATATATATATATATATATATATATATATATATATATATATATATATATATATATATATATATATATATATATATATATATATATATATATATATATATTTAAGAAAGTTTGTTAAAATTGAAACCTATTGTTCGCATTAAACTGGTCTTAATCTAAAATGAGACGGAAAACACTCATCGATAACTGAAGGACTACTTGTAAAAATCAAATGTAAACTCATACTGCTTACAAATCGTAAAACCTGCTTAGACTCAATATTTGAAACGTTTCTTAAAACGGGTCTGAGCAAGTTAAACCCTTTTTACACCACATATCTTTAAACGGTATTTCAATGCAGTTTTTGTCCTTAAATGGTATTTTAATGCTGTTTTTGTCCCTTCTCAACACTGAACCCGTTTAACCGCATAAAAAACAGTAGATAAAAAACCAGGTCTGAAATGGATAAAACACTGCTTTATTACTATTTAGACATACCAGTTTAATAGAACCAGTAAATTCACTCTGCACCTTTCAGACTGCAAATATTACTGTTTTGAAATGGTAAAAAAACTGCAAAATACCGGGTAAAAAGTGCGGTCTGAAAGAGGTATCACTATTCCTATCCTTCAGCACTGCACTCCTTGTTCTCCTATCCATTTCACCTGCAAATGCTTTTATTTTATTTTTTTCATTGCACAGCTGTACCAATGGTATTTTGTCTTCATACACTTAAAATACATTGTTATCTCTCCTCTTCTATTTCCCCTCCTCTACTCTGCTTCTCTTGTCATTTCTTTAATTCATGTCTCCCCAACTATGGCCCTACTACTCAGCCCTCCTCCCTCCCTCCTCTCCCTTTCATCTCTCCTTACCTCCATTGACATCACACTGAAACCTTTCCAATCCATCATCTGACATTTACCTTACTAGCTCAGACAATGCACCATCACCACTTCTAAATAATCAAATTATCACTGCCCTAAAAATTGGTTTCACCTCAACACTAGAGCAAGGGGCGGGCTGGGCCAGGGGGCAGGGTTCCACATGCCTCCAGGCCGGTATGTAGTGGCTGGGCCTGGGACATCTGTGTGGATTGCCCGGCTGCAGCTGCAGCTGTCTCTGGGTCCTGCTGCCACACACAGGTCTCCATGTATGGTGACGGCCCCTTCAAAAATGGCCGCCACCTTGGAGGAGACAGACAGTAGAGGTACGCGCTGTCCCTATATCGTGTGTGTGTGTGTGGGGGGGATGATTGTTTAATAATTGCTGCATACTAGATAGAGGGGAGAGGGTAGGGTGGTGAAACAATGGTGATGTTGGTGGGCCACTTGCTTGTGTTGCCCCCCGGGCTGAAAGTTGCCAGCCCCTGCAGCAACATTGATAATATCATTAAAATATCTCCAACAAACTATTTTACTCTCTACTGTGCCCTCTGGAAATCTAGACCTGTCTGTAGTAAATAAGTTCACATGCATGAGGTCTTCATATTAACACATACCCCGGGCTTGGGGTTCATTGTGGTGGTGTGTTGGGGTCTTTCTATCATCCAGTAACTCCTAACAACTCTTAACCTCTGTTAACCTACAAGCAGCTGTAATTTACTGCCCCCCCCCCCCCCCTGGCATTCCCATAAAATTCTTCAATCAATTTATTACCTAGCTCACTCACTTCCACACTTTTGACATTACCTCCATTATTTTAGGTAATTTTAAATCCCATATTGATATCCAAACAGAATCCTCTGCCTCTAACCTCCTTGAACTCACATTATCACATGGTCTCTCCCCATAAGCCTCCTCAACATTCCATGTGCATGGCAAAGTGAATAAAGGACTTTAACCACAAGTTTTGCATACTTAGTGGAATCTGATAAGAAAATTACAGTTTTCTTGGGCACACAGAGATGAGGTGCACGTTGCTCAGTGCACCATGCTTGCTCACTGCGTGCATGCATGTATACATACTGTATGTGCATATTTGCGCCTTGCTCAGTGCCCCTTCCAGTGCACTATGCTCTCTCACCTGTAGCTCTCTAATGACCTCAGATGCAATTGCCAGTGCTACTCCTGTTCAGGCAATCACAGAGGCCTACTTGCTCAGCGAATTAGTCAGTGCCCCACCAGGTCTCACAACTAATGCCATTTTCTGTGATCTGAGGCAAAAAACCCAGGTAGCACCCTTTAAGACAGCTGGCAACCAGGTTTTTTTTTTATTTAGATGCGTAAAAAACCCTGGTAAATGCCAGGGTTGAAGCCCAGCATTTTAGACGTGGGTCGACCCTTTCAGCCAGAGAAAAAACCCAGGTATACCTGCCTGGAGCCAGGAAATTCCTGGGTCTTTTTCTCTGTCTTAAATTAGATGCTACTGCTTAAGAAAATTCACCCACCTAGTCAGCAGCCACAGCCATGTAAACCATGCTTGCCTACCTGACCCTCTTCATGAGGGAGAAAAGTCCTGGACTTCCCTAGTAATGTATAATTGCCATCACTTGTGGGGAATAACATTTCTTATCAATTAACTAACTCACCACAGGTGATGGCAATCATACATTACCAGGGATGTTCAGGAACAACAGAACATTTTCTCCCTCATGGAGAGGGTCAGGTAGGCAAGCATGATGCAATCTGTAGTTTGCCCAGTTCCACTTGTACACTAGTTTGTTGTTAAGAAGACAGTGGGAACAATTGTACAATGGCACAATGTAGGCCAATATAGATACATCTTTTTTTAAACTACTGTTACAGGCGAGGAAATGCTTTTCAGGAAAAATTGAACTAGATGGAATTTGGTATCAGGTACACGGAACCTTAATTAACTATGCAAAAACCATGCATTAATGATGGATGCAGATCTAATTTTAGCATAGTCATCATGGCATCAGTAACCTACTGTGCAACTGGTTCACAGCAATCAAATTTGCTTCCTCTTGCAAAGGATTGTTTAACAGTCAATTGTGTTTTATTAGCTAATGCTGGTAGTCTTCTTGGTTTCCTTCTGGGATGACGATCCACCCACAGCAGAAGGCTTAGCACTCAAGCATTCTTTGTGAGGAATCTGTGGATATGGGAGGAGCCACCTATCCTTATCAAACTGGGTGCAGGACTACCTCCAATGATTAGTGAGGAGGATGTTGTTGATGATGGTGTTGGTGGTGGAGATTTCAGGTGCTGGAGTCTAGTTGAAAAAACTGGAGCTAACATGCTGGAATGTTCAATGTTCGCCAAAAGGGAACAGTGAATGCCGGCCAGTTCTCCGTTCCGGCCAGTTCTCCGTTTCATGCTCGCTGCAATCTGCTCATGTATTTCAATGGCGTTTTCACTGGGATTCTCCGAGAGTGTATTTAATGCTAGGATGGAGAACTGCTTTCTGCATGATTTTTGCCATGATTCACCATTTTTCATTTTACATCTTTTTAAGGTGAAATAGAACGTGATCTTTTAAAATAAAGGGTTTTTTTTGGTGTAAAAAAATCAGTAATTTTATTCTGTGAAGGGGGCATGTTATTTTTACATGAATATATATATATATATATATATATATATATATATATATTTTTTTTTTTTACACATTCGCCAGCAGGGGACGGGGAGCTGCTCATTAGATATTCACTTCACACTGGTCCCACTCATTACATATGCACGAGTGGGAACAATGCAGAGGCTCCCTCCACAGCACACCTGTCAGCTCTCCCGGGGAGGGGGGGGGGCAGCTTGTGCTGCCTGTGTCCCCTCGAGCCCTCCATCCCCACACACACATTCCGGCACAGGCAGGGAGACTTACATCTCCCTGCCTGCCTCCGTCCCACGGCTCCCTGCGGCATTCGCTGCAGGGGTTAAAAATAGCTGCGGTGTTGAATAGGGTGACAAGGAGGGATGGCAGCAAATGCTCCAGCCCTCCGGAACGTATCCTAAACAGGATTCGCTGCACATGCCGAAAAAAGGCATTGAATGCTGACCTTAGTGTCAGGAGCCGCAGGGTTAATAAGAGACTGAGGATTTCAGCATAGCAGCTGCATTTACTTGCTTAATTAGGCATTTGTTGCAGTTGATGGTGGACTCTCACGATTATGGAGCTTCCTGTGAGCCCATTCCTGCCGGTTATAGCTTCCTGAAGCAGTCTCTGCCATTGTGTATCCTGTTTCCAGTCTGTGAAATCCTGCTATCCTTTATCTAGTCCTAGTGGTTGTGTTCCATCCTAACATTCGGCTTTCCAGTTTGTCCAGCCTGCCACCTTTTGGAATTCTGGTCCTGTGCTGCATACTCTTGTAGTCATTGTCTACATCCGTCATGGTAATGTGAACCCAGCGGCACATTGCGGCAAAAGCCACCTTTCTTTTCTATTATTATTTTAATATGTTCTTATTGCACTTTGAGGTAGAAGCTGCACATTATTGTTTGTACATTTTCATATTATGTTATTGCGACGCATATTAGCAGTGTCACATATTAGCAGTTGGCCACTAGATCTTGGTTGTCAGTGTTATTCACAGCAGAGCTGCTCATATCTGTTTTTTGTTATTATATTGAGCATGGTTTTGTCTCTTGTGTTTTGCCAGTTAGGTTTCCTCTTACTTTTACCCTTTCTCTGTTGGTACCTTGTCACCCAGCAAAACCTGGTGGCATCCAAGTACACGGTGGACCTAGTTTGCCCCGCAAAGGTGGCTATTATAGGCAAAGACATAAACCTGCAGGTGCTAACCGACTTCAAGGTGTGGTAACAGAGTCAAGGTAGGCTCAAGTGCCTCTGTGACCTTACCAGCTTGGTTACAGTGATACTGTACAGACCGGTATCTACCAACTACAGTCTTGCCAGCCAGATCTTGCATTCATCTATCCCTGGGTATCATAACACTTAGACTCCATAGGGATTTGTGATATTTCTGAATACACAGTTTGTTCTACTAATTTAATTGTTTTAATTTTTTTGAAACCTCTTCTAGATTCTGAGTGAGAACACCATACACTGTCATGAGAAGCAGAAGAGGATGCATCACTGACATTTTAAATTTGTGTAGTGAATGGCATGTTAGATGTTTTTAAGTTTCCCCTTTATTAGAGGTATTTCTTTTCTTTACCTCTGTAAAATAGGTATGTATTTTTATTCCATATGCCCTGACTTAAATCCTCTATGCCTTTGGCCTTAAGATGGAGTTGAAGAACCAGTACCATCATGACTGGTGGCAGCAGCAGCAATAGGTCTTAGCCATGTCGACCTATTTCAGATGTCAACCTAAGGCCTGTCAACTTTCAACAAAGTGAGAAATTATGCCTGAATCACTGAATGCAGAGGTCATATAAACTTCTAAACTTGTGAGAAATCTGATTCTGGCTGAAGTTTTGACTCATACATACAGAATTTGGGAGACCTAAGCAGCAGGTCCACATTCTGCAGATTGGGTACATTTAACTCATCTCCAGTTTATATCTGTAATGGTTCTGCCACACAGAGGTGTCAAACCTTGATAAATTATTTTATGCAACATGTGAACTATGACTGATTTTATTGTTTCAATATTTATTAATTGTTAATTAAATACACTAGCGAGCTCCTGATGGGAAACTGCTGGGATTTCCCCAAATATATTAATATGTAAATGTACTCCTATTGAGACAAAGGATTTCTTAGATTACTATAATATATTGTTCTGTAGCTCATTGTGTAAATTGTAATCACGTCTCTACTCTACTCTTCTATATTTACCATGTCAAAGGTGCTTTTGTATAGCTTGATGGTTTTTACAGTGTTAATAAAAAATACTTTAGCCAGTGCAATAGGTTTATTGATAAATGATTTAATTTGTACAGTATGACACTAGATTTTTTCATAGAAAGGAACAAAAAAAAACACATTTGTAGTTATTAAAGGATACTTGGTCAAATTCAGAGAGTTTGCTTATACATCTAGTGCACAGGGATGATGATGATGATGATGATGATAATGATGATGTGCTTGCAGTTCTGTATAGAGATTATGATATGTACACTAGAGTGCCAAAACTCATGGGATTGCAGTATGTAAAGGCAATGTTGGGGTTCACCACCATATTGTGATGTCTCGGAAATGTGCAGATCAGTTGTAATCTGAATCTCATGAGTCAGTTTGAACATAGTTTATGTAGCCCATACACGTATGAGATATTGCATACAATCATTCAATTTCAAATACATCTGTGCAATAAATCAAATGATTGTATGCACTTTATGTCCCATGCGACACTATGCGTGGGCCTATTGGTCGAATGTCGCGTGGATAGATAGTACTGTATGTGCCGCACATAATATCTATCAAATTGCAGGAGTGATCACATGTGATTTTAAAACACATGATATTGCTTGAATGTAATAGGTGGGTGCAGGGAGCGCTTTCGACCGGCATCGGGTTCAGGAGAGGGGGCCATATGGAGCGTTGCATTGTCCAACGATGTAGAATAGCGCTATGAAGGAATGCTGGTGGCAGAAGGGGTCAGTGGTTGCTGCAGAATTTGAAAAAAAAAAAACAGTTTAAAACACTGAGCAGCCCTCAGTGTTTTAAACTTTTTTTTTCAAATTCTGCTGCAGCCACTGACGCCCACCACCACCAGTGCTCCTTCACAGCGCTATGCTACTCCACCGCCTGACCTCTTCTAGAAACCATAGAGGATGGCAGATGGCATGTAACATTGTGTGCTGGAAGAGGGTACTTTAGGCATCTTTAGGCACCATAAGATGTAATCAGTTGCAATGCTGCATTGCATTGTGATGATGCATCGCATCTGATTGCATAAGTTTCTGAGCACCATTTGGGTGATCTTGGCAAGGCAACACAAATTATCTCTGATGGATGGAACAATCCTTTTATGTAGTTGTTCACACATCCAACATTCTTTTATTTACTGTGGAGTGATAACAGGAATGCTGGAAATACAACACAGAAGGCATTAACACCCACAATCGACAGCATAGTGGCCAACTACAGGTGTTACAATTATGAACAGTTGTAATTGACCTAAAATTATCTGTAGTAACAGACAAGCAACACTGGCTCAAATCAAATAGACGTTCTGTGCAAGAGGTACCATATGAATATCCTGCAGGTTAATGCAGAGTTGTTTTAGCTTCCTTGGGACATGGGAACAGAAGAATCACCAGTATGTCCCTGTTAACACTGGGAATAATACCTTACCTGGGCTTGTAATGTTATTAATTGGACCCTGTAGGACTAGCAGCAAGTGGAGTCATGGTTATGATGTTTTGCATTGATGTTAGGGTTCAGATGTGACACAGATCCCATAAGGCCATGGACCGCAGTTGGCAACAAATGATATGTTGTATGTGTTGGCTGATGGTAACAAATTTGAGTGGGGTGTGTTCATGTGAAAAGGTTGAGTCTGAACACATCAATCATTGCAATCTTAACTGGACTTCATGCATCTGCCCAATGACAGAACTTTCCATCAGAATAATAGGTCATCAGTCCCAAGTAGTCCAGATTTGGTTTGAGGAGCCACTGCATTCCCCAGACATGAACCCAATTGCGAAATTATGGAATGTGGCTAAAAAGTCCAATCACATCCAAGATCCTTCATGTACAAATATCTGAGATATGTGGAAAGCTATCCAGATGGCATGATGACATCTCTCCAGGGGTCTTCTCTTTGCTTGGTGAATATACTGATAGAGATCATTGTATGTGAGGAGTGTGGATTGTACTCTGACCTCAGAGCCAATAAAGTAGATGCAAGCTATTGACACAATGACAGTAGTTGAAGACTAATAAAGATGTGGGAAAGGTAAGCTACATTAGGAAAAGCATAGATTGAAAATATGAAAAAGTGGGTGAGATGATTGTTAGAAACTAAAGGATTGCCATAGTCTAGGCCAGAGTGGCAATTATATGGATGAGATCTTTTGCAGCATCCATAGTAAGAAATAGTGCAACTCTAGATGTACAGTATTGCATATTTGGAAGTGGCATGAATGTGTATAAAATAGAAGAAGGCATAGTCAAGTATTAAACAAAGATCATTGACTTGAAGGACAAAGGTTAACTTGGGGGTATAAACAGATGGGAGGGGATGGATTTTAAGATGGGGGACTGTAGATGTTTCATTCGTGAATGTAATAGAATAACAGGAACACAGAGCAATCAGATTGAATGAGATGGAGAAGTCAAAATATGAGAGCTAAAGTTGGTTTTCATCAACATACTGTAGAGGTGGTATTGTATGCTGCAAAGCAAATATATTTAAAGGACTACCATAGGGGAGGCAAGATCAGGCCCTGAACTTTTAAAAATGATCAAAGCCATCAATACTCTGACTTGTTACTTGTTCCTCATCTTACAACTACAACATCTATAAGTATTCCCTCATTCTCCATACATCACCTGTCACATATTACACGATGCATGAATCATTTTGTATTCTCCAATAAATGAACCATGGCCAGCCAAGCTGTTATATGAAATATTAAAATATTTAGGCCAATTCACAAGATCAAGAATCAAAGTTCAAAATGCCATTATTACACAATTAATATACAGTACCTGTGTGCATATGCCACTATAAGCTGCCACTATGTGGGATAAAGTTAATACAGCTTCTAAGAATAAAAAAAAAGGTTATGTTGCCCATAACAGCCAATAAGCATCTGTCTATAATGTCTCTGTTGCATTTTAGAAAATGATAGACAGACTCTGATTGATTGCTATGGGAAAGTTCATCTTTTTAAATTTTTAGGAGTTTAGAAAATGTACCTCTATGGGTCACTGGAGTGACCTCCAGCGTAGCCAGCCCCAGCTGCTATGCCAACTTGTTCACACAATTGCAAGGGGTATGACCTGTATATGCAGACTTTTATATTTATGTTTTTGCTACTTTAATTCTTTATCACTTACTGTACAGTAAGATCAGACCAGCCTTTCTCTGTCACAGAGTTGTGAGTGTCAGACTTACTCATGCTTGCACAGACTGGAAACATCATTCAATTGTGTGTCAGTTTCCAATTGATTTGCAGATCAGCAATCTATCACAAGTAATTTGCAGACTTGCAGGAAGTGGGATATCACTCTTTCTGGGTGGCGGCTATCTGATCACAATCCTTTACAGATTCTCTGTTACTGTAAGTCAGTGGCGTAAGTTGGCCCAAATCGCCCGGAAACAAGATACATTTTATGCCCCCTGTCCCATAGATAAATAGAGCAAGCAGTGAGGCAGCCCTTATAGCAATAATAATAATTTGGCTAGCTGACTTTGGTGCAGAAACTCATAAGAACGGACTGCTGTGTCCCTAGTGTGTCCGTCCACTACAGCCAAGCAGCTGAACTGATTAACCATGTAACCCTTCATATGTGAATTGTTGATGTCAGCGTCACACGTACTGCAAGGTTAGGCAGCAGGAGCGCAGGTTAGGGAATAGGCCAGGTAAGACTGCTGGAGGCAAGGATATGAGGGAGGGTAAGGTAGCAGGAGGGAAAGCTAGAGGGGAAGTTAGGGTAATGCTCCGTACACATAGGCCAACCTGGCTGTTGTGCTGAGCAACATGCTTAGGCATGATTGCTCAGCACACATTGTGGTACACAATAACAATGCTCTGTGCTGAGTGACCGTGCAGAGTGGAGCTTTGCCTATTTTTTTTTAGGCAAAGCCCCATATGATCTAGGTAACCCAGTTCAAGCACTGGCTTTTCTTTTGGGCGATAGCGATGCGCAGGACAGCGCATCGCCATCACTGCAGGGCATACACATGGAGCATTCCGATGTATTTTTCCAAGGGATCTAGTCATCCATGTGTATGCCCTTAAGGCTGCAGGTGGGGAGGTTCGGTGAGAAGATAAAGTAAGGAAAAAGGGAAATGGGCTGAAGCAATGCCGCTATGGAGGTGTGTTGTTACAAGAAAGAGTGTGAAAAGTGGCAGGATAAAAAAGATGGTGTTTATTAAAATGACTGGTGCGCAATATAGTCAAAACTTGGAGTTGTATTCCACAGGTGAGCCTTATCGGTTTATTTGCTGTGAGCCCTGAGGGGAATGAGGGCATCAACGGACCCCTTTATACCATAAGCTCAGACTTGGGTTTATGTCTGTAAGCAAATAAGTACTGCTGTCCCGGGGATAGTGATGAATAAGTCTTGCACTAGTGGTGCTTATGCGTGGTAAAAAACAGTTTCCTTCTAAATAGGATGTTTTCAATGTTTATATCTATTTGAGCTCTTCTTTATCTAATGTTTTCCCATAATCTCTCCCTCTCCAGTTCGGTGTCACTTTTGTGATTATGGTAAATAGCAGGTTGCTGGGGTCTTGTTCATGTACTTGTTTGTAGTGGGTGGACAGGCTGTGATGTTCATATCCCTTTCATATGTTCCTGATGTGTTCTTCTAATCTTACTTTGAATGGTCTGATGGTGCGTCCTACATATTGTAGGCCGCATGGACATGTCAGTAAGTATATTACCTCTTTTGTGTGACAAGTTATTGTTACAGTTGAGGAAAGTGATGGCCAGATAGTATTCCTTCCTTCCCTTGCTATATGAATAGTATCTCTTCTATATATCTTCGCCAGAGGACCAGATTTGCCCCGAACTCATGTCCATGCCAAATGGATTCCTCCTCCCATTTGCTCATGAATAGATTCACATAGCTTGGGGCGAATCTGGTCCCCATGGCGGTCTTTGTGCGCTGTAAGTAATAGTTGTGGTCGAACCATGCATAGTTGTGAGTGAGAATCAATTGAATGGCCTTTATTATTAAGTCTCTCTGTATGGGATGTATGGTTTGGTCTGTTGTGAGGAAATGTTTGGTGCTTGTTGTTCCTTGTGTGTGTTCAATAACTGTATACAGTGAAGTCACGTCACTGGTGACTAGCCACATGTCGTCGTGCCAGTCAATGTCTTGGAGTGTCCGTAGTGTATGCATGGTGTCTTTCAGGTGTGAGGGTTGTTGATTGACTAGGGGTTGCAGAAAATGATCTATGTATTGTGATCATTTAGAAGTGAGGGAATATATACCTGAGATGATCGGTCTGCTTGGTGGTTGTGACTGGTTTTTGTGTATCTTTGGCAAATAATAGAAGACTGGACCTACTGGGTGTTGTGGGTTTAGATTTTTGAATTCCTGTTTTGTAATTATCCCTAGAGATAAACATTTGTTCAGTAGTGTCTGAGTTTTTGGTATGTTTCTAAGATCCTGTGTGATTTTGTTATGTATGCTTCCTTGTCAAGTAGTACTTCTCCCCCTTTGTCAGCTGGTTTCACTATAAGATCTTTGAGTGCTTCTCTTTAATGTTTATTGAGATTGACTTCCGGTTTCGGCAGCGTGGAGTGAGCAGCAGCTTCACATCGCTCCGTCTGCCGTCATCTCTCCTCATACCCGCACCCTGAATTCCCCACGGAGGAATCGCTCAAGATCACCCAGAGGGTCCATGGCTACTATGGAGCAACATAAAATGGCTCCGGAGGCTTCCAAATCGGCGCAGAAACACCCGACTCAGACGCCGCACATCCCCCAGCCGCAGAGACAGGAAAAAAGGCGCGGTGATCACGCTGCAGGCCAGAACCCTGACAACGCTAAGGGGACACCGCTTGCCAAGAAACCGATTAGAGACCAAGGAATAGAATGGATTGCGCCCTCAAACCTCTCAGGTACAGCAGCGAGCCCTTATCCTGATCTAATTGATGCAATACAACATGCAATGGCCCCACTTTTACAAAAAGCCGTCACAGACATCACTGACCAGCTCAAGTCTCTCACTACACGCACTGCAGCTGCGGAGCAAGCGATCAGTAATAATACTGACGACATAACTGTCTTACAGAGAGAAGTTAAGCTTTTACATATTGAGAATAAACGCTTATCTGAGTCAGTGGAGTATATTGAGAACAGGGCCAGACGCTGTAATCTGAGGATAACAGGCCTCCCTGAGACGCTGAGAGGTGCTCAATTAGAATTCTTTGTCAGACACACCCTACCTGAGCTACTGAAAGTGGAGGAGGCATGTAAGGACTTAGTCATAGAACGAGTCCATAGAATGGGAATGCCGCAAACACATCAAATCCCAAAACCAAGAGTGGTTATTTTCAAAGTACTTAATTACTTGCATAGACAAGTCCTATGGGCTGCCTCCCGCAAAATTAACCCAATCACCTGGGAAACCCATATACTGCGCCTTTATCAGGACTTATCCCTTGATCTCTCTAAAAAGAGAAAAGCTTTTACCCCGGTTTGCTCGGAATTGGTGAAGAATAACATTAAATTCCATATGATGTTCCCAGCTCGATTAAGAGTTTTCACTTTGTCAGGACTTTTTAAGCCCTCAGGAAGCCTCAACGTCATTGAAACAGATCATAAGAGACCAGATACCTGATGACATCTCGGATTCAAGAATACTTACGTGACTCTCTTGAGACTTTGCTTAAAATTTCTTCAACCCCACAGGCTCTAGTTCCTCCTTCAGTGGGAAGCTAAGTATATACTTATCTCATTTGGAATCCCAAATGAGATAGATGAGGAGAGATGTGTAGATGGATGCTTGCCTTTCTAACACAAATTTAGATTCTAGTTGAAGCTTTAAGCTTCAAATAATTTTGTAAGGGAAGTCAGTTTAAATTTTTCTAAGAATGCTGCAAAGTTTATTTTTTCTTTCACTTTTTTGCTATAGTGTATTAGTAATTAGAAATGTTGTCTATTTTGTCTATATGCTGTCTTTTTTCCCTCATGTTTCCTCCCACCCTCCTGTTCATACTAAGGTCGTATATAGAAACATACTGTTTATTAATAATCTGATATGGCAGTTGTTTTAGGATCACTAAACATTAGGGGTATACACACACCTGCTAAAAGGAGAAAACTTTTTACCTACCTGAATAAACAAGGTATTGATTTAATCTGCCTTCAGGAGACGCATTTAATGCCATCTGAACATAAAAAACTTGCTATGCTGAAATGGGAACTCCTCGGTTCAGCACATTTAAATTCCAAGTCTTGCGGAGTTGCAATACTCGCAAAAAAGCAATTGAAAATTAAGATTCTTGAAGCTGATGCGGATCTTCAAGGCAGATATATCATCCTTAACATGGAAATAATGGATACAAATATAACTATTTGTAATCTCTACGCCCCCACACAGTACAAGAAATCATTTTTCACGCAAATAATTGCTAAACTATATAAATATGATCCCAAAACCCTTTTTATATGTGGAGATCTGAATCTCTTGTCTCTGGTAACCTTAGACCGTACACCCCCTCCTAGGAACCCCATTACTCTTCCTAAAATAGGAGTTCCATATCTCTGTAAATGCTTTAATCTAGTGGACTCATGGAGGGTCCTTAATCCTATAGACATGGATTTTACGTGCTTGTCCCTGACACATGCCACATGGTCCAGGATAGATTATATTTTACTCCCAGAGCCCTTACTCCCTAGCTTAGAAAAAGCTGTTATTCTACCCCCACTTTATCCGATCACGGCCTAATATCTGTAAATTTAATTCTACAATCCAAGGAAAAAACACCCCCGAATTGGAGATTTCCATCACATCTTTCCCAGTCTCAAGGCCTAATTATATGTCTGATAACAAAGAATATGCCTCAGATAAACCCAGAATCTTTTGGCAGGCTGGGAAGGCAGTAATTAGAGGAGAAGTCCTCGTCCATGTCTCGAGACTTCCAACTATCACAAGTAATTGTCCCCTGTGTATTTGATAATATATGTACCTGCATTCGTACTGTTATCTGTTTACAACAATATTAGTTATTATCATTAGCCATTAATGTCCAAACTTCACAATGCTTAATTGATGCACTATATGTGTGTTTTACACAAAGCCTCAGCCTGGTTCCGTTTCGAGTGGACTGCATGTGTAGACTTGATAAACAAGTCCCCATTAACAATAGGCCCTTAAAGAAGAGGACTTTTGTTTCCCCCAATATCCGGGAAACAATTGCCGGTTGCACACGCTATAGTAAAATGTGCAACAATCATAGCATATTTCTACTATGTTTACTGGTGATCTCTCTAATGATTCCAGTAAGTAACTATGCCCCATCTAACCATATATCTATGTTGTACTTTTCTATACATAGTATTCGCATAGCGCTGTATTAACAGCGCTATGCGTTCCACATGCGTTCCATCCGAATACCGGAAGTACGTGACCGGAAGTCCTATGACGCCGGGGTGCTTCTGGAAAAATAGCAGTTTTATACTGCAAGAAACACTCGTTTCTGTATCTGCACATATACTGTCTACTAAGTTTTGTCTCCTGCTCATTATAAGGTATGTTTTTAAATGTTTTTCTGCAATGTAAAGTTAATTGTTTGCACACAGGTGCACATGTTTTACCTATCATCCAAGGTATATATACCCCTACCCCTGCCTGTCATTAACCACCTTGAAAAAGCTGCTTATAGCGGCGACACGCATTGGCCCAGGCACCCACACTGCCCATCTACCTTGCTGCCATCCAGCCATCACCACCCACCACTTAAAGCTGACAGGAGATCCAGCCTTGCCGTGACCATCAGCCCATCGACCGGAGTGAGGTACAAACCATCTGAAGGCAAGCCAGCCTATCTAAACACCCACCCGGGGTCACCCAGCGGACTTTTCATTACCTCTTCTGATATTCCAACTGGGAGGAATGCCACCCCCATTATAAAATTGGAGGAAGTACCATCGAAATACCGCTTTGGCCAGGTCTAGAGGTCAATCTTTCTAACCATCTCCTAGTCTCACACTGAACTGTGGACTTTTAAAGGTGACATTACAATAAGTGGATGCAGCTTTTATAACCCCCCTTCCCTTCCCATACCATTGTGTACCATATTTTATTTTTTGCTTATTTTTAGTGTGTTATTGTACAATTAAATTGCTTTTTAATTGACCTTATTCTGTCATCAATTCAAGCGCAGTCTCCACCCTTTCCAATATATTTTTCTATAGGGACTGACAATCCCTTTTCTTGACAGCTGCTGGCAGTAACAACTCACACAGGCGCCCCTTCAGTTACCTCGGTAACTGTTTTTTACCTTTGTCTAGCCTGTCCCTGCCTGTTTCCCTGTCCTGTCGCAGTCTGTCAGCAGTTGGTGAAAGTCTGCTGGCTCAGCTCCAGAGGTCCTGCCAGTGCTCCCTGTGTCATCCAGAAGTACTCCTCAATCCTGTCTGCTCACAAGTGTATTTCCCATCTGGTGTATATACCATCTCTTACATTTATATGAGGGGAGTTATATGGCTCCCTTGTGTACTGCATTGTTCTGCATTGCTGTATATGGGGATCTGGCGGTGATGTGTAATGTGTATTATTAACACATTGCAACAATATGCATTGTTGCATTTACGGTCTTTTGATGAGAAATTGTATCCCATTTCCCATCTAACTACCTTCCTGAACTTACCTACTTGGGGGTCACCCTTTGGAAAAAGTTTGTACGTTGGACTGCTGGAGAATCCCTTCCTGTGGAGGACAGTTGTGCCACATTTTGGTTTTGTTTTCCATTTTTCTATGGGTTTTAGTTAGTGTTCCTCTTGTCCACTCTGGAGACGGAGAGCACCTTGTTTTCTGACCAAGTCCAGGTGGCACCGGAGTTGGGGCAGACTTAATTTGTGCCTTCAAAAGTGGCTATTATTGGTGAAGCCTTAAGGTGCGTACACACAGGGGCGATTTTGTGCAAAATCACAGGAAATATGGTCGCTGAGCGACCATATTGCCCGCAATGGGAGTGTGCACCGGCAATATATCGCCGGGTGCACGCTTTCGTTTTTGCCCCTGTGGTGATCGCTGGTCGCAGGAACATGCTCCTGCGACCAGCTGATTACCACTGCCGGGTTCCCCCGGCAGTTTCTTTTTCATCAGCGACCATCTCTGGTCGATGATGTAAAGTAGAAACTGAGCAATATATTGCTCAGCCATATATTGCTCAGCCATATATGGCTGAGCAATATATCTCCCCAAAGTGTACACAGCATTAGCTCTGCAGGTGCCATCTCTCTTTGGAGGGATTAACAGTCAGTATTAGTATTGTGGCCATCCTCACCTCCATGCTCCTGTTATTGTCAATTTCTCTTGTTGGTCCTATGTCCCATATTCAGTTTAGTTTATGTCATTTATTTATCCTTATCATCCAGCAACTACTACAGGTACCCCATCTGCTATGGTTCCCTGTGCTATTCCAATAGAACAGGGGTTCATCATTACACAGTGCTCAAACCACCATGTAATCTATAAATAAACATACAATATACAGAAGAGATGAATGCTGGGCATAACTTGTGTGTTTTCACTTTGTATTATTTAAATGAATATGCCACAATAAAAAATATGTATAAAAGTAAAACCCTTATATATAAGGTGTCAGCTATCCCCTAAATAATAAGCCTGGGTAAGAGGCTAGGTTAAAAATGTTGTTTGATAAGGAATTGGATTTTAGCGACCAATATGCTATACACTTAAAAAATATGTATAATTACTGAAAACAAAATAAATCAATAAAATACAGGGGTGTTTGTTAATACAAAAACAAATATAAATAGAATAAAACACATTTTAGTGCCTGTAATATGAAAAATGTGGATAAAAAACTCCTTATATTATATCCTTACAAATTTCCTGTGTGTCATAGTGTGTTTATTTAACTATTTGTACTATTGTGGAACTACAAGTTCCAGCAGGCCCTATAATACCCCACATGCTGGGACTTGTGGTTCTGCAAGTCCCTGCATGAGGTGCAGGCTTGCTGGGACTCATATTTCCACAACAAAACATAATTTATATTTTTTTTAAAAGGCGATCATCCTGGTGCCCACCACCCTTGTGGCACCATGGACGGTCCCAGGCTTCAGCCTGGTCAGGGTTAATCCTGGAGGAGAAGATCCCTTTATTGGGGGGTATCCACTTCCCCAGGGTCCCTTCCTGGGCTGAACAGTCAGGGTGAATAATGCTTCGGCCGGGGAAACTTATATAAAAAGTTTCCCCTGCTGTGGCATTACCCTGCTGGCTGGTTGGGCCTGGTGCTGATTCACAAAATTGGCGAGACCACTACTCCTTTTATCCCCTGTATTTTTGGAAACAGGAACAGCCCTTGAGCCTGGTGCTGGTTATAGAAAACCTGGGAATCCCCTACTTAAAATGTTCCCTGAATTTCTAGAACCAGGACCGGCTTTGAGCCGGGGCTGGTTACGGCCCTGGGGGAGGGGGGGGACGCCATTTTTTAAAATGATTTCTTTATTTTAAAAAATGTTTACACTGCAGCCTTCACGGATCTAAGTGACGTGTACAGGCTGCAAACTCTTATTTGTATTTAGCAACCGTGTGTACAGTATGACCGTTAAATCCAATTATATGTCAGAATATGGCTGCCTACACCATCTTGAGATTATGAATCAATAAATTGGGCAAACTAGTAAATTCGTATTTTCCCCAAAATATGACTGATGCCAGTCGTATGAATTCGTACCCAGCATCGGTCGTATTTCAGAATCTTAGTAAATTTCGCCCAAAGACTTAAGTTAAACCAAAAACTATGTGGTCATGTAAATATATACAGTACTCCAATACACATTTTTATTTTGTACACAAAAAAACACTTCTAGAATATGTAAAAAACATTGGGGGACACCTAATTAGCGCTCTAGTAAAGACAAGGTAAATGGAACAAAAATGACTATATCACTTACCATTTACAAAAAGTCCACACTCTGAGGAATATTACAATGAACAAACATCACTTCTAAGAACATTTTCCTCCAAAGACAAAGAGTGTGACAAATTCATGGATCAGTAGTTCATGGATAAACTTAAAAAAATTACAAAGGATATTGGACCTGATTCTGGTTCACTCGCAAAGTAGCAGTATTTTGCTGCTTTGCGAGCAAACTAATGCCGCCCCACATGAACGCCACCCCCCCAAATGCTGAATGTCCCCACGGGCAAACTGATTAGAATCAGGCCCATTGTTTCTTATGCAACATGGATAAGAAGGTGAATCGTATTCTTTTTAGGGTCACGCGTAAGAAAGGCCATCAAATTTTAAGCAAATGTTTCTTCTACTGTATGTTTGGTGCCTTCATTTGTGCAGACTACTGGTCTATTTGGGATTCATTAGCTTACAATAATTAGGTTACATTTTTAGATACTTGTTTCCTAGCATGGCGCCACCAATTTAAATGTATGCAATTGGGTTGCAAAAATCGTGTCAATCGCATCGCATGCAACCAAATTGCATGCAATGCGATTGATCCGACTGACCCGATTTTTTACATTGGAACCAATGTTAAATGGTCCCTGAGACCCGATTTTACATTGGCCCCAATGTTAAATGCCCCCTAGACCATTTTTCATTGTATACCCCCCCCCCCCCCCCCATTGTTAACGCCACGATCAGCGTGAACCCGAATCGAGGAGGATGCATACCGCCGCGAGGGGCGGCAGTATGCATCCTCCGACCTTTTCATACCCCCCACTACCCACGTCGGAGCGGAGTTGATTTTATATAGTGTGGCGAGTGCAGCGAGCCACCGAGCCCAAAGAGTGGCGAGCGCATTACTTCAGACGTATTGCGTGGGCTCGGTGGCTCGCTGCGCTTGCCACACTATATAAAATCAACTCCACGCCAATGTGGATAGTGGGGGTATGAAAAGGTCGGAGGATGCCAGACATTGCCAACCTGTGGCTCTCCAGATGTTGTGATTGCAGGCCGCAGCAATTTATGTTTATACAATACATGAAAATTTGTCATTTTTGCATCCAGTTCAAAACTTTCATAAATGTTCATTGTTTACTCAATTGGGACATCAATACACAATAAATATATAATTTTCAATTATCACACAATATACTACAATCTCTTAGCAGCATTTACAGTGTAGCAGTTATTTCAAATGTAATATTCACGTATTGTGCCTATATTTGTGTCTCATGCTTTTAGAAATGATCCTTATTCATTATGCTTTTCAGGGTGTGCATGTAAAATGTCAGTTATAAGCAGATTGCTGGAACATTGGGCCTGATTCAGACCCATTAGCAAAAGAGTGGAAATCGCTATTTTTATGCAATACAAAAAAAATCCATATGTTGATTAGCTGCAAACTACTAAAAGTACAACACTCAGTTTAAGCAAAACGATTAAATATTGAGTCCTGCTGCAAATACAAGCCAAAACAATAATATCCCAAAAAGCACAAATAAATGTATTATTTATTTATTTATTAGCAGTTTCTTATATAGCGCACACAGATTTCGCAGCGCTTTACAGAGAATAGTTGACCATTCACATCAGTCCCTGCCCCAGTGGAGCTTACAATCTATATTCCCTACCATATGTACATGCACACACAGACATTCTAGGGTTATTTTTTGGGAGCCAATTAACCTACCTGTATATTTTTGGATTGTGGGAGGAAACCGGAGTACCCGGAGGAAACCCACGCAAGTACGGGGAGAATATACAAACTCTGCACAGTTAGGGCCATGGTGGGAATCGAACCCATGACCTCAGTGCTGTAAGGCAGTAATGCTAACCATTACATCATCCGTACTGCCCCAAATATGATGATGATCATATATAACTGCAAAATAACTGTTACTCCGAAAAGTAACAACCATGTATACAAACACTGACATTTACTGTACCTAGAATAAAAATGGAACATTAACCAAAATACGTTCTAGAAGCCAGCACACACAATATGATTAGGAATTAAATTTTGCACAATCGTGAAAAAAAAAAAAACACTTGTTAAAGACACCTTAAAATGTATTTACACTTTCCAGGCTGCCTTGGTGCATCTCTGTCACTGAAAAATGTGTGCTGTATAATATCAATTGGAATCAAGTTAAAATAGTAACATAATAACATAATGTAGTCATGAGGTTGAAAAAAGACATTAGTCAAAGTTCAAGCTACAGTACTGTATAACTGATCTCTTGCAGTGTAAATAACCCAGATGAGATCACCACCTATACATTAGAAGACCCCCAACGACCCAAAATGACTGTCCAACTATAAAACATTTTAAATATTGAATATACCCTGGATACTATTTTCTGAAGAAAAAAAAAAAATAGCTAATCCATTTAAATGTATCAATTGAATCTGCTGTCACAACCTTCTCTGGAAGAGTATTCCATATCTTAACTTTCCATTCTGTAAAGAAACCCTTCCTTCACTGGGAGAGAAAATTACTCTCCTCTATCCTTGGGGTGACCGGGTGTCCTGCGTACAGTACTCTTGGATAACAGATTTCCAACTAGTTTACTGCATTGATCCTTTATGTATTTGCATATATGAATCATATCCCCTCTTAGTTGCCTCTTTTTAAATGTAAACATACCTAACTTGGCTAGCCTTTCCTCATTACCCAAAGACTGTAAACCCTTAATCAATTGTGTTGCTCTTCTCTGAAACTTTGTCCAATATGCCCTTTTTATTGAGTGGTGACCAAAACTGTACACTGTATTCTAGATGAGGCCATACCAACAATTTATAAAGTGGCAAAATTACAGTACACTGTCTTTACAAGTCTCTATGCCCCTTTATATGCATGCTAATACCTCATTGGCCTTAGCTGCTTCTCCATGACATTTAGCAGTGCAACTAAGACTACTGTCAATGAGCACCCCCAAATTCTTCTACATTAACGATTCCTTTATATTTTCCCCATTTAATTTATAGATCGCCCATCTGTATCTGCTCCCAAAATGCATAACCTTACAATTATCAATATTATACTTCATCTTCTATATTTACTGCCCAAAACTCCAGTTTATATGTCTTTCTGTAGAGATACTACATCCTGATACTATATCATTACCTGACATAGTTTAGTGTCATCTCCAGTAATGAACACTTTATGAACTACAGTAGGCCATCACCTCATTTAATAAATGTTTTAACAAAGTGGCCCGAGTACAGTCCCTTAAGGAACGCTGAATAAACTTTTGCCCAATTTAAAATGTTTCATTTACAACAACAAATCTCTGTTCCTTATTATTCAGCTAATTTTCACCCAAGTACAAATGATCTTACCCAGTCACATCTTACATATTTTGTAGATCAACCTCATGTTGAGTTACTGTATATAAAGTTGGTCTTATAGGGGGATCCAAAAACTAACTGGCATTCCACCTACTTGGCCATTCTAAGCATCACACTGCACTTTACATCCAAAAAGGGATTTTTGCAGGTGACCTCACTCCTATGCATTGGGCACTCTGAATTTGCCACAGCCATCACATTCTCTCAATTTTTTTGAGGGGTGGAGACACTGTCCACTTTAAGCCCAAATATTGAACAGTGATGCTTCATCATATACTGCACCAAGTCCATATTCTTCACAAAGTAGAATTAACTATTGTGACTCATCTTTGTCCTGTTGTGCTGCATGGGCAGGACATCACTATCATTGTTGGAGGATTGTTGGAGGTGTCGGGCTCCTGGACTGCCACCATCTCCGCCCCACTACCCTCTGCTTTATAGTCCCAAAAAGAAATCTAGCACAGAACACAGAAAAAAAATACAGACAAACACATTAATTCACTACTACCATACTAACAACACACACCTCACAGATGCACACACAGAAAAACTGAGAAAAGACTTTTGTAAACATGACAATGACAGGAAAAATGAGACAGCTTTCAAGCACAATAGAACACTCAGAACGGGATGCGGTCATTTGGTCGAATGCATTATGGTCGAATGTCATTACATCGAATCCATTAGGTCGAATTGCTAAAAGGTCGACATGATTCTAGGTCGACATGGGAAAAGGTCGAAATGATTCTAGGTCGAAAGGTCATTAGTTCGACAGGTCATTAGGTCGACAAGGTCATTAGTTCGACATTGTCTAGGTCGACATTCACAAAGTCGACATGGGGTTTTTCACTGTTTTTTGAGCCGACATGTGCTGACAGGCGGTATTTCATGCCCTACCATCCACTAGGGCGTGGTGGGAGAATAAAATAGTGTGCCGAGCGTAGCGAGGCACCATGCCCGACGCATAGCGAGCGCAGCGAGCGATGCGAGGGGATGCAGTGCACTTTAAACTGTGTCCATGTCGACTGTGTTGACATTCAGGTAAAAAAACAGTGAAAAACCCCATGTCGACTTTGTGAATGTCGACCTAGACAATGTCGAACTAATGACCTTGTCGACCTAATGACCTGTCGAACTAATGACCTTTCGACCTAGAATCATTTCGACCTTTTCCCATGTCGACCTAGAATCATGTCGACCTTTTAGCAATTCGACCTAATGGATTCGATGTAATGACAATCGACCATAATGCATTCGACCAAACGATCCCAACCCCTCAGAACTTGCTTATAAATACTGAAACCACTTCTTTCAACTTCATTAGCTATACCCACAATATCCAGATGAATTGGAGTGTATTTCTAAGACTCTAGCATGTCACTTTTTATAAAGGAAAAACAATCCAAAGAGGTTTCCATATTTATATGTATTTTGAAATACAGATTGGAATATAGATGTAATTGGAAATCATGGCATGGAGCCTAAATCAGCCAGGAGTATTTGGTAATTTTAGACTGAAACACACCTTGCAAATATGAGTGAATACAACATTAAAAAACAAGATCAACTAAAACATAATAGCATAGTAAATTCCTATATATTTAAAAAAAAAAAAACACCCATATCCAATCAATCTCTTTTGGCCTAATTCAGATGATCACAAAGCACATTTTTCTCAAATGGGCAAAACCAAGTTACACTGTAGGTGGGGAAGATGTAACATGTACTGTACATATACATGAGAGTGTTAGATTTGAGTGAGGTGTGTTCAAAGTGAAATCTAAATTACAGTATACAAATAGAACATCCAGTATTAACCATGCACAGAAATAAAATAACTCACCCAAATCTAAGGGGTGTATATACACAGGGCTGGAGGCTTGGCTGATTTTGACTAAGCGAGTTTGCTTAGTCAAAATCGCAATGTCCCCAATAGAAGCCCACATGTACAGTCAAATAGACACTGTAGGCCTAGTCAAAATATTCTTGCCTGAAGTGTCTATTTGACCTGGATATAGCGACACTGCGAGGCCACGCATTGCTATCACCCACTGTGTACACATGGGGCGATTTAGACAAACCGTCCAAGCAATTTTGAAGATGTAGTCAAAATAGCTTAGAAAAATTGCCCTGTTTGTTCACAGCTTAACTCTCTTACACATGTTACATTTGCTTCACAAGCAGAGCAACATGATTTTGTCCATTTGGGAGAAAATTTGCTTTGCAATCAGGTCTGAATAAGGCTCATAATTTTAGCAAACACTGGTCACACACAATTCTTAGTAATTTTTTTTCCCTTTGGGTTGTTTACTTAATAGCAGAGTTTTAAAATCCACCTAATATACTGGGATTTTTTTTTCCTTTTTTTATGAACTTAAACACTGTTAAAAATATTCAAAATTTTTAAATATTGTAAATGGCAAATGCTGATAAAAACAACAATTTAGTATAGTAAAACCAAAACGTAAATAGTACTTGGAATAAGGTAGTAGATCATAAATGGGAGCCACCCCACTGTTAACCTAGAGAGAGGGTTTCATTAAGATTGAAATGATAAAAAAAAATATTGCTATCACTGTAGAAACAGGACATTTTTTGTTTAAAATGTAAATGCAGATTATATCATAGAAGGTAATAACATAATCATTTATTTGGGTTGTTACATACTTCAGATTATCAATTATAGGAGAATGGTATTCTGCTAAGAAACCAAGGCAGTTAATAAATCATATTACTGCAACTGTAAACTTTCCAGCACTTTTCTAAGATAAACAAGTTAGTTTAATAAATGATCTAGTTTTGAGATACACATATTTTTTCATTAAACCTCATATGCAAAATTATTGTATTATGTATACTGTATTTGCTTATTACAAAAGTAGCATTTACTAAATATTTTGATTTATGAAAATGTTGGTTTAAAGATAGCAATCCAAACATATTTTTTATAATTAATACTCTATTTAGTGTATATAGCATTTTTTTTTCTTTGTAGCGGGGTGGGAGTTAGTTTATATTTATCCACTGTTTGTGATTTAGAGAAAGAAAAACAAAAACTTCCACCAGGGTTGAAATGCAATAGGGTGCAATTTATAGTCATGTTTTAAAATCGCACTAAATTGCATGCGAAAAAAAATCACACAATTTTTGACATTTTCATGCCAGTTAGTGAGGTTTTTAGTAAGAAAACACATGAAAGACATGATATTTAGTAAAACAATGGTGTCCCCCTCCTGAGCATAATCCGCCCTGGGCTCATTGAGCCAGTCTTGATTCCAAGCATATGGGGGACAAAAAGCATAGGGGTGCCCGTATTTCTAAAATCAGCCCCCGACTCTTCGACCCGTTTACAAAAATATGGGGCAAAAAAATGAGGTTACCTTGTATTTTAGAACCAAAGCTGGTACAAGAGTCCAGGGCTGGTTTCAGAAATACTGGGGACCACTAATGTTTTTGTCCCCATATGTTTGGAACCAGGTCCGGCACAGTGAGCCCAGGACTGGTTATGCCCAGGAGGGGGACTCCATACCCTCTTTTTATTTGAACTTTTACCCAATTTTTAAGACAGAACCATGCACAGTTCTCAATGATCTGTGCATGGTTCTGTCAAATTTGCCAGTCAGAACCTGGTCTATTTTTTGTGATTTTTGGTAACATCTACCAAAAATCGTACCCTATTACATTTAGGAGTCTACTTTATAATGGGAAAACATCTGGATACAAAATGTGTCACCAAAAATTGCCTGGTCAAAATGTGTGAATCTCGCTGCAAAAAGTGTGATTTCTACCGATATTTGCATCCTATTACATTTTACCCCAGAACTGTGAACAGGACTACAAATAAATGTATTTTTATTTTTATTTATTACCTTGACTATTAATGAATAATGGAAAATGATCATATTAGACATTTCAGACATATTAAAGTGTCTTTATAGAGCTATGATTGATTAGTAATAGAATCTTAATGTTCTGTTTGATTCATTATTCCACCATTTTCTTGAAATTATCACATACAGTATGAAAAGACTTAGGGTGGCATTGGTCAATTCCTTCTGCCCTGAGATATTATTGGGCTAGGAAAGGAGAATACTTAAGGATAATTATTTTTGTAAAACTGTGAAATTTAATTGGCATAAGACATATTTCTATCATTACAGCTATCCTTTGTCCATTATAAATTGTGGGAATGTTCACCGCTGTTAGGTTTGAGAAGACACATTGGGTGATATTTAATAGGATGCAATTTTTAGTAAGGATTTGAATGCACACCGTATCACATTTTTTAAATTGACTTTTTAATGGAATGTGAATTAGTGGATGAAAAAAAATGCATTTTGGTGCCATATGGTGCGAATTTTAATCATAAAAATATGCGAATTTTAGTTCTAAATATGTGCAAATGAGTGATTTGTGAAAGAAAAATTGTGTGGGGTCCCCCCTCCTGAGCATAACCAGCCCAGGGCTCAAAGAACCAGTCCTTGTTTTAGAAATTAAGGGGACAAAAATCATAGGGAAACCCCAGGATTTCTAAAACCAGCACCAAGCTCAATGGGAGGTCCTTTTGCCCATGCTGAAACCTGTGGCTGTACCCGGTGCCCTTGGGCTTTGGACATCGGGCTAATGTTAGTGTGAATTAAAGATAAACCTATTGGGTTTTTCTGTTAAACTATGAGTCCCAGCAAGCCTGGGCTGCATACTGGGACTTGGATAACCACAAGTCCCAGCATGCGGACCATTAATGGGATTGCTGGGACTGTTCGTTCCACAGCAGAACCAATAGGAAAAAAGACACTGACACAACCGAGAAATACAACTTTATTTCATACATACCCCACTCATACCAACTTACCTATCTTGAAATGTAGATTGGTCCCCTTGCCCAGTAGAAATCCAAGTGCTGAGTACCTGTACCTTCTTCAGGTAGAACGCGACCTCTGCGATAAAAAAAAATGTATTAGAAACAGCAACATCATTTAAAAAAGTATAAGTTTATTCTTGCATTTAAAGTGCAAATCAGATTAAAAACAAGCAGAGGGAGCATCTACTTATCAGCATGCTGTAGACCGTAAGCCGGAGTAAGAAATAAGCAGTCCCTCCACCGAGCAGTCATTGGCGCAATGACTGCTTGGTGGAGGGACTGTATATATATATATATATATATATATATATATATATATATATATATATATATATATATATATATATATATATATATATATATATATATATATATATATATATATATATATATATATATATATATATATATATATATATATATATATATATATATATATATATATATATATATATATATATATATATATATATATATATATATATATATATATATATATATATATATATACATATATATATATATATATATACATATATATATATATATACATATAAATATATATATATATACATATAAATATATATATATATACATATATAATATATATATATATATATATATATATATATATATATATATATATATATATATATATATATATATATATATATATATATATATATATATATATATATATATATATATATATATACAAGCAGAGTACCTGCACTCGCTCACACCTGAGCCAATAAGTGGGGTACCCCTAGGGTCACACCAAAGTTTGCCAAATACAATGTTCAAATTCCCTGGGTAGGGAATAAAGGAGCACTCACCAAAAACTGAAAAAAAAACTATTTAGTGATTTATTTACCAGCGATAAACAAAAAATTGAAAAAAAAAACATACCAAGTGTGAGGATACGGGTTCCTCAATCACTCAGACACCGAGCAGATGAAATCAAAATACGGTTTATTTTTTCACAGCACACACAAGTAGATAAAAACAGGAACACGAGGCAAAATGTAGCATATAAACGGTATCCTGGTAGCAGTCCAAGTCCTTTTAGCATCACGGTTCCAAATCACAAAACTATCACTTATTCCACACAGCAGTGATAGCAGAAACCTGTATAAGTCCACACAGCACCGGATGCTCCACATCAGAGCGTAGTAGGATGCCCACCCCGGGCAGACGATGTGTTCCACAAGATCCCTTTGCAGAGTATGACCTCTTAGCCAGGATTGCGACTTACATGAGGAGCTGGCATGTGTAAGCCATTTTAAAACCTTCTAAATTCCCACGGTGCTTGAACCATCAGTGGGTTTGCACTTGGTCCGGATTGGTAGATTCAAGAGTCAGGTATATCCCACCTCCAAGCTACAGCTGTACATCGGCTGCTGCCCACCTGCTGTGTCTGGTTCCACAGTGTCTACTAGAGTCCAGAAAGGCACAAAGGAGTGTCAATAAAAGGAACAAACACCGGCTGATTGCGTTATGTGCTGATCACCCCCTGTGAAGATTATAACCCTCCTGTAAATAGCAGGGTAATTGGATCACCCCCTGTGGACATAGCCTATTGGTGAAATTATACACTTTTCTTTCCTGGGTATTTCCTGTCTGACCATATATGGGTAACAGCATCTGATATACAGTCTAATACAATGGTTCTGGAAATACACACAGAAATGGGGAATAGGGACATCTACAGAGAACAAGAGGGTACAGACGGACTAAAAAGTACATTAATCACTACACATAATACAATATCATAATTACAGTCTTACTGTGAGTCTGATAACCTCACACCAAGTGTTTGCTTTGTGGGCCCAAAAATAACTCCAACATTTCGGTCCAGCTCCATGGACCTTTGTCACAGAGGAAGTCAGCAAAGTCAATAGTCATCCAGAAGAACAAGGGAGCCATCAGTGCAGAGGTCTAGCTGCTTCAGCTAAAGCAGCGAAACCTCTGCACTGACGGCTGAGTTCAGTATAGGATGTGCATACAGCATGGATCCACCTCATTCACTGTGGTGGATCCATGCTGTATGCACATCCTATTCTGAACTCATTATTGTGTAAGTTTTATTCCGCTGAGCCTACACCACATTTTTCACTGAAGAGATTCACGGTTTTCGGTATTTTGTAAATTTCCTGTCTAGATTGTATTGAGAATACCACTCTGGGTGTCTTTTGTTTGGATAAACATAGTTTTATTGGTTGCACTGTTGCCCCTGATGAAGTCATAACCATGACGAAATGCATTGGGTTCATTCTGACCGAATCTATCAACCCACCAGAGTTGTTCATTTATCTGTAAAAAATGTTGTCTGCAACACCCAAATAGGGTGACTTTTATGTTATTATACATTTTTATCCTTTTTTATGTATTAAATATTATCTGTCAATTTAAATTGTTTTTTTACTTCAGCGCCCTCTGAAACCCCATTCCTTTTTCATTTCTATTTCTTGGATCCTGTCTAACAGAGGATCTCTCAGAGGTGCTGCTTTTTAAAATCAGAGCGCAGAGAGGGGACCCCCACATACTGTTTATATATATATATATATATATATATATATATATATATATATATATATCAGAAGTCCAGGCACTCAGGCAGAAAAAGCAAAAACTTGGGTGCACCTCAATCCCAGAGGGATAGTTATAGGAAAAACGTCCGAGGTCACTCACAAGATTGGTAATGCTGCACGGCGGCAGACTTACAGTAAATGAGGCAATAGACACAAGGCTGTGTCCCTTGTGTCTATTGCCTCATTTACTGTAAGTCTGCCGCCGTGCAGCATTACCAATCTTGTGAGTGACCTCGGACGTTTTTCATATATATATATATATATATATATATATATATATATATATATATATATATATATATATATATATATATATATATATATATATATATATATATATATATATATATATATATATATATATATATATATATATAAAAACAGCACTTATCCAACCTCCCTTGAGGCAAGGAACAGACCAGCACTCAGTTTTTGCGACCCGGGGTGACGCCCCTGATGAAAACTGGATGGATTCCAGTAGAAACAGCTGTCAGATCAGCTCTGATGTATTCTTTTGTTATGCTGTAATCTTCTAAATACAAAATTTGGGTAAGTGCTGCTATCCATGATTGGACCCTGCACACCTGCGCTTATTCTAAATGACTTTATATCATATTGAGTGCTGTTTTGTCTTCACACTATATATACATTTAGTATATTTGGAAGAGCAAGACATATATATATATATATATATATCTGTCCAAAAGCGTCCGGCACTCTGTAATAAACAGCAACTTGCTTCGGTGCGCATCCAAAGAAATAATAAATGTAAATCCAGCAGGGGGATGTCACTCGAATATAATAATGAACAACAAGAGCCAAAGGTTTGGTCAACGTTTCAGGGGGCTTCCCCTTTTATCAAGACCTCTTGATAAAAGGGGAAGCCCCCTGAAACGTTAACCAAACCTTTGGCTCTTGTTGTTCATTATTATATTCGAGTGACATCCCCCTGCTGGATATATATATATATATATATATATATATATATATATATATATATATATATATATATATATATATATATATATATATATATATATATATATATATATATATATATATATATATATATATATATATATATATATATATAAATGTCATTGATAAGAATGGAAATTCTGCTCTTAATCCTGTAAATCATCTTTGCAGAACTTGCTGTTACCTAAATCCTGCAGAAGCTATAATTTTTTCCTGAAATCACATCATGGTAAGTACCATTGTGAAACAGTAGGCTTACACCATCTGGAGTGAGCATAAAACACTGTGTTTTATTTTCTTAACTGATTATTTTTGTAACATAAATGAAAGCTATAGAAGTATATTGCATAATGTGTTAATGGTTTGTACCTCCCCACTTGATTATTACTATAATTTTCTTTTTCTCTATGATACTGAATTAGGTTATCACAGCCCCTGTATGAATATGCAATATTTCTGGGGTCATATGTTGTTCAATTTATGTTTTAAAGACATTTTCACATTGCACAGTTTCTCTGATTTTATGGATTGTCATAAATTTTGCTAAGCAATGTATTCTTGTGCTGTTATAATTTGTTGAGTGTCTGACCATGAAGAACTACAGGAAAATATATAGGAGAGGCATAGTATTAAGATCTAAAGTACTTGATTTTTCAACAATTTAAATGCAGAATATTGTATATGTGAAGTGTACAATTTTGATGGAGAGAACTATAAATTATGCTTTTAGTTTAAGATTCTAAAAAATACTGTAGTATTTAACAAAATATACATTTGAAATTTTGAACAAAAGCACCAATTATAGAAGTGATTCACTTTGGCTCAGTAAGCAGCATACATTTGCTGCTTAATGAGCAGTTCAACACCGCCCACCAGCTGAGCAAACTTATACCCCTCTTCCTCAAGGGAACGTCCACACATCCATTTGCATGCGAGTTTACGGGAGAATATTCATTCGATGGTTGGCAACCATCTAATGGTTGTTCCACCCCTTTGCAAATAAAAATAAGTCTAGGCTGACTTTTATTTACGAGTGCCTGAACAAAGACAGGGTGGGAAGCTGACGTCCTGTGACATCAGCTGCCCGCCCTGAGCAGGCTTCCGCACACTTCTGTTCACCTGGGTTGCCCAGCATCTTCTGTGTGCACCCACTGTTTTTTGTGGGAATGCCCAGGAGACACTGGGCATCTCTTTGCTTGAGCTCTTTGCCTGCGCCGTGCCCACACCACTTTGTGTGAACGCCTCAGTGATTGTGATACTTGCCTAAGGTGTTGCATATGCAGATTTACACCGATTAGCATGCGCAGACCCAAAACATCGGTCCCCGGACCGAAGTTGGCTCTTTGTGAGTCAATGTGAATCAACCCCAATGTCCCCAGGTGCCGATAAGGTGACCTTTGAAATATTGTAACAAACACATATATTTGATTGAAAAAAAATACTAAAGGTATTTTTACCATAATCATTTATTAGGTTTTAATGAGATTAGCCAAGGTTTAACCCCTGCTATAAATAACAGACTCAGAGTCAGGTTTAAGATCAGAAAATATTCAGTAGATTTATAGATTGATGATAATTGCTGTAAAGGACATAGAGTCCTGGAAGTGCACTCTGTGTTCCAGCGATTTTCTTCCGGGTCATGCTAGGACACCATTCTGATCAGGTGGTGGGGTCACATGTGTAGTTCTCTGACCACATGATCTTGCATGGGAAACTATGACTTCCTAGCATGATCCGGAAGTAAGGCGCTGGAATGCAGAGCGCACTTCCAGGCCTCTATGTCCTTAATAGCGATCTTCCCAGACCTCCTGGCTAAATAAGCATTTCACCACGACCCAGAAGTAAGGCGTTGGAATGCACAACACACTTCCAAATCTCAGGGACCATGTGATCGGACAAACCATCTGTGGATTAAAAACTGAAGATTAAAAATTTAGGGATTTTCGGGATGATCCCTAGAGAGGATTGAGGTTTGTGAGGACAATCTCTCTCTTCTCTCCCTCTCTTTTAAGCAGGAGGTCGAGAAGACCTGCCCCAATAGAATAGAAACATAGAAACATAGAAACATAGAATTTGACGGCAGATAAAAACCATTTGGCCCATCTAGTCTGCCCCTTTTTTTACCCCTCAGGTAATCTCAACCCTTTTTAATCCTTATTTAGAAGGGATGTATTCCCACATACATATTTAATATTTATGTCATGTGACTGACATCAATGGCTGACAATAAGGGGCTATATGTATATACCAATACCCAATAAGAAATACTTCTTTGTATGTCTGCCTTCTATTTCATTTACTGTATGTTTGTATATTTATATAGTAACAGTCTTTTTAATAAAGTTTAAATAAATAAACCACACAGTGTGTAGCTAACTATGCATAGGTGCAGTAATCAGCAGCTATATTGGCCATGGTATAAATATATAGAACCAGCAGATGAGAGAACACCATTAAAAAAGCTTTATATATTCCAGCAAAACTTACCTCTGTGCCTTAAACATCTAAAGGTCCATTCTAGGAATAGGATCCCAAGTGAAAGAAACCAAAAGAAGGGGTGACTATTTCCCACAACTGACAGAAATGGTTTTATGCAACACTTTTTAGTTATTTTTTCTTCATTTGAATCACTAACAGCTTTATAATGTGTATGAATAAATGTGATTATTCATTTTTTTACACGCTGTGTTATAATTGTATTGAACTTCCTCAAAAGTGAAGTTGACTCCCTCACAGGATTTTCCTTGCAATGTAAGAATAGAGCTTTCTATTTTATTAACAGATTACATTAAAATATCCAGATTTTTAGAAACACCGCTTAGGGAATCATTAGAAATTCAAGTGAAATGCCTGACTCACTGAAGATTTTTTTCCATATTCAGATTTTTTATTTACATTTAAAATATTTAACCATACCTAGAGTAAGCGCTAAATCTTATCCATATATACATTTAGGGGTTTATTCTAGTTCATTCTTTCTCACAAAATCCTTCTTAGATGGACAAAACCATGTGCACTGCAGGGGCGCAGATGTAACATGTGCAGAGAGAATTAGATTTGGGTGAGTTATTTTGTTTCTGTGCAGGGAAAATACTGACTGCATGATTTTACACTTCAATATAGATCTCACTTTGAAGAAAAACCCCACCCAAATCTAATTCTCTCTGCACAAGTTACATCTGCCCCACCCGCAGTGCACATGGTTTTGTCCATCTAAGAAGGATTTTGTCAGAAAGAATGGACTAGAATAACCCCCTTAATTACAGATATAATGCAGTTAACATTGCAATCATAGGGAGTTATTGTATAGAACTAAGGAATCCATTGGTTGGACATCACAGTCTCCCTGCATCAATAATCAATGTGAATATACAGTACTGTATATCTATCCTGTTTGGTAAATAGTTTACCATTAGAAGTTGTTTAAATTACTTCCAGTCATGTGGCTTCTTCAAAACTAATATTGTACAAACAAATATGTTTAATATCCCTTGGCATATTCATGATTATGCTAATCTGTACAGTACTGAAGTAGCTTGCAAATTCTCATTTGATTTGTGCTTTGTAACAACAGCAAAAAATTCTGAATAAATTATCTTAGATTAAGGGTCCTGCAAATTTAGTAAACTTGCAAAAAACGAAAAACAAACAACAAAATGAAGAGTTTCATGTAGGCTTTCTACAATAATTATTTTTATATTAATGAGTGAACATGATGGAATTTGAAGCAAGAACTTGATAATTTTATAGCAAGCATTTTATTAGATTTACAGTATTATACTTTTGCAAATTAATTGACTATGCTTAAGTAAAGTACAAGTGCAGCAATAAGATACTTATCTCTTATTTCTTTATAAAATCGTATTATTCTGTAGTCATTCAGCATGTTCCCATTTTATATTGCACCTTGACAACATTTACAGATCTGCAAGTTCAATTGTGAGCTATTTTGTTTTTACATGACATCTAAAGTAAGTACCAGCTGTGTGCAAGAACTTGTGTACTAAAATATAATCTCTGCAGCCTTTTACATTAGTAACTCTCACATCTCTTTCATTGAATCATGTGTACCTACTGGGTGCATTTTTAATTCTGAGACAAGATTGCAGCTTTTGAAAGTGTGCCCAGAAATGCTGTACATTATAAAAACATGGAAGTGCAGAATTTGACAGCTGATAAAACCTTATAGGTTCAGTGCTCTACCTTTTGATGTGTGGATGGGGAACAGAATTACTGGGAGAAGCAGTAAAAGGAATTCTATGAGTATAATGTGAACTCATTTTTTTCATGCAGTGTATAGATTTGTTCTTGCACAGCTTTTCTCTCAGCATTAGAGTGTTTCTAGAACTCTAGCTAAGTTTGGATAATGAAGAAAGGTTACTACTGGCAACATATGTTCTTTTAAAACCCTCATCTTAGTAAATATACACCTAAGACTCCCAGAAAGAAGTAGCATACTGTATATTTCTTTAACTTTTCTGGTACTTGTTTCCTAGCACGGCGCCCACCGCATCGCATACCATAAGGCATACGATGGTATGTGATGCGATGCGATGTTAGTCGATGTTATACAATTTTAAATTGTATACCAACAAATTGTATACCATTGTATGGCATATACAATGGTATACGATTTTAAATTGTATAAGCACCCTAATGGGTGTTTTCAATGTTAAATGTGCCCCCTATAAGATAAATAATTGTATAAGCACCGTAATAGGTGCTTACAATGTTAAAAGCACCGCCACGCCACCCGTACTATCAACACCAACCCAAAGCGTGGCGAGCCCGCGTGGGGCGGCGGTGCGCGTCCTCTGACCTTTTCATACCCCCACTATCCATGTCGGCGTGGAGTTGATTTTATATAGTGTGGCGAGCCACCGAGCCCGAAGCGTGGCGAGCGGATGCGGAATACTTGTGAAGTAATGCGCGTCCCCTCGCCAGGCTCGCTGCACTCGCCACGCTTCAGGCTCGGTGGCTTGCCACACTATATAAAATCAACTAGATGCCGACGTGGATAGTGGGGGTATGAAAAGGTCGGAGGACGCGTACCACCGACCCTCTTGGGCTCGCAGCGCTCGCCACGCTTTGGGTTAGCGTTGATAGTGGCGGTGGCGTGGGGGTGCATTTAACCTATTAAGGTGCTTATACAATTAAAAATTGTATAGGGGGACCATTTAACATTGAAAAAACCCATTAGGGTGCTTATACAATTTAAAATTGCATCGCATTGCATTGTATGCCATTGTATGCCATATACAATGGTATACAATTTTAAATTGAAAACAATGCCATACGACTGAATATCGTGGGCGCGTGCTAGGAAACAAGTACCAATTTTCTATAATATTTGCATAGCAAAATCAGGAAAAAAGCTTCAAACAATGCACTAGAGCAGTGATTTTAAACCTTTTTACCTTGTGGCACATTAAATAAGATTTGAAAATTGCCAAGGCACACCATGAGATCCTCACAGGGCAAAACACATTGGCCCGCACAGGAAAAAAACAAACCTATTGGCCCCCATATAAAAAACAATCACACTGGTCCCCACAGGTAACAAAATAAAATACAGTGTCCTTCTACATGAAAAGAAGAGTCCAGTAAATAACATTTGAACTGGTGATGGCTGTAAACTGGTATGGGCATCTCTAGATCTGGGGCACACTTGAGAACAGCTCAAGGCACACTAGTGTGCCACGGCACAGTGGTTGAAAAACACTGCACTAGAGATTCTTGGCTGTGACTTGCAAGTACAAAATCACAGATTTAGACTCAGTTGCACACAGATGTACACATGTTGCAAACACAGCGGAATGCATACACCAGCAAACAGTTGTGTCACTTCAAGCATACCTCCCAACTTTCACAATCACCGAAAATTGACCAGGGGGGATAAATGGGGTAGGCAGTGATCATTTCTGCTGTGCTCTGCAAAGCAGGTGGTAATCACTGAATAAATGCCACCTGAGGCCATACCTCAAAATATTTTGCTTGCTGTCATGTGGTCCTACAGCATGTTATACTTCTGGTGATTCCCGTGTCAAGCCACTTCTACAAATTTTTCTAGGGCTACTTTCTTAATTTGCCCCTGCATCTGACTCGTGTAAGCCACCAGGTCAAAATAAAAATTGAATGTAAAAATGATGCACCAGGAGACTATGCTGATTAATTTGAAATGGGATACTTTATTATATGGATAAGTTGTCCATGAAACTACTGATCAGGCAGAGCCGGCTCTAGGCATAGGCATACTAGGCAATTGCCTAGGGCAGCAGCCTATGCCTAGGGGCGGCAGCTCCCTGTGGCAAATCTAAGGGAGTGCCAGCACAGGCACCCCATAATGACAGGCTCCCCCTAATCCAGCCCCCTCCTACACAAACAGCGGCAGTAGCGGGGAGCTATTGCAGCTCTCTGTCTGCGGAGGCCACTCCAAAGATGGCCACCACCTTGAAGAAGACAGACACTAAAGGTTGGCGTGAGATGAGTGCAGCGCGCCCAACAATATCCGGCTGGAGCGGGACCTTCCCTGTCTCCTCAATGGCACCTGCACCTACACATCCCTCCACCCCACAGCAGCGCCGTGGAGGAACTGCATTCATATCTGTTCCTCCAAATCTTCCTGCGCAGGTCTCAGCCGCTCACATGTACCTTCCTCAAGCCAGAGCCTCTCGGGGTGCACTTTGTACAGCCTGGATTTCTCCTGCAGCTGGCCTCCTCTTTGCCCTGTCCCTGGATCCACTGGCCACCCTGACACCCTGCAGCTTCCCCCACGTATTGGTGAGTGCCCAGGGATCGCTGTACCCATCAACTCTTCTGTGTGTGTGACCCCCTTCTTTTGTATTTGTGACCTTCTGTAAACTGCTTTCCCTGTGTGTGTGTGACCCCCCTGTACTCCCCCTCATCCCTGGTGTTTGACCCCCTGTACCCCCTTCACCTGTGTGTGACACCTTGTCCCCTGTTACCCCCTTCCTCCTGTGTCTGTGACCCTATCTACCCCAATTTCCCTGGTGTCTGATCCCCTCTTACCCTTATGTGTGTGTGTGTGACACCTTGTACCCCAAAAAAATGTGTAATGGGCATTACGGTGTGTGGTATAATTTGTAATGGACATTACGGCATGTTATAATATGTGTAATAGGCATTACTGTGTGTAATATTATATGTAATAGGCATTTCTGCATGTGATATTATGTGTAATGAGCATTAGGGCGTGTGATATTGTGTGTAATAGGCATTACGTTGTGTGGCATTATGTGTAATAGGCATTACGGTGTGTAATATTATGTGTAATAGGCATTATAGTGTGTAATATTATGTGTAATGGGCATTATGGTGTGTAATATTATGTGCAATGGGCATTACGGTGTTTAATATTATGTGTAATGGGCATTATGGTGTGATATTATGTGTAATGGGCATTATGGTGTAATATTATGTGTAATGGGCATTATGGTGTGTGGCATTATGTGTAATGGGCATTACGGTGTGTGGCATTATGTGTAATGGGCATTATGGCGTGTGGCATTATGTGTAATGGGCATTACGGCATGTGGCATTATGTGTAATGGGCATCACGGCGTGTGGCATTATGTGTAATGGGCATTACAGCATGTGACATTATGTGTAGTGAACATTACGGCATGTAATATTATGTGCAATGGGCATTACGGTGTTTAATATTATGTGTAATGGGCATCATGGTGTAATATTATGTGTAATGGGCATTACAGTGTGTAATATTATGAGTAATGGGCATTATGGTGTGTGGCATTATGTGTAATGGGCATTACGGTGTGTGGCATTATGTGTAATGGGCATTATGGCGTGTGTCATTATGTGTAATGGGCATTACGGCATGTGGCATTATGTGTAATGGGCATCACGGCGTGTGGCATTATGTGTAATGGGCATTACAGCATGTGGCATTATGTGTAGTGAACATTACGGCGTGTAATATTATGTGCAATGGGCATTACGGTGTTTATTATTATGTGTAATGGGCATCATGGTGTAATATTATGTGTAATGGGCATTACAGTGTGTAATATTATGAGTAATGGGCATTACGGTGTGTGGCATAATATGTAATGGGCAATACGGTGTGTGTCATTATGTATAATGGGCATCACAGTGTTTGGTATAATGTAATGGCCATTAAGGTGGTTGTTATTATGTGTAATAGGCATTACGGTATGTGATACGTTTTCACGGCCCCACACGCCGTTTCCACCTCGAGGTCGGAACGGCGAGTGCGGGGGGCGGGGGGTGATTTTCAGTTTAATATTTGGTGGTGGTATCATCTGCTAGGGGGCGCCAACAAAAATCTTGCCTAGGGCATCAAATTGGATAAGGCTGGCTCTGCGATCAGGGCAAATAATTATTTAACCACATAAAAAAATGAGTACCCCATCATGTGTGTACATGCAAAAACTTATGTGTGTGGACATGTGTACATTATGTTGGTGTCCATATGGAAATACAGCAACTCTCTCTGCACATGTTACATTTGCCCCATCTTCAGTGCACATGGTTTTGCCCATTAGAGAATTATTTTTTAGATCCTTATTGATTATCCCCCTACTGTAAGTGTGTTATGGTTGCTGAATAATCTATACTTCTGTATCTAACTGTTCATTAAGTTGTAGAAATCAAGGGGTGAGTTAGTGTGATACTATATTTGTAAATATTGATATACTAGATTCATCTGCTTCTTCTATAGTAATCTTATACATAAAACTGTCATACTTACAAATAAAATCTCATGATTTATGCTATAAACCATACTTATCTTCCAAATCAAGGAATTGTCCCTTCTCATTACAAACATTGGCAGTGACTTTAAGATTGTATGGATTTGTGTTAATATACTGTATTTAATACAATTCTATAGCGTCCAATTCATCAAATCTAGCTACCATAGAGAAATTCTGTACTGAAATATAAATTAATTTACCCAATTCTACAAGTATCAGCAAGTAGTGTGTTACATTGAGAAAGAGAGAAGATTTACTTTGAAAAGGTATGCATCTGACCTCTCTGGATGTCCAAACAATTTTATCAATACAGTTAGAACTATTGGAAAGGAATTTCTGCTGTCTATACAAATCTCTCATTATACATACAGTAGCTTGGGAGGATACTATTTTAGAAGAAAAAAATGGAGTCTGTACAATTGCGCAAGATAAACCAAAGCTGCTCTGAGCACTAACCAAGTTTCACCACAACTTGAAACAACAAGTACAACAGAAAAAGAAATGTCAGTGTTCCAGGCGCTAAGGTCGGAGAGGTGCAAGATGTTGTCACTTACACTTTTAGTGACAGAGTTACTCCTATGAATGGGAATATCATAGAACCAGTTCTTTTTCACGGGTTATGTGATTGGTCCCTTAGTGCTTCTTCACTGCCTGTGGTTCCGATTGGGATACCAGAAACGGGTCCTCTAGTGTTCGGAACTGCGGGCTGCCCAAGCAGGATTCAGTGGTCCTTCCAAATAGCGTTACTGTCCTCCAGCCACGGGTACAGCTGCTCAATGCATTTCAGACCTTGTGGTCCTTCATCAGGAGCATACTGTAGCCCGTGGCTGGAGCTGTTTAAATAGAAGAAAAAAAGTGCCAAATTCTGTCCCTCGGTCACGCTGACCGGAAACCGGAAGTGCGTCATATGACGGCTTCTGGGAACTTGCGTTTCAGCAATCCCAGAAGTATGCGTTCCACAAGGCGATCTGAGCGCGAGTTGATGAAGCACTGACACCAGACTATCTCCTTGCGTTCCACATTAGACAGGAAATGTGCGTTCCACTTGATAAAATGGGCATTTTTAAGATATCATAAACATAAACAGATTATTGCAAATGTAAATGTTCATGTAGTCCCTCTTTCTCCTTTTAAGGTCCGGAACTTCAGTCCAAGTTTAAAGTGCAATTGCTTAGCAACCAGATCCGCCTTGTGGAATGCATACTTCCGGGATTGCTGAAACGCATGTTCCCGGAAGCCGTCATATGACGCACTTCCGGTTTCCGGTCAGAGTGACCGAGGGACGGAATTTGGCGTTTTTTTTCTTCTATTTAAACAGCTCCAGCCATGGGCTACAGTATGCTCCTGATGAAGGACCACAAGGTCTGAAATGCATTGACCAGCTGTACCAGCGCCTGGTACACTGACATTTCTTTTTCTAGGATACTATTTTAGAAAAAAAAAAACAATCTTGATCCATTCTACAGTGCATTGGGCTTTAAATATCTGTTTTCTGATCAGTATTCTAGTATACATGTTTAATTGTGTCTTTGATACATAAGGTGCATTTTATACTATACTTTGTGTTGACCGGTTATTTTATATATATTTATATTATTTAAAGTACCTTTTATGTTTAGAACTGTTTGATAATACTGCTTCTCACATAGGCCCTTATTCAGATCTGATTGCAGTACAAATTTGTTTGTAAAATGGGCAAAACCATGTGCACTGCAGGTGGGGAAGATGTAACATGTGCAGAGAGAGTTAAATTTGGGTGGGGTGTGTTGAAACTGAAATCTAAATTGCAGTGTAAAAATAATGCAGCCAGTATTTACCCTGCACAGAAACAAAATAACTCAGACAAATCTAACTCTCTCTGCACATGTTACATCTGCCCCACCTGCAGTGCACATGGTTGTACTGCAATCAGATCTGAATAAAGGCTATTGAGGATTCCACATTTATTTATTTATTTACATTTTATGATATAGCGCAACTGATTCTGTTGCGCTTTATAATAGTAGACCGTGATAAAACCAACTGGATAACAACAGACAGACTTGGAGGTTAGAGGGCCCTGCTGCAAGCTTACAATCTATAGGGATATAGGAGGGAAACACAAGTACTGGCATCAGTAATAGCATAGCTTGTAGGTCCAGAAGGGATGCTATATAAGACATAAGTGCCTCAGAGGGTTATGCGTGTAGAACTTAAATATGATAGGCTTGCCTGAAGAGGTGAGTTTTCAGGGAACACTTGAAAGTTTGGAGGCTAGTGGAGAGTCTTATTGTGCATGGAAGGGCATTCCATAGGATGGAAGCAGCCCAATGAAAGTCCTGTGATAGTGAATGGGAGCTAGGGATCCGTGCAGAAGAGAGACGCAGATCTTGTGCAGAGAGGAGTGGTTGAGATGGGGGATATTTTGTTATAGGTAAACCATACTGCTGGAGCAGTATGATTAATAGCTTTATATGTGAGTAGAGGTGTTTTATATTGAATACGGTATGATACAGGCATCCAATGAAGGGACTGGCAGAGCGGATCAGCAGATGATGAGCCTTACAGCAGCATTTAAAATGGATTGCAGTGGTAAGAGTGTGTTCTTGGGAAGACCAGTTAGGAGACTATTGCAATAATCAATGCGGGATATAATGAGTGCATGGATAAGAGATTTGGTAGTGTCTTGTGTGAGATAGGGTCATATTTTGGATATGTTTTTTAGATGCATGTAACATGATTTGGAGAAATTTTTAATGTGGGGAAGAAAGGACAGTTCAGAGTCGAGGATGACCCCTAAGCAACGAGCTTGTGGGGTAGGATAGATTATCGAGTTGTCAACAGAGATGGAGATGTCAGGATGGTAACTGTTCTAGTTGGCGGGCATATAATTAATTCCGTTTTGGAAATATTGAGTTTGAGTTGGCGAGAAGACTTCCAAGATGAAACTGGCAGAGAGACATTCAGAGACTCGGCTCAAAACCACTGGTGACAACTCTAGGGTTGATAGATAGATTTGAGTATCATCCGCATATAAGTGATTCTGAAATCCAAAAGAGCTGATTAGTTTGCCAAGAGAGGAAGTATAGATTGAGAAAAGCAGAGGACCTCAGACTGAGTGTTTCAGAACTCCAACTGACAGAGGTAGTGAAGAGGAAGTAGAGTCAGAGAAGCGAACACTGAAAGAGCGATCAGATAGGTAAGATGTGAACCAGGAAAGGGCTGTATCATTAAGACCTAGGGAATGTAGTGTTTGTAAGAGAAGAGTGTGATCCACAGTGTCAAATGCAGAAGGAAGATCTAGAAGAATAAGTAGTGAGTAATGGCCTATAGACTTAACAGTTACCAGATCATTCACCACTTTAGTCAGTGCTGTCTAAGTGGAGTGTTGAGAGCGAAAGCCTGACTGAAGCGGGTCTTATAGGGTGTGAGAGATAATAAAGTTTGTGAGCAAGAGTAGACAAGTCTCTCCAGTAGGTTGGAGAGGCATGGGAGCTGAGAGATAGGACAATAGTTAGAGAGAGAGTTAGGGTCAGAATTGAGGTTTTTTTTTCAGAATGGGAGTAATCACTGCATGTACCAGTAGCAAAATAAAGATTGCAGATTTTAGTTAAGGTTGGAATAAGCACAGGAGATAGATTTTTAATGACTTGTGCAGGTATAGGATCAAGAGGAGAGGTAGTAGAGTAGGAGGTTAAGAAGAGTGTGGATACTTCCTTTTCATTTGTGGGCTCAAATAAGGAGAAAGTGACAGAGGGTTCAGGTGGGGAAGAAAGAGGGTTAGAGGTTGTGGAGCATACCATTTCATCTCGGATGTTATCAATATTGTCCTTAAAGTAGGAGGCAAGTTCTTGTGCACTGATGGTAGCCAGTGGGAGAGGGTACAGAAGATACTTAAATGTGTTAAAAAGTCACTTAGTGTTGGTAGCATGAGAAGATACGAGAGATTGGTAGTATGTTTGTTTGGCAGTGTCCAAAGCATTGCAGTAGGAGTGGTAGCTAGTCTTATATCTGAGGAAATTTGTCTTGTTTTGGAGTGCCACGGTTGGCATAGAAACCTACGTGGGGTGTAATGGGTAGCTGGAGCCACTTCATCAAGGGCTGTTTCAAGAGTCTGTTAGAGGTGGGAAACAGCAGAGTCAGGAGAGGTAAATGTAGAAATTAGTGAGAGCTGATGTTGCAGGGAGGTGAAAAGTTGTGGAAAATTAATAGCATTATTATTTCTGCGGGTTAGGGTAGGCTTGCATGATTTCAGTGTCAGTGAGCTTGGGGTAATGGAGGAGAGCAAAAGGGTAATGAGATTGTGACCAGAGAGAGGGAAGGGAGTGTTAGTAAAATCAGAGACTGAGCACAGCCTGGTGAAAACAAGGTCAAGGCAGTGGCCTTCCTCATGAGTAGAGGCGTCGGAATAATGGGAGAGGCCAAGAGCGGAGGTTAGAGAGAGGAGTTTGGAAGCATGCAAATATAGTGGACTGTCAATAGCAATATTGAAGTCACCCAGGATGATAGTGGAGATTTCAGAGAATAAGAAATGGAGGAGCCAGGCAGAGAAATCTTCTAGAAAATGAGTTTTGGGAAGCCCAGGTGGGTGATAGATAGCAGCAACAAGCAGAGAGAAAGGGGAAAAAACCCTAATAGAGTGAACTTCAAATGATTTAAATGTGAGTGAAGGAACTGGTGGTAGAATGGAGTATGTGAAGGATTGTGACAGTAATATACCAATCCCACCTCCTTTACAGTTACCAGGCCTGGAGGTGTGAGTGAAGTGGAAACCACCATGTGACAGTGCTGCAGGCAAGGCCGTGTCTGATTGTGTGAGCCAGGTATCTGTAATGGCCATCAGGTTGAAGTTGTGAGAGATGGGTCATGGGTGGATGAATTGTTAATGCACAGATCTCATCTCTTGTTTAAAAACTGGTGGTCTATGCACTGAATTTAGAACATGCCCTATTCCTTTGTATCAAAAAAACTAAATACAACATGGAATTTTAATATATGGATGTGTATATAAGTCCATTATTTATTATTATGCAGTTATTAACTTATTGTAAAAAATATTCCCAGAGCAGCTGAACAATATTCTGCTGCAATACTGGCAGGCTTTGTTGGCCAGTTTTGGATGCAGCATTGATTTGGGTCTTTCTTTTCCAATTTCATAGAAAGGTTATATTTTAAAAAAAACTAAGCTTTTAGTTACATTATAACAAATTATTTTTTATTAAAATGAACTATTTTATTTTCAACGGTAAATCCCTGCTATAGCATTCTTATTAAATTGGCTTTACTTTTTTATTACAAGAAAGTCAAATAAAGAACTGTTATTAAAAAAAGGCCAATATTAAATGAATGCTTTATAGCTAATGGGTGTGTCAATCAATTAGCCATCTACTCATAAATTATTATAGTTCTTTTTCTGCCAACCTGAAGTTAATGGAATGCTAATTAATTAAAAAAAACTTTCTCCAAAATTGGTACCTGAACTGTCATGATCAACAAAATAAATATTCATAAAATGTAACAGTTTTTCTTTATCAATAAGACATAGTTTATATTTTCCAATGAGAAACAAGATGTCAATTAATAAGCATAGAATAGCCTAACTGTTATAATCATATTAAAATCGGATTCGGTATGAAATCCCAATGGCCAAAATCCCGATGGTGAAAATACCGACAGCTATTGACCGACGGTCAAAATCCCGATATGGTCACAATACCGACATTTAAAATCCAGACAAGGTCAAAATCCCGACAAGGTCACAATACCAACATTTAAAATCCAGACAAGGTCAAAATCCCGACAAGGTCAAAATACTAACATATAGAATGTAGACAGGTTACAAAGTCAACATGACTTTCGGTCCACAGGTCGCGAGGTCGATATGGGTTTTTTCACAGTTTTTTGACCCGAATGTCGACACAGTCAACATGGACACAGTTGGAAGTCAACCACAGCCCCTCGTTTTGCTCGCAATGCTTCGGGCACGGTTTGTCGCTGCACTCAGCACACTATTTTATTCTCCCACGGATCACAATGCTTCGGGATCGGTGCGTCGCTGCGCTGGGCACACTATTTTATTCTCCCACTATGCCCTAGTGGATGGTAGGGCATGAAATACCGCCTGTTGGCACATGTCCACTACACAGTTACAATCCACATTGTAACTAAATCTAATTCTCTGAAGCAATGAGCTATATGCATACATCACATTATGTAATCATGACCAAGGGTGATTTCTCAGCCCACCATTGCCCATAGCAACCACAGCATTGCTGATAATATTCCCCAGCCAGTAATGGAGGAATACATGCACATACAGGAGAGGTTAACACTCCTGTCCTTCACCTGCGTTAATATGTATATAACCAGTGCGCATCCCTCTACCCGCACTCCCTGGTTCCTCACTTCCCGGCGAACTGTTACCATTGTCTATACATAGAACATTGGGCAGCATAGACAAAACAGAACATGTCACAGGGGTTCACTGATGATGCGCCATACACCCGCCCCCAGTTGCTTAGCAGCAGGACGTCTCTGCACACAGTCCATGGTGCTGAGTGAAAGCTCCCTGGAAGGAGGCTAGAGGTGGGTTTGGTGCCTGCTGACATGCTATTTAAACTGTATTTTGTGACTGTGCTTTACCCCTAAAGAAAACTGGATTGGCTCCAGTAGAAACGGCTGTCGGGTCAGCCATGTTGTAAACCTTAATCAAACCCTTTTTTTTCACTTTCCCCTGCAAGAGGTGGGTAAGTGCTGCTATTATTATATTATGGACCTTGCATCATCAACTTGAGAAAACCTTGCTTAATCTGAGTGGCATTTTGCTATTTCAGAGCGATGGCCAATTGTTACTATTTGTACGCTTTATCGATGATTTATTTTTTATTGTGTCCGGATCAGTACACACTCTGGTTGATACTTTAGAAATACACAACAGGACTGGGCATGAGGCACAATTTACCTTTATTACTAGCAAATCCTTGGTCTGCTTTCTTGATGTTGAGATTAGATTGGTCAATGGGAGGATTGAGACTGGCCTACACATTAAGTAGACTGACCGGAATTCTCTATTGCTGCATGATAGCTGTCATTCTTTACCTTTATGTAGAGGACTTCTGTATTCATAGATGCTGAAGGTCAGACGGATAATCAGTGACCCAAGTGAGACAATCTCAGCACTGAATAATATGACCTAACGATTTAGACAGCAGGGTTATCACCAATTGGACCTTGAGGCAGCTAAGAATAAGGTATTGACTATTACAAGAGTAATACAACAGTGCCTTACACAGACATGTAATAAAACAACAGAGAGGATTATGCATTGGATCAACAGATTCACTGTCAATAGCGCTGGCACCAACAACTATATAAAAACCCTGTGGCCGGTTGTAAATAAAGACCGGGATTTACCTGCCATACAGAATAGCCGTTTGATGCCAGCCTATACACGGGGACGTAATCTCTGTGATAAGCTAGTAATAATAGATGTCACGGAATTGACAAAAAAACCTTTATCAACTAACTTCTTGACTAAACCAAATGGTTGTTACTGCTGTATTGGTTGCACGACTTGTGGATCACTTTTAACAGGTGACCACTTTGTGCATCCATACAGTGGAAATAAATTTTACATTAAGCCTGTCCTCATCTGCACAGCAAAGTATGTAATTTATTTTATATATTACCCGTGTGGTTATTTATACGTAGGCAAGACTGAAACCACTTTTTGCGAAAGGATGGCTATCCATTGGTTTGCCATCCGGACGGCCATTGCCACAGGTTCCAGTGATCAGCCAGTGGCTCGTCACTGTGCCACTATGGGACACACAGTGGCCAGTCTACGTACTAAATTAATAGACCATGTCTCCCCACTCAAAAGAGGTGGGGATAGAGGCAAGTTATTATTGAGACTAGAAAGCATATGGATGCTTATACTCGACACATTGGCACCTAAGAGTCTCAATGAGAAATTGGGACTACATTGTTTTCTATGATGGATCTCTTTTATGATGGATCTTGTGTGGTAGATTGTGGTGCCTATAATATTTGGGCAGTACAATGTATCATGCAGTTTCATCTATAATTTTGGCATGTAGTGGCTGATGTTTGGGTGTATACATCGTGCATATTGAAATATTTACAAACATATAAATATATCAATGGTGTGTGAATAATTATAGAACAAATAAATATGGTAGTTCATCATTATAACAGCATAAGTGATATTTTCAATAAGTCTAGTGAAGTAATTGTATTTTAATATATGTATTTTTAGTAATTTATGTGATACTGTATATGTTTATTTTTGTGACACTCATCAGTTAGCGCCCCCCGGCGGAGCATGGTGATCACTTGTGAACGTGCTGGTTTGCATCAACACACAGGTGTGCAGAGTTAAGCATGGGGAGGTACCTCTGATGCATGATTAGTGAAGGTGTGTCTTAGTATGTTCATAAATGTGCACTATTCATTGTTGTAAGTTGTTCCCTGATGACGGTTTCTAACTGTAACTTGTTGGAATAAAGATTTTATCCTGCAAATTGAAAAGTCAGACGAGTGCCAACTTTCTACGAATGCATATGTAGCACTGAGGGTCCAATGTCAGCACCGGAGCACTACACAGCTGTTGCCTCTATTGGAGTACCAGGTTCTCTATATATAAACATATGTAGACAATATGAAACAGACATTCTAAGGAGTCATGACGCATAAGTGAAACTTTTAGATTGCATGAATAGAACTTTCACCATTGAAATACAAGTCTACAAAACATGCTGTGTGCAGACTTGTATTTCCGCTTTACTCATCTCCTTTACAAGTCTAAAATAAAGTAGATATTACTTTATTTCCTCTAACTGAGGTCATTGCCTTCATTGTGTTCAATTTGAACAATAGACTTTTTAACATTATGTCATTTGGATTTATAATTTCTGAAATTGCAAAAAAAGTTAGAATCTAGTGCCATGTAATTTTTATTACTACTTTTCCAGATGCCAAAAAAGAGTTTTGACCTTGGTTAAAGCCTTAATATGTATATAACAAGGGATAATACAATGAGGTATTCATGAATCAGTGATTTAAAATAAGTTCAGAATGAAAATAACATTGCAAGTAATTCTTATAAAATGTGGAATATAATTAAACATATTATTGTTTTTGACACGTTAATATGTATTCAATTAATTAAATGTACATTCTACATACCATTGGAATGCATCTATCCAATTTTATATGCAGTGAAGGTATTTTTTTCTACAAATAAAAGACGTATGGTATATTATGCCGACAATGTCTATGTTGACAATGTGTAGGCTGACACCAAAAGGATAACATCTAAAAGTCCATGGTGACAAAATTTCAGCACAAGCAAAAGGTTGCATGGAAAAGGTCAACACATGAAAGGGTTGACATGAGTTTTTTTATATTTTGGTGTCAATGTTGACAACTAAGCAAGTGGACCCCCAAATAATTTTCCAGATCCCCTCGCATAGCTCACTTTGCTCACCAGCCAGAGGCCTTGCTCCCCTATAGCTGCACTTGGCATAAATTACCACTGCCAATCAGACTCCATGTTGATGGTAATTATGCTTGACCATGACAACTGGATGGCTTCAATTTTCCCCTTTTTTTACTGGGGCAACATCCAGGGGTTTTATACTGGATAAATTGGTTGGCTATCAGCGCACCGAATCGTGTTGGCTAGCAGCTGCACTGAAGGATGACTAGTCCTTTAAGTTGCACAATGGTAATAGGTTTTTAGTGCTGCGCCCTGCCCAAATGTTGTGTTGTGTGCAGTCTGGCAATAATAATTTGTCAATTGATTAATTGCAAAAAACACGCTTTACTTTTAAATATGAAATGCATATATATATATATATATATATATATATATATATATATATATATATATATATATAGTCACTGTAGGCTAAGCACGTCCCCAAAACAGTCAAACTGTGTCCGGTGCCAGCTGTAGACTGTTGCCAGTCAAATATAGATACTCATGCTGCCGAAGCAGCCGCAGCAGCACTCAGGAAGAAGTCACTCGAGGCAGGTGATAAACAGCAACGTTTCGATTTTATTTCAAATCATCATCAGGCTTAACAAACAGATAAAAACACTGACCTTATATCCCCCTCCAAGTGAATGACGCAACGCTACGTTTCCCACGGTCCCTGTGTCAGCGTCATCAGAGCGCGTCAGCCATGGCAACGCATCCCAGCCGGGAACGCGCTACCATGACACCGGCGCTGCGCAGTGACGTCACCTCGTCAGATTGTACGCAGAGTACCCGCCGGTCAATCGTATGGAGCGAATCTAAAAACAAAAACCCTCAGAGATAGCTTACAAGAGGGAAATATGCGGATCCAATATACGAAATACATGATGATCATACTGTAACATCAAATACAGAAAAAACATGATAAAGATATCAAATGGGCATAGGAAAATAAATGGCAGACATGACACAATGTATGGACAGAACAACAAAGACACAGCACACCATAGATTAAAGAAAGGCATGCAAACATAAATGGTCGTTAAGGCCATAAGGGTGCATTGTCCTAAGATGGTGAATCCAATGAGATTCACATTGAATCAAGGCTAAAGGACGATTGCCTCCACGTAAACGTGGAGGTATGTGATCGATAATGATGTACTGAAGATTGGCCATACTATGACCAGCCTGTGCAAAATGCCGTGCTACAGGCTGGTCACTGGTAGCCGAGGCTAATGCCGATCGGATGGCCATTCTATGATTGGCCATCCTTTCTCTTAGTGTACACTGGGTTTTACCCACATATTGGAGATAAGGTACACAATGTATTTGGTTGTACATGTGACCCTATGTCTGATTTTATCAATTTTACCAGTGAAAGGGTGGAAAAAACTGTCACCAATCTTCAAACTTCTACAAGTTATGCAGTTGAGGCATCTAAAACAACCATTGCGCCTACCAAGAAAACTGGACTCAGAGACAGGGTCAGGAGAACTGGAAATATCTGTCCTCACAACCCAGTCCCTGATATTCCTTCCCCTGGTATAGCAGGGCATCAAGCGGGTTTTAGACAACCCCAGATCCCGATCGGTATTAAGAATAGGCCAATGTTGTTTAGCAATGTTCTTAATGCCAGGGCTCAGAGGACTAAAGTGGTTAACCCAAGGCATAACCTGTGTATTATCGTTATTAGACACAGACTTGGAAATAAGTAAGGACGCTCTAGGGGTATTCAAAGCTTTAGTCTTGGCCCTATTAAGCAACTCCAGATCATAGCCACGTAACAAGAAATTATTGATCATGATATCAATTTGCAAACTAGCCTCAGCAGGGTCACTGCAGATCCTGCAGGCTCGAATGAACTGGGAGAATGGGAGGCCGTACTTGAAGGGTGCAGGATGAAAGCTATATGCATGCAATATGGTATTGCGATCAGTATCCTTCTTAAAAAGGGAGGTGGAGATAGAACAATTCTCCAACCTCACTGCCACATCAAGGAAGTTAACCCTAGATGCACTGATGTATAAGTAAATTTAAGGGGTGAAGATGAACGATTATGTTGATCAATAAACTCCCCCAACTTGGCCTCCGATCCTGTCCAGATCATGAAAATATCGTCGATGTATCTGGTATAGAAAATTTTTTTACCAGACACATCGCGATTATCAAAAAAGATTTCTTTTTCAGCCACAAACATGTACGCATTGGCGTACGATGGGGCCACATTGGACCCCATCGCACATCCGGAGCGCTGCAGAAAAAAACAACTGTCATGGATAAAATAATTGTGTGTAAGTAACATCAACAACAAATCACATACAAAATCGTCAGATGGACCAACATATAAAGGATTGGAAGTGATCAAGTCACGTACAGACTGGACACCCATCCCGTTGGGTATCACTGTGTACCGGCTCGATACATCGATACTGCACAAGAAACTACCCACTGGGATCGAGTGCACAGCCTGCAATTTATTAATGAAAGAGGTGGTATCAAGCAAATATTGTGGGTGATGTATAATGCAAGGCTGTAGAAGAGCGTCCAGATAGACAGCAGCATTCTGGAACAGGGAATTATTGGCAGCAATAATGGGCCTACCTGGAGACGCCGTGGGGTGTTTGTGTACCATGGAAAGGTGTATAACACAGGTGTTACAGGCCATAAAGGGACTAACGCCTCACCCAATTTCTTGCTGATAATCTTATCCTGTACGGCCCGATTAATGAGCCCACTGAGTAGGAAAATATACTTTTTAGTTGGATCCCCAGATAAAGCCTGGTAGACCTCACGGTCAGACAATTGTCTCGCTATTTCTTGCTTGTATGTCACCAAATCCTGAATCACCACCGCCCCGCCTTTATCAGCAGGGCGGATGATGATATCACGATTTTTAGACAGACTTTTGAGTGCCTGTAGTTCTTCAGATGGCAAATTATTGGGCAACCTCTTAGAATGAGATTTAACATAGATACCAACATCGTGATCAACCATTCTATTAAACGTTTTAATCGACATATTGTTGGACAATGGGTCAAAGCGTGATTTTGGTAATACTTTACGCAGTTGGACAGGAATATCAACAGTTATATCAACATCAGTGGAAAGTCTCTCAGGTATAGGTTTTAGGTAGTGTTCATGCAGCCGCAGCTGCCTACCAAGGCGGTACTTCTCAACCTGCCAGTCAAAGTCACAAAAGTTATTAGTGGGTACATATGACAAGCCACGACTAAGTACCTTGACTTCAGCCCCTGAAAGGACGTGAGATAAGAGATTAAATATTATTGCGGCCTCCTGTTGAGAGGCGGCCTTCCTGGCTTTCTTTTCTCTCATTCTCTTACCGCCCCGTCTTGTTCTGCGTCGTTGTCGTGAAGAAGCTGTTTCCTGGTGCGCACCCCTAAAGGGGCCCCAGAGCCGGAGTGTTTGGGGCGTGAATATTGATCATATGTATAATCAGAATCGCTGGTATTATATTGCTCGTCGGACTGGGCTGAACGCATTGGTCTGAAACGGGCACCCCTTTTCTGCTGGCGACCTTGGCCTCTGTGTTCAGGATTAGTCCATAAGTACACTGTATTGTGATCATAGTCACTGATTACTTTCTCCAATTTTTGGCGTTTATAGGCCAAAAGATCACATTTATAAGTAGCCAGTTGTACTTTAAGTTTCTCACACCAATCGACGGTTTTATCAGCTTCAAATAGCGCTTTGTTGGCAGACTCAAATGCAGCAGCTTTTTCACGTGTAACCTTAAGCTCCCGGCCTGCCTCCTCAATGACCAGGAGCATCAGGTCGTAGCTGCACTTGTTGAGTACTGCAATCCAACGTTTGCAGAATGTCATATTGTGTCGGCCAATTGTCGGGCAATTTTTGACCCTAAAGCCGCGTGGTATGCGTTTTTCCTTATAATAGTCTGTAAGGGTCACCACATGATAGAAAAAGTCAAGTTCCTTTTGCTTTAACTTGAGTAAATGCACCCTTATGGCCTTAACGACCATTTAGGTTTGCATGCCTTTCTTTAATCTATGGTGTGATGTGTCTTTGTTGTTCTGTCCATACATTGTGTCATGTCTGCCATTTATTTTCCTATGCCCATTTATTTTCCTATGCCCATTTGATATCTTCATCATGTTTTTTCTGTATTTGATGTTACAGTATGATCACCATGTATTTCGTATACTGGATCCGCATATTTCCCTCTTGTAAGCTATCTCTGATGGTTTTTGTTTTTAGATTCGCTCCGTATGATTGACCGGCGGGTACTCTGCATACAATCTGACGAGGTGACGTCACTGCGCAGCGCCGGTGTCATGGTAGCGCGTTCCCGGCTGGGATGCGTTGCCATGGCGCTGTGCGCGTGGGTGACGCGCTCTGATGACGCTGAAACAGGGACTGCGGGAAACGTAGCATTGCCTTATTCACTTGGAGGGGGATATTAGGTCAGTGTTTTTATCTGTTTGTTAAGCCTGACGACGATTTGAAATAAAATCGAAACATTGCTGTTTATCACCTGACTCGGGTGACTTCTTCCTGAGTGCTGCTGCGGCTGCTTCGGCAGCGTGAGTATCTATATTTGGCTGGCAACAGTCTACAGCTGGCACCGGACACAGTTTGACTGTTTTGGGGACGTGCTTAGCCTACAGTGACTTTGTATATTGGTGAATCCTTGTGCAGGATTGGATTCAACCTGGCTTATAGCACCCCGTTATTGCTTGAATATATTCCCGTTGTTCCAGTTGCTCTTTGGTGCTTTATGGACTGAGTCCTGTTGTTACCCTCACCATGGCTGAAGGAGGTGAAAGTGTGGATTCATCACTTGGTGTTAATTTGGCAAAATTGGCACAAGGCATTGCATTGACTTTTTCTGAATCGGAAGCAGATGACATCCTTTTTAAAGAACCTTATGAGGATACTGCGACCAAGTCACCTGAGTTGCTATATCGTGATTTACTCAAGTTAAAGCAAAAGGAACTTGACTTTTTCTATCATGGGGTGACCCTTACAGACTATTATAAGGAAAAACGCATACCACGCGACTTTAGGGTCAAAAATTGCCTGACAATTGGCTGACACAATATGACGTTCTGCAAACGTTGGATTGCAGTACTCAACAAGTGCAGCTACGACCTGATGCTCCTGGTCATTGAGTAGGCAGGCCGGGAGCTTAAGGTTACACGTGAAAAAGCTGCTGCATTTGAGTCTGCCAACAAAGCGCTATTTGAAGCTGATAAAACCGTCGATTGGTGTGAGAAACTTAAAGTACAACTGGCTACTTATAAACGTGATCTTTTGGCCTTTAAACGCCAAAAATTGGAGAAAGTAATCAGTGACTATGATCACAATACAGTGTACTTATGGACTAATCCTGAACCCAGAGGCCAAGGTCGCCAGCGGAGAAGGGGTGCCCATTTCAGACCGATGCGTTCAGCCCGGTCCGACGAGCAATTTAATACCAGCGATTCTGATTATACATATGATCAATATTCACGCCCCAAACACTCCGGCTCTGGGGCCCCTTTAGGGGTGCGCACCAGGAAACAGCTTCTTCACGACAACGACGCAGAACAAGACGGGGCGGTAAGAGAACGAGAGAAAAGAAAGCCAGGAAGGCCGCCTCTCAACAGGAGGCTGCAATAATATTTAATCTCTCATCTCACGTCCTTTCAGGGGCTGAAGTCAAGGTACTTAGTCGTGGCTTGTCATATGTACCCACTAATAACTTTTGTGACTTTGACTGGCAGGTTGAGAAGTACCGCCTTGGTAGGCAGCTGTGGCTGCATGAACACTACCTAAAACCTATACCTGAGAGACTTTCCACTGATGTTGATATAACTGTTGATATTCCTGTCCAACTGCGTAAAGTATTACCAAAATCACGCTTTGACCCATTGTCCAACAATATGTCGATTAAAACGTTTAATAGAATGGTTGATCACGATGTTGGTATCTATGTTAAATCTCATTCTAAGAGGTTGCCCAATAATTTGCCATCTGAAGAACTACAGGCACTCAAAAGTCTGTCTAAAAATCGTGATATCATCATCCGCCCTGCTGATAAAGGCGGGGCGGTGGTGATTCAGGATTTGGTGACATACAAGCAAGAAATAGCGAGACAATTGTCTGACCGTGAGGTCTACCAGGCTTTATCTGGGGATCCAACTAAAAAGTATATTTCCCTACTCAGTGGGCTCATTAATCGGGCCGTACAGGATAAGATTATCAGCAAGAAATTGGGTGAGGCGTTAGTCCCTTTATGGCCTGTAACACCTGTGTTATACACCTTACCCAAGGTACACAAACACCCCACAGCGCCTCCAGGTAGGCCCATTATTGCTGCCAATAATTCCCTGTTCCAGAATGCTGCTGTCTATCTGGACGCTCTTCTACAGCCTTGCATTATACATCACCCACGATATTTGCTTGATACCACCTCTTTCATTAATAAATTGCAGGCTGTGCACTCGATCCCAGTGGGAAGTTTCTTGTGCAGTATCGATGTATCGAGCCTGTACACAGTGATACCCAACGGGATGGGTGTCCAGTCTGTACGTGACTTGATCACTTCCAATCCTTTATATGTTGGTCCATCTGACGATTTTGTATGTGATTTGTTGTTGATGTTACTTACACACAATTATTTTATCCATGACAGTTGTTTTTTTCTGCAGCGCTCCGGATGTGCGATGGGGTCCAATGTGGCCCCATCGTACGCCAATGCGTACATGTTTGTGGCTGAAAAATAAATATTTTTTGATAATCGCGATGTGTCTGGTAAAAAAAAATTCTATACCAGATACATATACGATATTTTCATGATCTGGACAGGATCGGAGGCCGAGTTGGGGGAGTTTATTGATCAACATAATCGTTCATCTTCACCCCTTAAATTTACTTATACCATCAGTGCATCTAGGGTTAACTTCCTTGATGTGGCAGTGAGGTTGGAGAATTGTTCTATCTCCACCTACCTTTTTAAGAAGGATACTGATCGCAATACCATATTGCATGCATATAGCTTTCATCCTGCACCCCTCAAGTACGGCCTCCCATTCTCCCAGTTCATTCGAGCCTGCAGGATCTGCAGTGACCCTGCTGAGGCTAGTTTGCAAATTGATATCATGATCAATAATTTCTTGTTACGTGGCTATGATTTGGAGTTGCTTAATAGGGCCAAGACTAAAGCTTTAAATACCCCTATAGCGTCCTTAATTATTCCCAAGTCTGTGTCTAATAACGATAATACAAAGGTTATGCCTTGGGTTAACCACTTTAGTCCTCTGAGCCCTGGCATTAAGAACATTGCTAAACAACATTGGCCTATTCTTAATACCGATCGGGATCTGGGGTTGTCTAAAACCCGCTTGATGCCCTGCTATACCAGGGGAAGGAATATCAGGGACTGGGTTGTGAGGACAGATATTTCCAGTTCTCCTGACCCTGTCTCTGAGTCCAGTTTTCTTGGTAGGCGCAATGGATGTTTTAGATGCCTCAACTGCATAACTTGTAGAAGTTTGAAGATTGGTGACAATTTTTTCCACCCTTTCAGTGGTAAAATGTATAAAATCAGACATAGGGTCACATGTACAACCAAATACATTGTGTACCTTATCTCCTGTCCATGCGGCCTCCACTATGTGGGTAAAACCCAGTGTACACTAAGAGAAAGGATGGCCAATCATAGAATGGCCATCCGATCGGCATTAGCCTCGGGTACCAGTGACCAGCCTGTAGCACGGCATTTTGCACAGGCTGGTCATAGTATGGCCAATCTTCAGTACATCATTATCGATCACATACCTCCACATTTACGTGGAGGCAATCGTCCTTTAGCCTTGATTCAATGTGAATCTCATTGGATTCACCATCTTAGGACAATGCACCCTTATGGCCTTAACGACCATTTAGGTTTGCATGCCTTTCTTTAATCTATGGTGTGATGTGTCTTTGTTGTTCTGTCCATACATTGTGTCATGTCTGCCATTTATTTTCCTATGCCCATTTGATATCTTTATCATGTTTTTTCTGTATTTGATGTTACAGTATGATCACCATGTATTTCGTATACTGGATCCGCATATTTCCCTCTTGTAAGCTATCTCTGAGGGTTTTTGTTTTTAGATTCGCTCTGTACGATTGACCGGCGGGTACTCTGCGTACAATCTGACGAGGTGACGTCACTGCGCAGCGCCGGTGTCATGGTAGCGTGTTCCCGGCTGGGATGCGTTGCCATGGCGCTGTGCGCGTGGGTGACGCGCTCTGATGACGCTGACACAGGGACCGTGGGAAACGTAGCGTTGCGTCATTCACTTGGAGGGGGATATAAGGTCAGTGTTTTTATCTGTTTTTTAAGCCTGATGACGATTTGAAATAAAATCGAAACGTTGCTGTTTATCACCTGCCTCGAGTGACTTCTTCCTGAGTGCTGCTGCGGCTGCGTGAGTATCTATATATATATATATATATATATATATATATATATATATATGTTCAATGGATGAAGATGCGGTGACTATTGCTCTTTTATAAAATAAATATATATAATAATTGTGCTAGCCTGCACTTTTAAAAATAGTAAGTCACTGGTGATAATGTGGGCCTGAAACCACGATGCGTAACAAAATTGACTATGAATATAATAATAAAAAATTATCAACGTATATATGTAAAAAATAAATACATTTATTTGGGCAAATTGAAAAAAAATATATATTTTTTAAAAACAGACAAATATGTAAGAAAATTCCTATCCTAAAAACAATTCTTCTAAAAACAAACTCAAGGTGCAAAGAAATAGTGTAGCTTATCTTTTTAGATGAGGCAGGAGGGCTATAATGTACCAACGCGTTTCGTCCTTCTGACTTTATCAAGGGATCCTTTTATATATATATATATATATATATATATATATATAATCCAGAGAGAGGCCGGCACTCGGGTCTTCAGGGTAGATGCCCGTGGGTACTTGCTCCGGTGCCCTCTTAGCCAGAGGAGAAGGCTCCTCAGGAAGTATGTAGAGTGAAAGAAATCAGCGGCACTCAGAGACTGGAGAATCAGGTGAAAAAAATCTGGAATATTTATTCCATGTATATATATTTTTTTTTCATATATATTTTCGACAGTTTTTAACCAGATCAATAGAGGTTACATTTAATTCTACTCGCAAGAGACCATACAGGTGCACCACATAATTGACATTTTTCTCTCTTTTGTTTATTGTGATTTTTAGCATAACCACCCCCTTTTAAATTTGAGAATTTCAGAAACTGTGTGATTTCTGTGAAAACTATACTAAAAAAAGAAATGCATCTGACAGAAATACCATAGTCTTACTGTGTGTATAGAAAAAGATGTGTCCTGCATATATATATATATATATATATATATATATATATATATATATATATATATATATATATATATTTTTTTTTTTTTTTTGTTTGTTTTTTTAGATATTGGATGGGAAGTACAATTCATTGTAACAAGAATAATACTTTTTATTTTTTTATTAAAGAACATAAATGATATCAAAATATCAGAACATAACTCAAAGAAATCTAGGGGAAGCATCAAAGGCCCAAAGTATATACTGTATATAAACAAAAAGTTAGGAGCAAACATTTATATAAAGTCCAAATGGTAATGAGTTCCATAAAGTGTTCCAAAACTGACTACTGTTATGTACTTCAGTTGGTAGATTATCCTCAGTGCCAAAATCAATATATCAACTTATAGAAGATAAACCTTGTTTTGATGTATTCATTTTTTGCCATGCATTCCTTTAGAATGTAAGCCCTTATAAGCAGGACCCTCTTCATTCATGTGCTTTTTCCTTTCTTAAGCTATTGTTACCTTCATGCTTTTTTTCATGTCTAGGTCTCTGACACGCTAATGATAATTTCTGTCCTGTCCTTGTGTCCTGTCCCCTATTGCAAAAATATTTATTTACGATGTACAGATGGAGTCGCTCTCATTGTTTTCGCCAGTGCGCCAGCTGGGGTTTCTGGTGGCTGGTATGCCCCAGAGAATGTGGTTGCTCGAGCATCTCACATGCTTGCGCATCCCTGTCCAAGAATGGGGCCTGGGGGGTCTCCGATGTGCGATCACCCCATTCTCTGGCACAGGTAGGTGATAAACGCGACGTGTGCCACTCAAATGAGAGTGGCTCCATCTGTACTTGTCATAAATTACTCTTAAAAATCATTATTTTCTATCATCTATGTTTTCTGTTAAACACTGCAAAAACCTTGTAGTGCCATATAAATAAAAATTCCTACAATACTATAATAATGATAAGAAGAATAAGAATAAGAATACAGGTTGAGTATCTCTTATCCGAATATCCGTTATCCGAATAATTCCGAAAACCATACATTGCCGAAAGTGAAAAAAAAAATTGTTTTGCTAAAAACTCACTGGGGACATCTGGAACAGCACTACTGAGGACATGATATGTAACTGGCACTATATATGTACAAGCAAATGATTGCTTGCCATTCAAATTCAATATCTGAGATAGTACACAAATTTTGTTTCATGTTTTGAAACCTTGTTTTTTGAACAAATAAAATATATCGGTGTGCATTTCATGTGTTTGATGTGTTTATACAGCATAAATGCAAGATACTTCAAAATACATCTCTGAAATATTAAAATATTCTGAAATATGGAATAATCCGTTATCCAAAATTCTCCTGCTCCCGAGCATTTTGCATACGGAACACTCAACCTGTAATAATAATAATAATAATAATAATAATAATAATGTACCATCCATGAAGTAACCTTTCTGATATACTGCCAGGTAGCCAATTGAAATTGCAATTTGCTCTACATCCTATAATGTACAAGCGGCCCTCTTATCTAGACAGTAGCCTTATTGTAATAGATATGGGGCAGTCACATGCATATGCAATTGGGGATCTCATGTGATCTAATTGCCACTGATTGGTTATACACCGGGATGTAGAGAGGTAGAAAGAATATGCCTGTAGGTATTAACTAGTTTAAATATTTACCAAGGCAGTTACTGTATATAATTTATCGAGATGTGTCATGTTTAGTGAAGTCAGTACTTGAAGGGTGAGCTGTGCGGCGATTGGACGGCTGTTTGACAGCACTAGGTGGAGCCGCGCAGTATAGGCTGATGGATCCCAAAACATGGCCACCGCCAGCGGAGGCGACGGACACCAGCCGGCGGGGATTGTGCGCACATGCGCTGCTGCCGGGGATTCCAGCCAGAGACTAATCCAAACACAGACCTGTCATGGCGGCTCATATCTCAAGCCACCCAGACCCTGCATGGCACCGGAGTACACGCCACCACTGTCACCTGGTGGTGACAGTGTGAGAGTATGCACACCACCAGCATAAGGAACAGGAGTGGAGGTGAGCGCTGTGGCAGGAGACACGCTGACATAAGTCTTAGGGCTAGGCACCGCATAGGGGAACTGGGTTGCAGCCATGGTGGTCGTGACAAGATGCAGTCCAGTAGTAGTGCAGATCCAAAATAAGCCTCTAATGTGTTTCTCCACTGTAGTAAGAAGCAGTTTAACTGATTTATTGTTATATACTAAAGGGTTTTTTTTTATTATTTAAACTGCTGTTGAGTTTCAACTTTATAGAATTATATGCTTCCTGTCTCTTTTTTATTAATATCTTTGTGGCTTACTGTAAATGCTTTATTTCTAATTGATTTTCAATAATATATTTGACTTGGTAATTGGCATACATTTTCTGATTGAACTGGGGGTTTGCTAAAATTCTTCCAATTGGATTCCTTATCACTGCAATTGCTAGTATTTTCCATTTGTAAGTTTTTAGTGATAGGAAGTTCTTACCCTTTTGTCTGCTGCTTACAAACCCACAAGGTAAATATTTTTCAATTAAAGAGCATCATGGCAACCCAGTGGCATAACTATAAATGTTGCTCCCCCCTGCCAAAAAGTTTGTGGTGCCTCCCCCCAGGCTCCTCTCCAGCGTGCTTCTTCAGTGTGTGACGTGATGATGTCACATGCATAACGGAGAAGCTGAAGCAGGAGAGAGGAAGAGAGACCAGCATACACTGCTGCTTCCCTTGACTCCAACGCATGCCAGGCTGCCCTAGCACGCCCATCCGCCTGCCCATCCTCTACACAGTAGCCAATAGCCAGCCGGCTCTGTGTACAGTAAATTGAATCAGTGGGGGAATTTGTCATCTCTGCCATGGCCGCAACCGTGCTGTGGCTGACTCGCCTCCAGTGCTCAGTCGAGTGTGGGCCGGCGCCCACACAGACCCCACTGCTGCTTGCTCCCCCAAGTGGCTGCTGGGGCTGCCTTACAGTAGTTATGCCACTGTGGCAACCCTCATCTTCTTTTAAAACCCTCACTACTGAAACTTTGACCAGGCCTGCAAAAAAAAAAAAATCACTTTGTAATATTTTTCACGGCAATTGTATTTATTTATTATAAATAATAATAATAAATTCCCAATTTATTTACCATTCCTTTCACAACAAAAAATAGACTGGTTGTAGCCCACTTCCCTGAAATAAAAATACAGTATTATTGCTGATGCAAGATTACTTTTATGATTGTACTGTATATGAATTCAATTTTAACTTAAAATGTAATACAATTTGTGAGTTGAATTGTATGTATTCTTTATTACACAAACACTAGGGAAGAAGCACTTTTAGTAGTATGTTTATTTATAAGGCGCCACAAAGTGTCTGCAGCGCCGTACATAGCAAACAAAAAACAAATTACAAGGTAACGTACAGGGTGTGTTGAAAAATACAGTATGAATAGGGGTATAGCTGGTAGAACTAAAATCAGCATCAGTTCAGAAGTAGGTGTCAAAATTGTCGAGGAGACTGAAGATGAAGTAGAGGAAGGGAAGAACAGGACAGGAGCACAGGTGAGGTAAAGAGGTAGGGTGAGTACGTGAGGAAGGAGGACCCTACTCATAAGAGTTAACATACTAAAAATAGGTGGGTGGACGAACGAAAAACAATAGGATAAGTAGGAACGGAGGGGAACGGAGGCAGGATAGGAGGATCAAAAGAGGTTAGGAGGAGGGATAGGCTAGTCGAAAAAAGTGGGTTTTGAGGGAGCGCTTGAAGGAGGTAAGGGAATCAGAAAGCCTGATGGGTGGCGGGAGGTTATTCCAGTGCAGGGGGGCAGCGCGAGAGACTGATATCATTTAAGTTTTACAATAGTCTCATTAATACTATTTTAAAGTAAGTTAAACAGGCCTTTCAAAATATCAGTAATTTGTGGAGAAAAAAATAAGGGAAAAAAAGAAGGCAATATCTACACACAATAAACATATTTGAAGGCATGTTTAAGTGGAAGTACTTCAATAAACATTAACCTTAAGTAGTAACAGTGTGTTCTTATTAACAGATTTATAGGGTGACATTCTATGGGACGAGATTTGTGTTTTTTGGCAAAATTTTCGCAAAAAACGGCCGAAATTCCGTTTTCGCATATTTAATGAGATGCGAAAAATGTCAAAAATCGCAGATTTTCCCGCGAAATCGCACTTTTACAAAGTGCGATTTTAACTCGTGCCGAAACTCGCATCCAGATGTTTTCCCATTGAAAAGTATACAATGCGCATATTTAATGAGATGCGAATTTTGGAAATGTGTCTTAAATTCGCCAAAAAATCAGACCAGGTTCTGATATGCGAGTTGGCCAGAACCCTGCACAGATCATTGAGATCTGTGCAGGGTTCTGTGGTAAAAAAGTGTTATTTTTTTTTCTTGAAAAAAAAATGCGTGGGGTCCCCCCTCCTGAGCATAACCAGCCCCGGGCTCATTGAGCCGGACCTGGTTCCAAAAATACGGGGGACAAAAAGCGTAGGGGTCCCCCGTATTTCTGAAACCTGCCCCGGACTCTTGGACCGGTCCTGGTTCCAAAAATACGGGGGACAAAAAATATGGGGGTCCCCCGTATTTTGAAACCAGCACCGGGCTCCAACAGCCCGCAGTGTCATGCCACAGCCGGGGGACACTTTTTACATAAGGTCCCCCGGCCATACCATGAGCACCGTGGCTGGTCAGCCTTGGACGGGGTACCTGGAGGAGTGGGGACACCCCCAATAAAGGGGTCCCCCCCCCAAGACTTCACCCGTCCAGGGCTGAGGCCCGGGGCTTTCACCAGCGTCCCTGGCCAGTGGACGCCGGCCTGATGGTGTAAAATCTTTCAATCCTAACATTGCTTTATACAGGAGAACTACAAGTCCCAGCAGACCCCCCCGCAGGCTGGGACGTGGAGAACCACAAGTCCCAGCATGCAGGGCATTAATAGGCCCGCTGGGACTTGTAGTCCACCTGTAAAAAGAATGTTAAAAGAAAACACACACACAGAAAAGTAAAACTTTATTACATACACATCCATACACCTCACTTTTACACCCACATTCTTACCGATCCAGGATCCAGCGCTGGTCTCTCTGCAGCAGAGCCAGTCAGCCCGCACTATCAGCGGGCTGAACCGGCTTTCTCCGATGGAGCTAACAGCTTCTGTCGCGCTGCCCAGCGCAACAGAGGCTGAGAGCGTCTTCGGCTTATGCGTCTCCATGGAGACGCATAGCTCAGCCAATCAGGGCTGAGCTATGCATCTCCATGGAGACGCATCGCCCAATCACGCTCTCAGCCTGTGTCACGCTGGGACAACTCGACAGAAGCTGTTAGCTGCATCGGAGACAGCCGGTTGTCCCCGCTGTCAGTGCGGGGGTAGCCGGCTCTGCTGCAGAAGGGAGACCAGCGATGGATCCTGGATCGGTAAGTATATTTGTGTAAAAGTGAGGTGTGTGGATGTGTATGGGTACTTGTGTATTTTGGCGGCGCCCATCGCATCGCATACCATAAGGCATACGATGGTATGCGATGCGACGAGATATTGCGCGATATTGTACAATGCCATACAATTTTAAAATTGTATGACATTGTATATGCCATACAATGCCATACAATGCGATGCGATTAAACATTGTATAAGCACCCTAATGGGTGCTTACAATGTTAAATGCACACCCACGCCACCCCCCCACTATAAACGTGAACCCGAAGCGTGGCGAGCGCAGCGAGCCCGCGAGGGGCGGCGCTATGCGTCCTCCGACCTTTTCATACCCCCACTATCCACGTCAGCGTGGAGTTGAGAATAGAAAGTGTGGTGAGCGCAGCGAGCCACCGAGCCCGAAGCATGGCAAGCGCACGCGGATACCTGTGAAGGCCGCGAGGGGACTCCGATACCTGTGAAGGTATCCGCGTCCGCTCGCCAAGCTTCGGGTTGGGTGGCTCGCTGAGCTCGCCACACTTTCTATTCACAACTCCATGCCGACATGGATAGTGGGGGTATGAAAAGGTCGGAGGACGCGTACTGCTGCGCTCGCCACGCTTCGGGTTCATGTTTATAGTGGGGGGGTGGCGTGGGGGTGCATTTAACATTGTAAGCACCCATTAGGGTGCTTAAAAGCACCTTTTAGGGTGCTTATACAATCTTTCATCGTATAGGGGGCAAAAATCGTGTCGCATCGCATCGCATGTCATCGGGTGCATGGCATGCAATACGATTAAATTATTGCGCAAAGGAAATCGGGGGCGCCGCCAAAATACACAAGTACCTGTGTATGTAATAAAGTTTTTATTTTCTGTGTGTGTGTTTTCTTTTAACATTCTTTTTACAGGTGGACTACAAGTCCCAGCGGGCCCATTAATGCCCCGCATGCTAGGACTTGTGGTTCTCCAAGTCCCAGCCTGCGGGGGAGGTCTGCTGGGACTTGTAGATCTCCTGTATAAAGCAAGGTTAGAATTGAAAGATTTTACACCATCAGGCCGGCGTCCACTGGCCAGGGACGCTGGTGACAGCCCCGGGCTTCAGCCCTCGACGGATGAAGCCTTGGGGGGGGGGACCCCTTTATTGGGGGGGTCCCCACTCCTCCAGGTACCCCGTCCAAGGCTGACCAGCCACGGTGCTCATGGTACGGCCGGGGGACCTTATGTAAAAAGTGTCCCCTGGCTGTGGCATGACACTGCGGGCTGTTGGAGCCCGGCGCTGGTTTCACAATACGGGGGACCCCCAGATTTTTTGTCTCCCGTATTTTTGGAACCAGGTCCGGCTCAATGAGCCCGGGGCTGGTTATGCTCAGGAGGGGGGACCCCACGCAATTTTTTTTTTTATACAAACCCAAAATCGCACATAAGCTCAAATTCGCACATTTGCATGCCTAAAAATCGCACATTTTCATGCCGAAAATTTGCCCATTATCGCACTCAATCGCACTTTTCTTGCCGGAACACGCACCTCATTAAATATGCGAATCCAAGGCAAAAATGCGATTTGAAAAAAGTGCAATAATGGGCGAAAAACTGACGTGCGAAAAACTCTCATCCCATAGAATGTCACCCATAATGTCTAGATAGACAGTCAATCGGTTGGCAGCACATGGTTGACATGAATCAGGTCAACAGGTCCAAAATGTTGACATGGTCATAAGGTCAACAGGTAAAATGTAGACAATGCTTAAGTTTGACAGTTTCAAAACATCAACTTTATAATGATCAACACATACTGTATACTGTATGTTTGCTTTTTTCTGGATTGGATGGATTTACTATTTACATGGACTTCAAATGGAGTGAACCAGCTTCCCAAAGTATGGTGAGCGATAATGCCATTGAGGATATACGTTTCTATTAGTTCAGGTCACATATTTCTTTAAGTTACTAAATCACAGTAAAAAATTGTGGTACTCTTTACCTAGAAGGGCGCCCATTGCGGGCATCACATGTACATCGCATGCCATTATAATGTCATGCGATGCGACCGATGCGATGGCCGCGATTTTACATAGAAATACATGTAAAAATGTAAATTGCGTCGGTCGCATCGCATGTGACCAAAAAAAACGCATGCGATGCGACTGACGCGATTACCGCGATTTCCCATAGGGAACAATGTTAAATGTCCCAATTGACCCGATTTTCCATAGGGAACAATGTTAAATGACCCACAGAGGCCAAATAGGCACCCTGAAGTGTGAAATGGCCCCCCCAATTGTTAACGCCACCCCACGATCAACGTGAACCCGAAGCGTGGCGAGCGCAGCGAGGCCGCGAGGGGCGGCGGTACGCGTCCTACGACCTTTTCATACCCCCACTATCCACGACGGCGTGGAGAGTTGAGAATAGAAAGTGTGGCGAGCGCAGCGAGCCACCGAGCCGGAAGCGTGGCGAGCGCAGCGAGCCCCGCGCGGGGACACGGATACCTTCACAGGTATCCGCGTCCCCTCGCGGGCTTCACAGGTGTCCGCGTGCGCTCGCTGCGCTTCGGGCTCGGTGGCTCGCTGCGCTCGCCACACTTTCTATTCTCAACTCCACACTGCCGTGGATAGTGGGGGTATGAAAAGGTCGGAGGACGCGTACTGCCGCCCCTCGCGGGCTCGCTGCGCTCGCCACGCTTCGGGTTCACGTTGATCGTGGGGTGGCGTTAACAATTGGGGGGGCCATTTCACACTTCAGGGTGCCTATTTGGCCTCTGTGGGCCATTTAACATTGTTCCCTATGGAAAATCGGGTCAATTGGGACATATAACATTGTTCCCTATGGGAAATCACGGTAATCGCGTCGGTCGCATCGCATGCGATTTTTTGGTCGCATGCGATGCGACCAACGCGATTTTTCACCTTGCGATGCCCAAGATCAAAATCGTGGGCGCCCTTCTAGGCAAAGAGTACCAAAATTTTTGTTGACCATTTTGATGTAATCTATTTCCAAGTCAAACATTTGTACTTGTAGACCTGTTCTACAGTCTAACTTTTCCATGTCGACCTTTTGACCCTGACACATTTTGACCATATCAATCTAATACAGGTTGACCACATGGGGTCATCCTAATGACTGTCTATCTTCTATGCCAAAACCAATCACATTCACATAGAATAATAAACAAGCAAGAAGTTCACTTTGTTAATAAAAAACAAGGTATATTATTTGTGTTTAACAAAATAATTGTCAAGCAAATAGTCTTGTAAAATAAGCAATATTTAATTGAAGGCATGTATGAACTACAGTATGTGTGGTTTAGATACAATATTGATTAACTAGATTATACGTTTTACACAGATTTTTTTTTTTTTTCAAAAGGTATCCAGGAATGGATTTTACATTGATAGTTCAGTTTCTATAATAAAAAGATTCTCACACAGATTCAATAAAAGGAGTCAGATCATGCTCTGGATTATATAGTATTGCTTAACAATATTCCTTAGAAGATAAAGGTATTTGGATATTTAATGATATGATGATCTTGAAAAGTCTGATAAAATAAAACCAAGAAGCAATAAGGAATTTACTCCAAAATAACTCAGAGGGTGTATTGACTTTTAGGAACATCTGGTGTCACAAAATTATACTAAGGAAGAAAGTAATTAAATTGATTGCACAAACTAAAGGTTAGAAGAGGCAAACTGTACTGTATGTTAATATAATTGCTGTAATATTTATTAGCAACTAATGAAATTAATGGTAGTCCAGATAATTCCAAATTGATCAAAAAATGTAAACTAAAATAATATATATATATATATATATATATATATATATATATATATATATATATATATATATATATATATATATATATAGCTGTTAAGCTTCCCAATAAATGGTTGAAGCTTTCTGAAGTTACCGTTATTTGTTTTGGAGTGCCGCACCGAAAACCGTACGATATACACTACTTATGTGAAGGCACCCAGCCAGCTGTATACATAGGAGGTGTGCCGGGCCAGACAGTCTATATATATATATATATATATATATAGAGAGAGACTGGTTGGTCGATGTTTTTGCCGGATAGTGCCTGTTTTATGGATGTACGATGCATCGCCATTCGTTCTTTCATGCTGCGGGTGGTTTTGCCCACATAATACATATTGCAGGCACTATCCGGCAAAAACATCGACCAACCAGTGGCAAAACACTACAAGGATAGAGGCCACACGATGTCGTAGTTAAAATACATGGTGATTGATCACATCCCCCCCTCCTTACGCGGAGGTGACAGGGGAAGCAAACTTCTGCGCCTTGAAGCCAAGAAAATCTTTACCCTTGACACCATCAACCCAAAAGGGTTGAATGAGAGAATGCCCTGGAATGTGTTCTGAAATTCGGGACGTCATTAACACAACAACACGGGACCAACCCCCCTGTAATTCAGAAGAAGAGCTTGCATCAGATAGTTCCATCCATATAAAGAAACCCTTCTGAAGTTTTTTTCCCCTATAGAATGATCCCAATAGATTCTTATCCAGTTCTTCATCAGCAACATCTCAAGGTAGAATATATTGGACAATCCATTTACCAGTAGCCACAATGGGACTGTATATAACAACAGATCAAGTCACCTTTTCAGTTGCCCAGAACCTGCCCCCTTTTTCCCAATGATAATATAGCTTCATAGTGTGTTAGCATTTTCTAGGCACATTGGCATGTTTTTAACCTTTTTCATTACTTAATATCACTTCCAATATTTGTGCACAAATTCCCAGCACACACCACATCTAGCATGCACGTTCTATATTTTTTTCTGAACGGCACTTCTTGGGACACTAATAGATTAACAAAGCCGGCACTAATGTATAGTGTATAGTGTATCCAGTTTTTTCTCTCTCACAATATTGCTTTCCAGTTATATTTTTTCACGTTTGTTTCTGCACGCAGGTACTAGCAGCCGCCCAGGGCCGGAGCATATGTCGTATAGGAGGTTGCCACGGCTACGCAAGCATCACCATGACAACCGGACGCCGACAGCTCAGCCAGCCCTCCTGACCCGCGCACCCGGAAACACCGGAGGCGGAAGCGCCGGAAGTGCAACGAGGTGCACGAGGGACCGAGGAGAGCCATGGACGGCAGCATGACCTGGCACATTCACCTCTATTTAAGGTAAGATTAGCACCTCACTCTTTGTTCACACCTTGATAAAGGGGCTCAGCGCCTCGAAACGTCGAACACCATGTGACACGTTTTTTGATGTTTTGCCTAATACAAGTTTTTTATTGACTTTAAATCCGTGAGTGCCGCCTCCTTCATTCAGCTAATATCCATTCTCCTGGATGGCACCTCGGTCATAAGTGAACAGCAACCAGAGTGCCGACCGACCTACCACATATATATATATATATATATATATATGGAAAAGAAAGGGTGTAGAGGTGCGCTCAAAGGGTGGTTTCACCAGTCCACAATTTGTAAAAATACAAAATATTTATTTTTTACAATAAAACAGTTTAAAAGAGTACAAGTTTTGAAATCGTTTTGCACTATTTTTCATGGTTCAGTACAGGACTTCAATCACAGGTGTAACATGATCATACGATAAAACCCAACGCGTTTCGTCCCTTGGGGACTTCTTCAGGGGTAGTACACCAAGATCAATGAGTCTTTTAAACCTTGATTAAGTGTATAAACCTAGAAATACACTCTTGAGTGAGTGCTTTAAGTGATAACAAGGTCTCCGCTGTTAGTCTACCAATTCTGTGTTGGTCCACTCGATGGGAAACAGCGATTTCAGAACTTTAGGCGCAATAAACGCCTCTCCAGCTGATGTTCTTTTCCACGTTACCGTCAGTTCTAGATAACGATGGATAGTGTTCAGAGTTTATCTGTCTGTGGCACAGTCAGCACACTCCACGCTGACTGTGCCACAGACAGATAAACTCTGAACACTATCCAAAGCACCAGTCAATACTGACAGAGCAGGGGGCGTGTCAGGGGAGATCGTGCTACCATGTACAAGTACTGCAGTGTAAAAGACATACAATTACATACATGTTAAAAACATCGAAATGACTAGCATGTGGTGACAGATGATAACTCATGTCTGTTGCCAACAACAGTGATCCCTCCATCCAATTCACATTCACACAATTGTGCAGTACCAACCAACATACCTGAAGCATACAAATACTTTTTTGAAGGAACTGATGGCCCTAAAGAATCTTTCACTCAACTGCTTTCTGTGCACAGTTGATGTGGTGTCCTTGTACATGTCAATCACACACCAGAGAGGAATACAAGCAGCCAAAAGAGCGGTGGAGGCGAGTGATCTCTATAGTGGTCCAAATGCCCAGTTCTTCATTGCATTATTGGACTTGGCCCTTTCACGTAACTATTTTTTATTTGACAACTGTTTCTATTTACAATGTTCCAGAGTTGCTATAGGCTCTTGTGCGGCTCCGAGCCTAGCTAATATATTCATGCATCAAATTGTAAGGGACATCTTCTTGTCTGACCGGATGGTATCTGGTGCTATTGTTGTTTTCTTTCGTAATATAGACAACATTTTCCTTATATGAAACGAGGGTGAGGATAAATTCCATCAACTCATGTCTATTGCCAACAACAGTGATCCCTCCATCAAATCCACATACACATGTAGCCCCACAGTAGTGAATGTTGTAGATGTAAGGTTTAATCTTAACAGCAATATCCAATTAGTAACCACTTTATTCAAAAAGCCCACTGATCGCAACACCATTCTGCTGAGCTCAAGTCTCCACCCGCCATCCCTCAAATGGGGTCTCCTTTACTCCCAGTTCTTGTGTGCGTTGAAAATTAGCAGCAGACTGGAGGATGTGGAGAGTGAGATTGACTTAATGGCAATGGATTTCCTCAAAAGAGCTTATCCTTATAAACTGCTTAAAAACACCAAAACCAAGGTCCTTAATCTTGACAGAGTGGAATTCATCCACAGACAAAAGTCTTGAAGACAAAATTGTCTGGACTCAGAAATTCATGACACACAGTCAGATGTTGATGAAATCTGCCAGAAAATCTGGCCAATCATCGCAACCAACAAATCCCTCCCTGCATTACACAACAGTACATTTCTACCCTCCTTCAGGAGAGGTAAGAATGTTAAGAACTTTGTTGTGCACAATGATGTCAGCAACTTTTCCCCTAAACCCAAAGAGCATTTTCTGTCTCGCAAAAATGGCAATTTTAGATGCCTAGGGTGCATCACATGCTCTAGTTTAGAAACTGTCAACCACTTCTTCCACCCCAGAACGGGTGAGAGTAATAAAATCAAATTCCCGCTGACATGTAGCAGCAAATACGTCATCTACTACATCAAATGTCCCTGTGGGCTGCTTTACATTCGGAAAATGATCACACAATTTAAAGAAAGAATCGCCAATCATTGATCATCCATAAGAGCTGCGCTTGAGGGGAAAGGTGCAAAGCAACCAGTGGCCCGACATTTTAAATCCCAAAAACACTCACTACCATCAATGAGATATAAAATGATTGACAGTATCCCCCATCACTAAGAGGGGGCAATCGCGACAAAGCACTTCTCAGGCTAGAGGCTCAATGGATTCACAAATTGCAGACAGTCCATAGAAACTTAGAAACATAGAATTTGGCGGCAGATAAGAACCACTTGGCCCATCAAGTTTGCTTCCTTTTTAAACATGTTACCTCAAACCATATTTGATCCTTATTTTTTTGGAAGGATATCAATATGCCTATCCCAAACATGTTTAAATTGTACTACTGTATTTGCCTCTACCACCTCTGATGGGAGGCTATTCCACTTATCTACTACTCTTTCTGTGAAGTAATTGTTCCTCAAATTTCCCCTGAATCTTCCTCCCTCTAGTTTCAGTGCATGTCCTCTTGTTCTGCTGCTCCTCTTCCTATGAAGAATGTCTCCCACCGTTACTTTGTTAAAGCCCTTGATATATTTGAAAGTTTATATCATGTCCCCCCTTTCCCTTCTCCTCTCCAAAGTATACATATTAAGATCTTTTAGTCTTTCCTGGTATGTTTTGCACCATTTTAGTTGCCCTTCTTTGTACAGTCTCTAATGTATTTATATCCTTCTGGAGATATGGCCTCCAGAACTGAACACAGTACTCTAGATGAGGTTGTACCAATGACCTATACAGTGGCATTATTACTTCTTTCTACTGCGGATACCTCTCCCTATGCAACCAAGCACCTGACTTATACTTAGTCACTAAAATTTAGTGACCAAATCGGGCGCTAATATATTATAAGATATATTGATAATACTAGAATTTTACTATTCAGGTTGTGTATAAATATATTGAGCTGCAGCTATTCTATATGCTCAAGTGTCTGAGCATATAATTTGTGTTAGGTCCGATAACAAACTTCATACAAAAAGACCAAAATGTAACCACCAAAGTGGGAATTGCTGCACTATTTGTTTGTAATATCTTAAAGGAATACACACCATGAGTGAATGCACAGACTCAAATAACTGGATGGAAACTGTCTTGTATAATATCAAAGCTAATTTATTTAGACAAATATAGAAAGATGTAATAGGCAGCCACCTATAAACAATAAGACATAATAATGTACTAAAAATACAAGATAATTATTATGCGCATATATATATATATATATATATATATATATATATATATATATATGGCGGCTCACCGGTCGGCCATCAATCTGTCACTGCATGGCAGAGAGGTGGACCAGCCGGTGGCCCGCCACTTCCAGAAATGTGGTCATTCCATCTCCTCTGTGAAATATTTTATGATCGATCATATAGCCGAATCCCTACGGGGCGGTGATAGATCTAAAAAATTATTGATACGTGAGTCAGAGTGGATTTTTAGGTTGGGGACCATTTTTCCTGATGGCCTCAACGAAAAAATTGGAACTCTTTGGGCTGAGGATATATACATTTACTTTTATTCTTGTGGTTGTATCATATGCCCTGTTTTTCTGATATACTGTATATGAGTTAGTCTTGATTGTTATATTGTATCAATGTATGTTCATTTCATGTTTTTTGTTTTTGTTTTAGACGGGCTACCCATTTAGGTTCAAGAAGCCCTGACATCAGCCCCATGTTGACACTTGGAGATGTCGACTGGTCCTATGGTAACCATGACTCGGGGTAGCACGACACCATCTGATGACGTGCTGCAGGGAACATTGGGTCCGGGACTTCAGACAAAGCCAGTGGTCCCATGATGTGTTGTGGTCGGGAGCTGGATCTTATGGGTAAGCTGTGTCTTTTGTTTGTTTGTGCCTGGCCTGGGACATCCATGGACAGCCGCAGCTAGCGCAGTTCATGTCCGGTTAGGTGGCACGCATCTTTCACTGTGTTGTGGAGCGCAAGCCTCTGGTTGCCAAGCAGCCTGACACTTGCGCCGCATACAGGAAATTGATTGCTGACCACTTCCGGCGGACTGAGGCACGCTGACGGGGCATCTCCGGTAACTCCAAGCAACTTTGCAAAAAGTCCTTTTGGAGGGCGAAACGCATTAGTAGTTACCCCCCAGCGATAGGTGATATATTGCCCAGCAGCCTAAAAACATCGGATGACCATTTCCAGAATTTTATTTTTTATTTTTGCAAAGTTGCTTGGTTTCCATATTCTACGGCAGCACCATCTAGCCGTACAAAGCCGCAAGCTTGGAGTCTAGCCGGAGAATGCCAGCAGGAGTACTAATCCAGCGTGGGTGAGAGACGCGCTGTATTATCACTGACAGCGTGAGTGTGCAAAACATCAATTGCACCCACCTGCCTAACATCACAGCTAACTCCGTATGGCGGGACACTCCGGACTCGCAAGGTGAAGGACTGTGTGGAGGTATAGGTGAGATATTTATCCAACAACACACCACCCTCCATAGTATCTGCTCTTATATACAAACTGTCCCCCCGCGAGCTATACTTCATCTATACAGACTCCCCACTGTGTAGTGCCATGGCCCGGCAACACTGTGGGTTCAGCTCGGCTTACCCTTTCCTTACAAGGAACAATATCTTCTGGCAAATTTGCTATATATATATATATATCATCCACTGCCCTGGAAATATATCCAAAATTGGGAGGCAAATAGAAAGCCTATTTATATAAAACGTTTTGTCTATACAGAAATTCATTGTATAAAGTTTTTATAATTTTATATATATATATATATATATATATATATATATATATGCGCATAATAATTATCTTGAATTTTTAGTACATTATTATGTCTTATTGTTTATAGGTGGCCGCCTATTAAAATTTTCTATATTTTTCTAAATAAATTAGCTTTGATATTATACCAAGACAGTTTCCATCCAGTTATTTGAGTCTGTGCATTCACTCATGGTGTGTATTCCTTTAAGATATTACAAACAAATAGTGCAGCAATTCCCACTTTGGTGATTACAAGCAACTGACTTGCCTTCTTCGTTGCTTTGTTACATTGCCTACCTGCCTTTAAGTCCCTTGAAATAGTGACACCTCAGGGGCAAATGCAGAATTTTCAGAAGGGGGTTTCCAGAGGGGGCAGAGCAAAGCACGGAGATGGACACTTAGGTGACCCAGTATATGCCGAGTCAGTCAAAGTTTTATAGATAGACCAAATGTATATAAATAATAATTATATATATATATATATTTAACAGCAGTGTAGACCCCTGGGCATAGCAATGTATTGGGGCCAGTAGCGCACGCAGGGGGGGTTTCTGAGTACCCAGAAACCCCCCTAGGAGTCTAAGGACCCTAGCCTGAAAGCTGAAGGTCCCCTCTTTCCAGGGGTACAAGAATTTTAAAAATCGGCCCTTGGGAACTGGAGATATCTGACTTCAAAGCAGTGGTCCCCATCCAAGCCTGTTAATTGCTCTTCCCAGTGAGATATTTCAGGTTCTGTCCGACTTAGAGTTTTTCTGAGGGTATATTCCAAAAGCTGGGACTCTCCCCCTTTGAGGGAAACTAGTAGCTTTTCTCTGCTGTGCCCAGAACCAGAATCAGCCTTCCAGCAGCTGGTTACTGCTCCAGCTCCACACACCTGGTATGTAGTTTTATATTCTCGTTGGCAGATTGCTCTACCTCCTGAACTCTGATCCCCTAGTCCCCAGTATCATTCGGTAGGTGGGATTCTCTAGTTTTTAATTCCATTAAAATCTTAGAAATCTATTTCTGGGAACTGGAGATATCTGCAGTCAAGCAAGCTGTCCTCCCACCAGAAAATTATGAATAATAAGCCCACTCCACTATACACCCCTCCTCTGCATATTAAACATCCTCTACCACCCTGGAAGTTATGTATCAGGGCCCCTTCATTCAGCCCAATGCCCCCTTCTCCCACCTCATCTCCCACCATCTGTGCAGTAAAGGGGTAATTAGTGGAAATTACTGATCCAGGCCCTACATGCTGAGCGGTTGATATAATACCCCCTACCACCCGGGGGACATCAAAGCTTTCCCCACCCCTACCGCTGGAGGATCAGTAGGTGCCCCAATACATTGCTATGCCCAGGGGTCTACACTGCTGTTGACGCCCCTGTACATATATATATATATATATATATATGTATGTGTACATATATATATATATATACTGTATATATATTTTATTATTTATATACATTTGGTCTATCTATAATACTTTAACTGACCCGGCATATACTGGGTCACCTAAGTGTCCATCTCCGTGCTTTGCTCCGCCCCTCTGGAAACCCCCTTCTGAAATTCCTGCGTTTGCCACTGGGGGCCCCTACTTGTCCTCCAGCGGTAGGGGTAGGGGGTGCTATGAGCGGAAGCTTTGATGTCCCGCAGGTGGTAGGGGGTATTATATCAACCGCTCCGCATGTAGGGCCTGGATCAGTAATTTCCACTAATTACCCCTTTACTGCACAGATGGTGGGAGATGGGGTGGGAGAATGGGGCATTGTGCTGAATGAAGGGGCCCTGATACATAACTTCCAGGGTGGTAGAGGATGTTTAATATGCAGAGGAGTGTATAGTGGAGTGAGCTTATTATTAAGAATTTTCTGGTGGGAGGACAGCTTGCTTGAATGCAGATATCTCCAGTTCCTGGAACTAGATTTCTTAGCTTTTAATGCAATTAAAAACTAGAGAATCCCACCTACCAAATTCTATTGGGCACTAGGGGATCAGAATTCAGGAGGAAGAGCAATCTGCTAATGAGAATATAAAACTACATACCAGGTGTGTGGAGCTGGAGCACTAACCAGCTGCTGGAAGGTTGATATCTCTGGTTCTGGGCACAGTAGAGACAAGCTACTAGTGTCCATCGGATTCGGCATGAAAAGCCGGCGGTCGGGATCCCGGCGTTCAAAATCCCGACGCCGGAATCCCGAACGCCGAAATCCTGACAAGGGGGGGATGTGGATAGCCCCCCCTTGCGGGCTCGCTGCGCTCACCACGCATCGGGCCCAGTGCCTCGCTATGCTCGGCACACTAATTTATTCTCCCTCCGTGGGTGTCGTGGACACCCACGGGGGGGAGAAAGTGTCGGGATTTCGGCGTTCGGGATTCAGGCGTCGGGATTTTGAACGCCGGGATCCTGACCGCCGGAATTTAAACTGCATCCCTGTCCATCAAAGGGGGAGAGTCCCAGCTTTTGGAATATACCCTCAGAAAAACTCAAGTCAGACAGAACCTGAAATATCTAACTGTGAAGAGCAATTAACAGGCTTGGATGGGGTCCACTGCTTTGAAGTCAGATATCTCTGGTTTCCAAGGGCCGATTTTTACAATTCTTGTACCCCTGGAAAGAGTGGACCCTCAGCTTTCAGACTGGGGCCCTTAGATTCCTGGGGGGTTCTGGGTACTCAGAAACTCCCCCTGCGTGCGCTACTGCACCTAGATCCCTCTCTTCCTCCATAGTTTCCATTAAAGTGCCATTTATACTATATTTAGTCTTTGGATTTTTGAGACCCATGTGCATGAATTTACATTTTTTGGCATTAAACTGTAGTTTCCATGCTCCTGGTTGCACCCCTCCTGGTGTGTCTACCCTGTTGCATACCTTTGTGTCATCTGCAAAAAGGCACATTTTACCCTCAATTCCATTTTTAATATCACCAATAAAGATATTAAAAAGCACTGGTCCAAGTACAGATCTCTGGGGTACCCCACTTGTAACCTTTCTCTCCTTTGACTGTACTCCGTTTACTACAACTCTCTGTTTTCTGTCCTGCAACCACGCTCTTATCCATTCAACTATCTTAAAATCCAATATCAAGCTTTCACGTTTATTTAACAGTATGCGATGTGGGACAGTGTCAAAACCCTTACTAAACTCTAGATAAGCTACATCTACAGACCCACCTTAATCTATTACTTTAGTCACCCAGTCAAAAAAGTCAATAATATCCCATAGGAATTAATGAGCAAATGTTACTAACATGCTTTCTCTAAATACACACTTTGTTTCCATTTAGTAATCATGTTGCAGTGAATAACACTGTATCACACCACTCAGTGGCGTAAGTTCGTCCCAGTTGCCCGGAGGCAAGATAAAAATTGGTGCCCCCCCCCCCCTCCCCAACACACACACCATCTTATATAAATATATGTATGCATGTACAGTATGTATGTTATGGATATTATGTTTAGAATAAAGAGTGTGACATCTATGGTCCTGCTAGGAGAAGAAGACAGCCACTGAAGCGATATCAATGGCTTTCAATTAACTGATTCAAACTCACAGTGGAGGAGAGGTGCCCCCTTGGGAGCAGGAGCCCGGCGGCAGATGACTCCATTGCCTCCCAGAGTTCTGCCTCTAACACCACTCCATCAGTACGAGCCCTCTGCTCTGTGCAAGTCAGCACTCATGTCCCTTTGATCTAACAGATCCTCTTTGATCTGCTCATTGTGCAATTATTTGCTTGTTATCTAATCACATTGAATTATCATGATCCCATTAAGCCGGATCAGGTACCGTGATCTTCCCGCTAGCATTGTCTGACAGCGCAAAGTTTTGCCTTTTGTAATTTGCTATTTATGCTTCTATTATCATCTGTCACCACATGCTAGTCATTTCACTGTTTTTAACATGTGTGTAATTGTATGTTTTGCACATTGCAGCACTTGTACATGGTAGCAAAATCTCCCCTGATACGCCCCCTGCTCTGACAGAATTGACCGGCACTTTGGCACTCGTATGACGTCGTCGTTGAGCACCTTGGATGGTGCACATACTGGGAGTAGCATTCAATTGCACTGGGTGTCAGTCAATTGATATCAATCTGTATGTACAGTAAGTACCTGATTTGCTGTACTTTATGTCTTGATAAAGGGTCAAGGACCTGATAATGTTGACATTATCCACCCAAGTGGGTTTCTTTATATATATATATATATATATATATATATATATATATATATATATATGTATGTATATCAGCATCTACCCCGGCACTTGTGTGGTATTATTACCCGTGAAATGTCTTGCTCCAGTGCCATCCATGACAAAGAGTCCATGAAGTGTAACGAAATAAGGCGGTACTCAACAGTCTTCCATGCAGTGAAAAATATACTATATATTCCAACATATGTTTCGGGCTTTAATGCCCATCGTCAGGGACAAAGAGTTTTCAAACAAGTGAAACATTTATACATGAGTATACATGAAAACCCGCCCACCCTTGATAAAACATACCTGTGCTCCAGACCTCAGCTTCCTCCCCCATCAGTGTCCATGCTTCCATCTCTGATGCGCACATAAGAGGCCACCGACATCTGGCGCACACATGATGCATTGTCATAGAAACCCAAAAAGTTAAAATGATCTGAAACAATGCAGATATATCACTAAAAACAGTGACCCTCTAAAGCTGGTTTCACATTGCCAACCTGCTTTCAACTCTTAAAACAGGTCAAAGGCCAGTTAAACCCCTTTCATATAGCATGTTGTAAATGGTATATTGCAGTTTCAATACAGTTTTTGTACCTTTCAGATTCAATCCGTTTCACCCATAGAAAGCCATACAATGTCATTTTAAATGTTTTTTTCCTGCTTGTGGGCGGGGATCAAGTGTGGTTATCATTTGTAGCAAATACCGTTTCTAAGCTGTTCAGACTGCAGGGAAAACGGCTCAGAAATGTGTAGGCTCCTGCTTTTAACAAGTTTCAAAATAGCGGTATTCTGTAACCAGTAAATTAACAATGAAGCTTTCACACTGCAGCTGTTCCCGTTTTAAAACAGTAAAAAAACGGTAATATATCATGTTAAAGGTGCAATGTGAAATGGGTATAAATGAGCAATGATACCTGATATAATGAACAATCTGTAACCATTTATATCATACTGTTGTAAAAATACACTTGGCTTCATGAAGAGTAGCTGTTTTATTCTAGTATTGTGTTATCATTTATATTTAATTAAAAAAATAAATGACAGTTCCAAATACTTATTTAAAACTTTAGGGGCTAAGGTGTCCAACCGGTGGATCCACCTACTCTCTAGCTGCAATAACATTTTATTTCTATTGCTGCCCCTTTTAGGTGTAGGTACATGGTCGATTAATTTTGACTAGATACTAATCACCGCATGTTTAAATAACATGCAATGCCTAGCTTCCGGCTGATCACTATTCCCGCTGGAGATGGTCGTTCTGATAGCCAAGCGATGATTGGCCATCCTCTCTATGAAGGAAGTGATGGTTTTGCCCACATAAACCAAGCCACATGGGCATGTTAATGAATTTATTACAAATTTAGACATACACGTAAGCACATGATGGATGGCAAATTTTTTCCGTGGGTGAAAAAAATGATCACCGATTGTCTTTGCTCTACAGGTTGTACAAACAGTGCAATGATGACAACCTGTTTAGACAGTAAAGAAATGTGTTGGTTTGTTACCAACCTGTAAATCATTAACATCCAATGACTGTTTTAAATTCCTGCCATTGCTATAAGCCGGCATCAATCTGGACCCAAAAAGAGCTGGTAATTCACGGTTAGTGCTTACCACTGGCCATGTGTTATTAACCCTCTTAGTGGCTTCTTTGCTAATGTCTGAAAATTGGTTGACTCAGGGAATTGTTTTTTCTCTAGATGTATCCATCTTCCAACTAGAGGATAAACATTCCTCCCTGGTCAATTTAAGAACCCTATTCTTGGTGGCCAATAAATCCCTCCTTGGGTAACCTCTTTGTTCAAATTTGACCACCATAGCATCAAGGGCGGCACCAATTTTATCCTGCTTGCTGGTGATATGTCGTACATGAAGCATCTGTTAGAATTTCTGAGTGGTAATGGATGAAAGCTACTATTGACAAGTATTGTGTTTCTATCAGTTTCCTTAGCATGTATTGCTGTTGAGATTACACCATCCTTGATTTCTAAATGTACATACAGAAAATTAATCTCGCGAGGATTTATATAAAATGTAAACTGTATTGTCTCCATTTTAGCGTTATGCCTTTCAATTAATTCCTTCAAATAAACTGGGTCACCTGACCACACAATGAATCTCACAAAGTATGAGATATTAAGACTAATCAAGGGCTGCAAGAAAATCTTACATTCCTGCTGGCACATAAAAGTGTTGTCATATTATGGGGTCACATTCGACCCTATCACACAACCTAAACACTGCTATAGTACTTGCCAAGAAAAAATAATTGCATGTAAGTGTTAACCTCAATAAAGCGAAAAAAAATGCAATTGGTGGACCCATGTATTCAGAATTGCTCATCGATAATTTTTCCACAGCCTCTATACCTAACTCATGAGGTATAGAGGTATAGAGACTAACCAAATCAGCACTGCAGAGGACTGTGTGTGATGGTCCCTGCCGCAAATCGCTCAACCCCAATAAATCAGTGGTGTCATGTATATAGGAAGAGGTCCATTGAATACAAGGATTAAGGAATGAGTCCAAGTACATGGAAATGGGCTTGTACATGGATCCCCTGCAGAAATTATAGGTCTGCCATGGGGATCCACTAGGCGCTTATGGACCTTAGGGAGGTTATAAAAGAGTGGTGTTAGTGGAAAATCAACTCTTAAAGCATTGAAGAGATGCAAAGAAAAACCCGTTGTGGTGCAAATGCACACTCCATATTATTAATCAATCAATCAATCAATAACAGAGGTTCTTGGTATATCATTTGGCCAAGAAATATTTGCCCACCAACCAGCTTCATGGTAACCTCATTTCTGGTGGGTCCCTAATACTAAGTTTGGATCTGGGGCGCGGAACCCCAAAAAGGCCAGCATAAGCAAGTTACCCCAGGGCAGCACACAAGTGAAAAAACTAAGCTAGAAGTGTGTTAATAAGAAAGTAGCAGAAGCTAGAGGTTAAAATGTGTAGTGCTAGAGACAGTAAAATATTAGTGAAAATTAAATAGTGCTAAATAAATGTTAGGGTGTGCCATCTCGAAAGCAACTCGGTTACACCAACCCAAAGGGGAGCCGCGCCCCAAATCCATCCCCAAGACTAGCAATAAGTGTAAATTTTTAGGTCTTACCTTCATTGCGCCTACAGTTTCCAGTCTGTGGCTACCAGGGACCAAGCTGGTGAAATAATATTTAGATCAGGTGGGCGGGGTGCTACTCTAAGTTGAAGGAGTCCCAACCTTCAGGTGTACAGGTGTACACAATTTTAGCTTATGGGGGGGGGGGGGAATCTTAGAATGCACACCCAATATACATGAGGTGCTATCATGCTAGGACTTGTAGTTCTGCAAAGAAAAACATGTGGTACAGATGCACACTCCTTATTATTAATCAATCAATCAATCAATAACAGAGGTTCTTGGTATATCAATTGGCCAAGAAATATTTGCCCACCAACCAGCTTCACGGTAACCTCATGTAATTTGGACATGCTGTGGCTAGTATCCGATCTAAGTTAATCGACCTTGTCCTTACACCTGAAAGGGGTGGCAATAGAAATAAAATGTTATTAAAGATTTTTATGAGTATTTGGGACTGTCATTTTTTTAATGAAATATGAATACCACAATACTTGAATATATCAGCAGTTCATGAAGCAAAGTGTATTTCTACAACAATATGATTTAAATGGTTACATATTATTTAATATATTGTACTATGGCCCTTATTCAGATCTGATCGCAGTACAAATTTGTTCTTAAAATGGGCAAAACCATGTGCACTGCAGGTGGGGCAGATGTAACATGTGCAGATAGAGTTAGATTTGTGTGAGTTATTTTGTTTCTGTGCTGGGTAAATACTGACTGCTTTATTTTTACACTGCAATTTAGATTTCAGTTTCAACACACCCCACCCAAATTTAACTCTCTCTGCACATGTTACATCTGCCCCACCTGCAGTGCACATGGTTTTGCCCATTTTGAGAACAAATTTTACTGTGATCAGATCTGAATAAGGGCCTATGTATCATTGCTCGCATAGAGGGTAACTTTTTTTTCAACAATGTATCTGTATTGTTTCTATGACAATGCATGGTATGTGTGCGCCAGTTGTCAGCGGTCTCTTACATCAGAACAGTGTGCCCCGGAGACGAAGGCATGGGCACTGATGTGGGAGGAAAGTGAGGTCTTGAGCACAGGTATGTTTCATCACGGTTGGGCGGGCTTCATGTGTCCTCATGTAGAAATATTTTACGTGTTTGAACACTATTTGTCCCTGTCAACAGGCATTAAAGCCCGAAACTTATGTCAGAATAAACTGTATATTTTTCACTGCTTGGAAGACTGTTGAGTGCCGCCTCATTTTGTTAAACTATATATATATATATATATATATATATATATATATATATATATATATATAAAGAAACAGAGAAACAGCGGCACTCAAAAGGTCTTGTATAAATCCTTTAGTGTTGTAGTTTCATAACAACAATGATTAGAATGAAAAAATACTGCACATGGATCAAACTCTCCGACGTTTCAATGCAGCAAGCATTTTCCTCAAGGAGCCATGTCAGTTCAAAACATATACACACAGATTGCTGCTGTGACAGTGTCTTTATACTCACCACTCCTGGTCCAAAGCGGGAGTCTGCTGCAGCGTGGAGACAGCCGGCGTCTCCGTCAGCGTGTCCCCCGCTGATGACGTCACTGCGGTCACGGCGCCCGCTCCATGGTAACGCTCCTGTTACCAGACGCGTCTCCCTGGAAACAGGTCCCCGCTGTACGCTGCGCGTCATGCTTTCTCCCCACTCTGGACCATAGCGGATTCATCTACAATGGAGAGTAATGACAAGATACACTTATAAATAACAGTGCTTGGTTGCAGGGTGTCTCATTAGCAATAAAGACAATATGCTGTTATACATATATAACGTCCATACAATGCTAAAAATAACGGAAGGTTTTTGAATGCCACAGTCTACAGAAATGTGTTCCAGCTAAAACGCTCATTCAGTCCAAGTGAGGTAGCCGATCGCAGTCTGTAGATCCATTTAGTTTCGGCTTGCAGTAAGAGTTTGTCCCTATCCCCTCCTCTTTTCAAAGGTGGGATATGGTCTATAAGCATAAACTGTAAATCCATGAGGGTATGTCCAGACTCTAAGAAGTGGCGTGCCACTGGTTGGTCAGCCTTGCCTGTACGTATGGCTGTGTTGATAGCTGATCTGTGTAGACCCATTCTCTCCCTGATCGTACGGATAGTCTTTCCAATGTAACTTAATTTGCAGGGGCAGGTTATCATATATATAACGTGGGTAGTGGTGCACGTTAAGATATGTTGGATCTTGTAGGTTGTTTCCAATTGTGGATGGTGGAATTGGGAACCGGTCTTCATATTTCTACACGTGGTGCATTTTATGCACTTGTGACAACCTGGTTTCTTGGACAGGAACGTCTGAGTTCTTGATTTGCTATCACTGAAGCCAGTGATATCGGTATGAACCACTATGTCCTTTATGTTCTTGCTCCTCATGTAACATGCCATAGGTTTTTTTTGGTGTAAGCTTGGCAATGACTTGTCAGAGGACACTATTGGCCATAGTGCTTTGCTGGTTCTGTGGATCACCGGACTCGAGGAAGAAAACTGCTGTTTCCATGGAATTTTCTCATTGGTGTTGCCTCGGTCTTTAGGTTGCAATAGTAGTTCTCTGGGAATTTGTAGCACCTCCTGTCTCTGCTTGTAAAGAGACTGTATTTCATACCCCCTGCTGGCAAACCTAGTTATAATTTGGTCAAGGCCCTTGTGAAGTGCTTCTGGGGTGCTGCAGATGCGGGCCACCCTTAGCATCTGTGATTTAGGCAGTCCATTTTTAAGGGGTTTCGGGTGGAAGCTAGAGGCATGGAGGAGGTTATTCCTGTCTGTTTGTTTAGAGAAAAGGCTTGTGTGCAGTTGTCCTCCTACTAGTGACACCTCCACATCCAGATAGTGTATAACTTCACCACTGATTGTGTGTGTCAATTTAATGGGTGAATCTCTGCCGTTGATGTTGCTAATTACTTGTTCAAGTTCAGTTCTGGTTCCGGTCCATAATAGGAATAGGTCATCGATGAATCTTGTGAATACCAAGATCTTAGATGACACTTCTATGTTGGTGAAGAACATTTGCTTTTCTTCTGCAAACATGAACACGTTAGCGTAGCTAGGCGCTACGTGGCTTCCCATCGCACACCCTGTTTTTTGTTCAAAGAACTTGCCGTCGAACATAAAATAGTTGCGTTCCAGTGTTAATTGGAGTAGATCTAGAAACAAATTATGATCAAGATCGGTGACTTTTTGGTCTTGTAGAAATGATCTCATTGTACTCAGACCTGCGGTGTGGGGGATTGACGTGTATAGACTACTTACGTCTAGTGTTGCCATTAGTGTTCCTGGCGGTAGTTCGTCTATATTGTTAAGGCGTGTTAAAAAGTCCGTAGTATCACGTATGTACGTGGGCTGTTTTTGGATAATGGGTTGGAGAATGGTATCTAAAAATTGAGAAACTGGGTGGTACAATGATTGTCTGGCTGAAATTATAGGGCGGCCGGGTGGATTTTGGAGACTTTTATGGATTTTTGGAACTGAATAAATTATTGGGATTTTAGGATGTTTTTCTTGTAAAGCAATTTGCAGTTTTTCTGAGATCAGATCTTCATCTCTTGCCTTTTGTAATCGGTTGTTCAGTTCTCGTTGGTACCGTGCAGTCGGATCATGTTCTAATTTGCAGTATGTTGTTGGGTCTTGCAATTGCCGGTATAATTCATTTTTGTAATCTTTCAAGTCTTGTATTACTATTGCGCCGCCTTTGTCAGCCGGTCTTATTGTAATGTCTCTGTATGCCCCCAGATCTTTTAGAGCTTGGTTTTCTTCACGGGTCAAGTTATAATGTTTTGTGGTAGATGTCTGTTCAAACTTGCGTACCGAATCTTCCATGAGTCTGGAGAATGTGATCAGTGATGGATTGCTAGATGGAGGATCGAAATGAGATGAGCTTCTGGATTGGATGAAGGAGGAGAATGAGGTATTGTCCGCTGGTGTTTCCCGATTCTGGAAGAACTCTTTTAAGCGGAGTTGTCTGTCAAATCTGTATTGGTCGATGTTCCATTGGATGTCATTGTGCTGGTGGGTTGGCACAAATGACAGACCTTTGTTCAATACCTTTGTTTCCTGGTCAGTGAGATTTCTTTGGGATAAATTGATAATTATGTTGTGGTGTTGGGATTTCGCCCTAGCTGTCCTCTGGTTCTGGCGCCCCCTGCGGGTTGGCGTCCTTTTGGGGCTATGCCCCTGCGCTCCCTGGGGCGCTCCCCTAAAGGGATGTCTTCCTGTGTAAGTTGATCATCAGAGAAGCGTACCCCAAACTCACTGTCAGAATTGGATGTGTTGGTAGCATTTGCTTGCGTCTCCCGTCGCCGTCTGTAGTTGGTTCTTCCAGATCTTGTTAATGTACGTTGGTACGTTGAATCACCTCCCATCAGCCACCTGTATACCTTGTTTTCTTCGTAATCAGTACACACTATGCGATATTTGTTGTTTTTAAATTGAATGATTTCTTTACGATGTTTATCAATTTGTTGTTGCAATTTAGTGTGCCAGTCAGGGTTGGTTGTTTGTAATTCACTGATGTGATTGTGGTGTTCAAATTCTGCTATTTTCTTACGGATCACCTCCAATTCCCTCGCCGACTCCTCTATAACTAATAGCATTAGGTCGGTACTGCATCTGTTCAGAACACCGATCCATTTTGTACAAAATTCTGGGTTAAATCTCCCGATCGTCGGGGTATTCTTGATGCGAAAACCTCTGGGTACCATATGCTCCCTGTAGTACTTAGAGAGTGATGTACCGTGCATCAGGTAATCCGTTTCGCGTTTTTTAAGTCTGAGTAATTGCTGGGCCAGATCCTGTATATCTGTGGCCATTGCACCTTCCGTTGGTAAATCGCTGAACAATACTTGATCGATTTGTGTCTCAGGAAAGCTGTAGAGATTCCCTTTAATAGTGGGCATGCCTCTGCAGCCCATTTGGAAACCCGCACTGGTACCCTGTGTACCCTCCATTATGTATCCGCTTGAAGTGGGTTCTTGATTGTTAAAAATCAATATGGGTGCCTTGATCCTGGTGGGAGCTGGAGCCCCCAGGGATAGAGAGAGTGATTCGATCCGGCACTCTGTGTTTTTTGAGATAGATGCCCAGGTGCCTTCTTTTACGATGGATAAAGAAACAGAGAAACAGCGGCACTCAAAAGGTCTTGTATAAATCCTTTAGTGTTGTAGTTTCATAACAACAATGATTAGAATGAAAAAATACTGCACATGGATCAAACTCTCCGACGTTTCAATGCAGCAAGCATTTTCCTCAAGGAGCCATGTCAGTTCAAAACATATACACACAGATTGCTGCTGTGACAGTGTCTTTATACTCACCACTCCTGGTCCAAAGCGGGAGTCTGCTGCAGCGTGGAGACAGCCGGCGTCTCCGTCAGCGTGTCCCCCTGGTATTCACAAGATTCATCGATGACCTATTCCTATTATGGACCGGAACCAGAACTGAACTTGAACAAGTAATTAGCAACATCAACGGCAGAGATTCACCCATTAAATTGACACACACAATCAGTGGTGAAGTTATACACTATCTGGATGTGGAGGTGTCACTAGTAGGAGGACAACTGCACACAAGCCTTTTCTCTAAACAAACAGACAGGAATAACCTCCTCCATGCCTCTAGCTTCCACCCGAAACCCCTTAAAAATGGACTGCCTAAATCACAGATGCTAAGGGTGGCCCGCATCTGCAGCACCCCAGAAGCACTTCACAAGGGCCTTGACCAAATTATAACTAGGTTTGCCAGCAGGGGGTATGAAATACAGTCTCTTTACAAGCAGAGACAGGAGGTGCTACAAATTCCCAGAGAACTACTATTGCAACCTAAAGACCGAGGCAACACCAATGAGAAAATTCCATGGAAACAGCAGTTTTCTTCCTCGAGTCCGGTGATCCACAGAACCAGCAAAGCACTATGGCCAATAGTGTCCTCTGACAAGTCATTGCCAAGCTTACACCAAAAAAAACCTATGGCATGTTACATGAGGAGCAAGAACATAAAGGACATAGTGGTTCATACCGATATCACTGGCTTCAGTGATAGCAAATCAAGAACTCAGACGTTCCTGTCCAAGAAACCAGGTTGTCACAAGTGCATAAAATGCACCACGTTTAGAAATATGAAGACCGGTTCCCAATTCCACCATCCACAATTGGAAACAACCTACAAGATCCAACATATCTTAACGTGCACCACTACCCACGTTATATATATGATAACCTGCCCCTGCAAATTAAGTTACATTGGAAAGACTATCCGTACGATCAGGGAGAGAATGGGTCTACACAGATCAGCTATCAACACAGCCATACGTACAGGCAAGGCTGACCAACCAGTGGCACGCCACTTCTTAGAGTCTGGACATACCCTCATGGATTTACAGTTTATGCTTATAGACCATATCCCACCTTTGAAAAGAGGAGGGGATAGGGACAAACTCTTACTGCAAGCCGAAACTAAATGGATCTACAGACTGCGATCGGCTACCTCACTTGGACTGAATGAGCGTTTTAGCTGGAACACATTTCTGTAGACTGTGGCATTCAAAAACCTTCCGTTATTTTTAGCATTGTATGGACGTTATATATGTATAACAGCATATTGTCTTTATTGCTAATGAGACACCCTGCAACCAAGCACTGTTATTTATAAGTGTATCTTGTCATTACTCTCCATTGTAGATGAATCCGCTATGGTCCAGAGTGGGGAGAAAGCATGACGCGCAGCGTACAGCGGGGACCTGTTTCCAGGGAGACGCGTCTGGTAACAGGAGCGTTACCATGGAGCGGGCGCCGTGACCGCAGTGACGTCATCAGCGGGGGACACGCTGACGGAGACGCCGGCTGTCTCCACGCTGCAGCAGACTCCCGCTTTGGACCAGGAGTGGTGAGTATAAAGACACTGTCACAGCAGCAATCTGTGTGTATATGTTTTGAACTGACATGGCTCCTTGAGGAAAATGCTTGCTGCATTGAAACGTCGGAGAGTTTGATCCATGTGCAGTATTTTTTCATTCTAATCATTGTTGTTATGAAACTACAACACTAAAGGATTTATACAAGACCTTTTGAGTGCCGCTGTTTCTCTGTTTCTTTATCCATCGTAAAAGAAGGCACCTGGGCATCTATCTCAAAAAACACAGAGTGCCGGATCGAATCACTATATATATATATATATAGTCCCAGATACTCGGCACTCAGCTTAAAGATGTAGTATAGCTCCGGGTGCCTTCCTTGGTTATCACGGTATGTAGCAATGGACTTGCGGGCGGCACTCACGGATATGAAAAAACGAGGACACAGCAGTGTAGCTTAACGTTTCAATTCACAGCGGAATTTTCATCAGAAGCAACTTGTACATTACATAAACAACATTTAAATACCCTTACCTACACCCCGTGGTGTGAGCAGCCGCCCCCGGCCCGATTTCCCGCCTTCGTACGTACCGGTGTCGCCCCGCTGATGACGTCACAGGCGTCATCCCGTAACCTGGATACTACCAGCAACACTTCCGTGTGCCGCGCTCGCGTCCTGGTTGCCATGACAACCCGCCGCTCAATCAGTCAGCTGCTACATGTGCCGGCTACGTTCCCAAAGCTAGATCGGTTGCCTAGGAAACGGTATCTGCAAAAACAAAGTGGCATTAGGACACATTCTATATCATGAAAAACAACAATATTAGTATAAGCATGAGAGCAGTTTTAAAGGGAGAAAAAATCAATTAAAGAAAGCAATCAAAGAAAACAATTCAAGTTCAGTTGTTCATTGAGGCCGGATGGGTTCACAGTGTCCAATCTATAGATCCAACGCGCCTCTTTTTGTAATAGCGCCTTGGCACGGTCACCGCCTCGGATATCAGGTGGTACACTGTCTATGATCTTATATCTGACAGTGGATTCTCCGTGCTTCATGATTTTAAAGTGACGGGCCACCAGTTGGTCTGTCTCTCGGCCCATTAGTGCTAGGCGGATGGCACTCCTGTGTTGTCCCATCCTCTCCTTGAATTTGCACGTGGTCTTGCCCACATATGCAAGACCACATGGACATTTAATCAAATAAACCACAAATGTGGAATTGCAAGTGTATACATGCTTGATTTTAAATACTTTACCAGACCTGGGGTGCGTGAACGTGTCACCCACCTCCAGAAAATTGCATGTTGTGCAACCCAGACACCGGTAATTTCCTGGTTTTTTACTAAGGAAATGAACAGCTGTTTCAGGCATCTTCTTTCTAGGGTTGGTTTTTACAATCCAGTCCCTGATGCTACGACTTCGTTTGAAACAGGGTACCAGTGTATTGTCCTTTAACAAGGGTAACTCAGGATCTGAGTTAATAACGGGCCATAAACACTTAGCTTTTCCGACAATTTTCTTACTGGCTGTGGAATATTCAGTTACCATGATAGTGCTGTTGGCTAAACTCTTCTTAGGCTTGACCATGCGTAGTTCCATTTGTGAGATATTCTTCACCTTCTTCAGTGCTGTGCAAACAGTGTTAGGGGAGTATCCCCGTTGTAGGAATTTTTTAGACATGATCGATAATTGAATGTCCTCCTCCTTAGGGTCACTTCAGATCCTGCGGACCCTGCACATCTGTGAAAATGGAAGTGCTTCTATCAGGGGCTCTGGGTGAAAGCTTGTAGCCAATAGGAGAGAGTTGCCATCAGTTGGTTTACTGAACAAGGTAGTAGAGATTTTCCCTTTATTCATCATGACTCTGACATCCAGAAAAGGGATATCCTTCTCACTGATTGAGTACGTGAATTTAATATGTTCATCCTGGGTGTTGATGAGATTCATGATCTTGATAAATTCAGATTCTGTACCCCTCCAAATGACGAAGATATCGTCGATAAATCTTTTGAAGAAGATGTAGTGGTCTGCAAAATCGGGGTTTTTGAAAAACAAGTCCTCTTCAATCTGAAACATAAAACAATTAGCGTACGTGGGTGCCACACAAGCACCCATTGCACACCCACGTACTTGGATGTACAGGTCTTCTTGAAAGATGAAATAGTTCCTTGTTAGGATTAATTCAAGTAACTTAAGTAACAGGTTGACATCAGGACCTTTATAGGTGGGGTTGTTGGTTAATATTCTCTTAGTGGCCTGTACACCTCGATCATGTGGTATACTGGTGTACAGGCTAACCACATCGATAGTACACAGAAAGTGGTTACCCCCCGGTATCAAATATCAAAGAGAGAATATTTGTCTTTACTAAACAGAACCCCAAGGGTCCCGGTGCTTTATCTAATTCCAAAGATACATAAGAGCCAAGAAAAACCGCCCGGTAGGCCAATAGTTGCGGGCAGGGGCTCCTATCTATATGATGTGGCGAAGTACTTGGACACTTTCCTGCAGCCAGTGATCCAGGCAGAACGTACCTATTTACAAGACACTACAATGTTTCTTAATGAGCTACAAAAAGTTGACTTGACGGGGGGTAACCACTTTCTGTGTACTATCGATGTGGTTAGCCTGTACACCAGTATACCACATGATCGAGGTGTACAGGCCACTAAGAGAATATTAACCAACAACCCCACCTATAAAGGTCCTGATGTCAACCTGTAACTTAAGTTACTTGAATTAATCCTAACAAGGAACTATTTCATCTTTCAAGAAGACCTGTACATCCAAGTACGTAGGTGTGCAATGGGTGCTTGTGTGGCACCCACGTACGCAAATTGTTTTATGTTTCAGATTGAAGAGGACTTGTTTTTCAAAAACCCCGAGTTTGCAGACCACTGCATCTTCTTCAAAAGATTTATCGACGATATCTTCGTCATTTGGAGGGGTACAGAATCTGAATTTATCAAGATCATGAATCTCATCAACACCCAGGATGAACATATTAAATTCACGTACTCAATCAGTGAGAAGGATATCCCTTTTCTGGATGTCAGAGTCATGATGAATAAAGGGAAAATCTCTACTACCTTGTTCAGTAAACCAACTGATGGCAACTCTCTCCTATTGGCTACAAGCTTTCACCCAGAGCCCCTGATAGAAGCACTTCCATTTTCACAGATGTGCAGGGTCCGCAGGATCTGCAGTGACCCTAAGGAGGAGGACATTCAATTATCGATCATGTCTAAAAAATTCCTACAACGGGGATACTCCCCTAACACTGTTTGCACAGCACTGAAGAAGGTGAAGAATATCTCACAAATGGAACTACGCATGGTCAAGCCTAAGAAGAGTTTAGCCAACAGCACTATCATGGTAACTGAATATTCCACAGCCAGTAAGAAAATTGTCGGAAAAGCTAAGTGTTTATGGCCCGTTATTAACTCAGATCCTGAGTTACCCTTGTTAAAGGACAATACACTGGTACCCTGTTTCAAACGAAGTCGTAGCATCAGGGACTGGATTGTAAAAACCAACCCTAGAAAGAAGATGCCTGAAACAGCTGTTCATTTCCTTAGTAAAAAACCAGGAAATTACCGGTGTCTGGGTTGCACAACATGCAATTTTCTGGAGGTGGGTGACACGTTCACGCACCCCAGGTCTGGTAAAGTATTTAAAATCAAGCATGTATACACTTGCAATTCCACATTTGTGGTTTATTTGATTAAATGTCCATGTGGTCTTGCATATGTGGGCAAGACCACGTGCAAATTCAAGGAGAGGATGGGACAACACAGGAGTGCCATCCGCCTAGCACTAATGGGCCGAGAGACAGACCAACCGGTGGCCCGTCACTTTAAAATCATGAAGCACGGAGAATCCACTGTCAGATATAAGATCATAGACAGTGTACCACCTGATATCCGAGGCGGTGACCGTGCCAAGGCGCTATTACAAAAAGAGGCGCGTTGGATCTATAGATTGGACACTGTGAACCCATCCGGCCTCAATGAACAACTGAACTTGAATTGTTTTCTTTGATTGCTTTCTTTAATTGATTTTTTCTCCCTTTAAAACTGCTCTCATGCTTATACTAATATTGTTGTTTTTCATGATATAGAATGTGTCCTAATGCCACTTTGTTTTTGCAGATACCGTTTCCTAGGCAACCGATCTAGCTTTGGGAACGTAGCCGGCACATGTAGCAGCTGACTGATTGAGCGGCGGGTTGTCATGGCAACCAGGACGCGAGCGCGGCACACGGAAGTGTTGCTGGTAGTATCCAGGTTACGGGATGACGCCTGTGACGTCATCAGCGGGGCGACACCGGGACGTACGAAGGCGGGAAATCGGGCCGGGGGCGGCTGCTCACACCACGGGGTGTAGGTAAGGGTATTTAAATGTTGTTTATGTAATGTACAAGTTGCTTCTGATGAAAATTCCGCTGTGAATTGAAACGTTAAGCTACACTGCTGTGTCCTCGTTTTTTCATATCCGTGAGTGCCGCCCGCAAGTCCATTGCTATATATATATATATATATATATATATATATATATATAGAGAGAGAGAGAGAGAGAGAGAGAGAGAGAGAGAGAGAGTTAGTAGAAGAAGGGCACTCAGGGACTGAAGAAGCAGGTGAACGTAGGACAATTTTATTGCCTGGTAGTCTACATTTCGGGGTCTCCCCCGTCGTCAGGACAAAACAATAATGTACAATACAAACAGTGACAAGGTGCATTTAAGTGATCTCAGGTACTTACCCCCTCCTACAGCCATCACGCACTCACCGGGACCGCAAGGCTCACTTCCGTGGTGGGATGCACATTGATGACGTTATCTGCATCATGCAGAGGCGTACATCAAGGACATCTGACTGTCACGCTCAGGCGGTCACGTGGGGCGGGCTGTGGGGGCGGTACAAACAATTAGTGCACAGAAGATACAGCACATAATCGCAAATAAAGAAAAGAAAGAGTAAATAACTGTAAATAGACTATGCAGTATGTAAAAATAGCATAACATCCATGAACGCACACTTAATGAGGGGATGTAATCACACGTGAAATTTCAGCAACCTAAAACATAGTGACATACTGGCATCTAGTGGACAAATATAAGAATTACAGGTGACTGTACGAAATAATAAAATATGGCTTATGGTGACCTTGCTGATCTAGCAAAGGGAAAGCCAAATGTTAAAAAGCATATGCATGCGGCTGCATATGGTGCACAAACCGGCTGTCTACCCATATACCAGTGGGATATTTGTAGCTGGTATGAAAGGGTATGGAATCAGCTGGGCCAGGGCTGGCCGCTTGCATGTGTCTAGATGGGCAAAGATGGTGCACACAAAGGCACTCAACCTCTCTGAAAAATGTAGTTGGGGACAAAAGACATGTAACTAGACTCTGTGGCCAAATCTCTGGAGTAGTGCTTGCAGTGTATGATCCAACATGAATGGGGGTTCACAAAAAATTGTGTAGCCCCATACTGTCATTAAGGCCTTTAGGTGTCAGCGTATCAAGCTTAAAAATCCATTGGGACTCTAGCTGGAGGAGTTTTTTGGAACGGTCCCCCCCTCCGAGCGAGGCTGGGACGTGGTCCACAATTCTGTAACTGAGCATGGCCATGTTGTGCTTGGCCATGGCAAAGTGCCATGCTACCGGCTGCTCACTTTTGCCAGACTGCAAGGCTGCCCTAATGGCACTGCGGTGCTGTGCCATGCGCACCTTAAAGGCGCAGTCGGTTTTCCCGACGTAGTTAAGCCCACACGGGCATTGGATAACATAAATAACATGGTCGGTGGTACATGTCAGGGGCCATTTAATTTAAAAAATTTTGCCTGAGAAAGGAAGGTTGTTCCTGCACCTTGACAAAGGGGCTAGTCCCCGAAATGTTGGAAAAATTTTAATACACCATTTTTTGAAAACCCATTGAGTGCCGCGGTTTGTTTGTACCTGGATACAACTACACTATCTTTTGGATCCTGAGGGATCAGTATGGGTCAGTCCGGCACTCTCCCTGGGGGTGTTCAGCTGCCCCGATGCCCTCTCGTGCAAATAGTATAACAATAATCCAATGGACAAACAGAGGCACTCAGGAGGACTTGGTGAAAAAAAGCTAACTTTAGTGTTCCAATGTTTCGGGGTTAGCAAACCCCTTTGTCAAGGTGGTACACCTTGACAAAGGGGTTTGCTAGCCCCGAAACGTTGGAACACTAAAGTTTGCTTTTTTTCACCAAGTCCTCCTGAGTGCCTCTGTTTGTCCATTGGATTATATATATATATATATATATATATATATATATATATATATATATATATATATATATATATACGCTGCCTCACAGCGTTCATGGGTTCGATTCCCACCATGGCTCTAACCTGTGCAGAGTTTGTATATTCTCCCCATGCTTGCGTGGGTTTAATCTGTGTTCTGCGGTTTCCTCCCACAATCCAAAAATAATGGAGATCAGCAAGGTTGGAAGGCCACGCCCAACGCATTTCATCACGGGGGACTTCGTCATGAGGCATTTCGTCACGGGGGACGAAGTCCCTCGTGACGAAACGTGTTGGGGCGTGGCCTTCCAACCTTGCTCATCTCCATACATCCTCCCGTCCGGTGTCCGCCTCGTTTATCCAGCAGCTGTGGTCTGTACGTCGCAGAGTGTCTCAGTGTCTCCCGCTGAAGAAGCACCCTGACACCGCTTATCCACGCTGGTTACTTCCATGCATAATTGATGTGGACGCGAGTTGGACAGCACGGTGATATGCTGACAGCCTTTTACTTACATGTATGTGAGCTGCGTATTTGTTTTTAGTAAATTTGATTTATTTGTTTGGTGCGCTCCTTCTGTTTCTTTTCGCATATATATATATGACGAAGTCCTACAGTGTGACGAAACGCGTTGGGCGTGGCTTCCTCTTGGTACGACGTGGAGACGTCCTGCTTCCACCTGTGATCCGGCCGGCAATCCTTCTGACCCTGTGTGAGCTGTACCCTGATCTGTGGCTTGACGGCAGCAGCTAAGCGGTGGCTTTCCTTACACATTGATGTCCGGGCTGTGACGGTGATAATTATCTGGCTGGCAAGCATAAGATTTTAAACCCCAATGTATGTGAGCCTTGTTGCATAAGTAAAGTATTGTTACATTCTGCTCATTGGTGCGTCTTCTCTATTTCTTTTGCATATATATATATATATATATATATATATATATATATATATATAGTGTAGGTTTCAAAGGCGGCACTCTGAAGACTTGTATCAAATAAGCAAAATAATGCAGACGACTCCAAGGAGTGGTATCAACGTTTCGGGAGGTAAATCCCTTTATCAAGATATGCATAAATGAAAAACAGTACTTACATATATAGCCGTGTGAAGACAGACAACACCCAGTGCTCCCAACCGCACAGCTCCCCCTCCGGAGACCCGATGACGTCATGGACGTGACCCAGCGTCGGCGCATCAAGCGTGTCCAAGGGGAGTGGCGGAAATCTCAGTGTGCCATCACCATGGTGATAATAAACAAATATCGGTCTGCAGGTATAAATAAGAATGGAAGATCAGGATACGCATATAATTATTAAATGGGTATTCATACAGTAAATAGTAGAAGCAGCAAAATGTCAGGATAAACAAAGGGGCAGGGCTGGATCAATTAAAGGAAACAGGAGAACGGTAATATTTCGTTCAATCCATGAGGTTGAACAGTCTGTAACCTATAAATCCAACGCGCTTCTAACTGCAATAGTGCGCGATTCCTGTCGCCACCACGAATGCTCTCAGGGATGCAGTCTATTATTTTGTAGCGCAGGTTGGATAGTGTGTGCCCTTTTTCTTTCCAGTGTCTCGCCACGGGTTGGTCCGATCCCTTGCCTGATAGACAGGCCCTGATACTGGTTTTATGCATCGCGATGCGTTCTTTAAATTTGCGGATCGTCTTTCCTATGTATAAAAGTCCACAGGGACACTTGATATAATATACAATGAATTTGCTAGTACATGTGAAAGGATAATTGATTTTTATCTTCTTGCCCGATCTTGGGTGGCAAAAGGTGTCACCTATCTCCAAGTTGCTGCAGGTCACGCATCCTAGGCATTTAATGTTGCCATTTTTGACTGTATTAGAACTAACACTGAAATTGGAGATATCATTGCACACGACTTGATCTTTAACCCCTTCCCGACATTTGACGTATATATACGTCATGGCCAGGATGTACTTCCCGACACATGACGTACAGTATGTGCCTATGCACATCCTTGCTGGCGGGTCGCCAGAACGTACGCGCTGGCGACCCGCCAGCAGCCTCGCCAGCGAGGAGACTGAGACGCGCGTGCGTCTCACGCGCACGCGCGTCTCAGTCTCCGTCGCTAGCGTGGCGGAAACCCTGTCCGTCTCCGCCTCAGGGAGACGGACGGGGTTAGGGGGGGGTTAGGGGGGATGCGTGCAGGCGGCGGGGACCCCGGGTTACCGCCGGCAAGCCGGCAGGGACCCGGGGAAACGTATGGAAGCGCAGTCGGAAGCTCACGATCGCCATGGCGCTGGCGGGGGATGGCGGCTGGCGACGCCAGCGCCATCCCCTGCAAAGATGGGAAAAGACCCATCTGTATATATACGTCATGACTTTAAACTGTCACCGCGTCTAGGGACGCGGTGACAGAGGGACGATGTCTGCTGTCCCTGACAGCAGACATGTCCCAGCATGCCCAGGGGGGGCGGCGATGCCTCCCCCCCGTCGGCGATCGCTGCGATTGGCTGTTCAATGTGAACAACCAATCGCAGCGTTTTCCTGTGTTACCGGCGAATCAGACGCGAATCAGACGCGAATCTGACGCGAATCTGACGCTCGGTAACACAGGGATCAATCACCGCCGGGTGTGAGGGGGCGTGAGGGGGTCACCGGTGATGACCACACCTCACCCCAACTGCCCCCAAGGCTGTGATTGGTCCGACGGACCAATCACAGCCATGGCGCGTGATTTAAACTAACGGTGACTACGCTGCAGACGCAATTCCGGTCTGGAATTGCGTGCAGAGCGGTCACCGACCAATCTGTCATGATATACATACCTGATCCTTGCCTGATACTTACCTGATCACCGCTGGTAGCGTGCTGCCAGCAGCTGGATGCTTCCTGGATCTTGTCACTTCCTGTGTGCTGCTGCTGCAGTGTCATAGAGTGACAGATAGTGACAGATAGTGACAGATAGTGACAGATAGTGACAGATAGTGACAGAGAGTGCTATATTTTGTGTCTGCTGCCCCCCCCCTTTTGTGCTGATCAGTATATCTGTGCTGATCAGCAACTTTTTGGTGGTGCAGGTTTTTTTTTATATATATACCTGTCAGTTGCACCAAAGGTTGTGCTGCCTGTGCAACTGACTGTTGCCCCCCCTGCTGCCCCCCCTTTTGTGCTGATCAGTATAAATTAACTGATCAGCAACTTTTTGGGGGTGCACCCACCATTCATTCCACCAGAATCTGAGCTGCAAAATCCAAAAATCACTCCTTCCCTTCTGAGTCCTGCCATGCACCCAACTGGTATTTTTTGGTCACATATGAGGCATTGCCATACTCGGGAGAAATTGTGGCACAGATTTTGGGGTGCTTTTTCTCCTTCATACCTTGTGAAAATGAAAAATTTTGAGCCAGAACTGCATTTTTGTGTAAAAAATGTAATTTTTCATTTGCACAGCCCAGTTGTATCAAAATTGGTGAATCCCCTGGGGGTTTGAAATGTACACTATACCCCTAGTTGAATTCCCTGAGGGGTGTAGTTTGCAAAATGGGGTCACTTGTGGGGGGGTTCCACTGTATTGGTGCTTCGGGGGTCTTGCTAATGCGACATAGCACCCACCAACATTCCACCAAAATCTGTGCTGCAAACCCCAAATATCACTCCTTCCCTTCTGAGTCATGCCATTTTTTGGTCACACATGAGGCATTGCCGTACTCGGGAGAAATTGGGGCACAGATTTTGGGGTGCTTTTTCTCCTTCATACCTTGTGAAAATGAAAAATTTTGAGCCAGAACTGCATTTTTGTGTAAAAAATTTAATTTTTCATTTGCACAGCCCAGTTGTATCAAAATTTGTGAAACCCCTGGGGGTTTGAAATGTACACTATACCCCTAGTTGAATTCCCTGAGGGGTGTAGTTTGCAAAATGGGGTCACTTGTGGGGGGGTTCCACTGTATTGGTGCTTCGGGGGTCTTGCTAATGCGACATAGCACCCACCAACATTCCACCAGAATCTGTGCTGCAAAACCCAAATATCACTCCTTCCCTTCTGAGTCATGCCATTTTTTGGTCACACATGAGGCATTGCCGTACTCGGGAGAAATTGGGGCACAGATTTTGGGGTGCTTTTTCTCCTTCATACCTTGTGAAAATGAAAAATTTTGAGCCAGAACTGCATTTTTGTGTAAAAAATGTAATTTTTCATTTGCACAGCCCAGTTGTATCAAAATTGGTGAAACCCCTGGGGGTTTGAAATGTACACTATACCCCTAGTTGAATTCCCTGAGGGGTGTAGTTTGCAAAATGGGGTCACTTGTGGGGGGGTTCCACTGTATTGGTGCTTCGGGGGTCTTGCTAATGCGACATAGCACCCACCAACATTACACCAGAATCTGTGCTGCAAACCCCAAATATCACTCCTTCCCTTCTGAGTCATGCCATTTTTTGGTCACACATGAGGCATTGCCGTAGTCGGGAGAAATTGGGGCACAGATTTTGGGGTGCTTTTTCTCCTTCATACCTTGTGAAAATGAAAAATTTTGAGCCAGAACTGCATTTTTGTGTAAAAAATGTAATTTTTCATTTGCACAGCCCAGTTGTATCAAAATTGGTGAAACCCCTGGGGGTTTGAAATGTACACTATACCCCTAGTTGAATTCCCTGAGGGGTGTAGTTTGCAAAATGGGGTCACTTGTGGGGGGGTTCCACTGTATTGGTGCTTCGGGGGTCTTGCTAATGCGACATAGCACCCACCAACATTCCACCAGAATCTGTGCTGCAAAATCCAAAAATCACTCCTTCCCTTCTGAGTCCTGCCATGCACCCAAATGGTCTTTTTTGGTCACATGTGAGGAATTGCCGTACTCGGGAGAAATTGGGGCACAGATTTTGGGGTGCTTTTTCTCCTTCATACCTTATGAAAATGAAAAATTTTGAGCCAGAACTGCATTTTTGTGTAAAAAAATGTAATTTTTCATTTGCACAGCCCAGTTGTATCAAAATTGGTGAAACCCCTGGGGGTTTGAAATGTACACTATACCCCTAGTTGAATTCCCTGAGGGGTGTAGTTTGCAAAATGGGGTCACTTGTGGGGGGGTTCCACTGTATTGGTGCTTCGGGGGTCTTGCTAATGCGACATAGCACCCACCAACATTCCACCAGAATCTGTGCTGCAAACCCCAAATATCACTCCTTCCCTTCTGAGTCATGCCATTTTTTGGTCACACATGAGGCATTGCCGTACTCGGGAAAAATTGGGGTACAGATTTTGGGGTGCTTTTTCTCCTTCATACCTTGTGAAAATGAAAAATTTTGAGCCAGAACTGCATTTTCGTGTAAAAAAATGTAATTTTTCATTTGCACTGCCCAGTTGTATCAAAATTGGTGAAACCCCTGGGGGTTTGAAATGTACACTATACCCCTAGATGAATTCCCTGAGGGGTGTAGTTTGCAAAATGGGGTCACTTGTGGGGGGCTTCCACTGTATTGGTGCTTCGGGGGTCTTGCTAATGCGACATAGAACCCACCAAAATTCCACCAGAATCTGAGCTGCAAAATCCAAAAATCACTCCTTCCCTTCTGAGTCCTGCCATGCACCCAACTGGTAATTTTTGGTCAGATGTGAGGCATTGCCATACTCGGGAGAAATTGGGGCACAGATTTTGGGGTGCTTTGTCTCCTTCATTCCTTGTGAAAATGAAACATTTTGAGCCAGAACTGCATTTTTGTGTAAAAAATGTAATTTTTCATTTGCACAGCCCAGTTGTATCAAAATTGGTGAAACCCCTGGGGGTTTGAAATGTACACTATACCCCTAGATGAATTCCCTGAGGGGTGTAGTTTGCAAAATGGGGTCACTTGTGGGTGGGTTCCTAACTTTTAGCATCTTATGGTGCCTAGAAGCCTACATGGTGCCTAAAAAATAATCTCATAAAAAGGAGGCTCCAAAATCAAGTAGGTGCTCCTTCTATTATGAAGCCTGTGGTTTGGTCAACGTGCACACTAGGGCCACATATAGGATATTTATGAAAACAAAAGAATTGGGGGAATCAATTTTTAGTCACATTTCTCTAGTAAAATCTACTGTGTTCCTTAGAAAAATGTATTAAAATTGCAAATCTGCAAAAAAAATGAAATTTTGAAATTTCACCTACACTGTTTTAATTCCTGTGAAACACCTAAAGGGTTAACAAACTTCCAAAATGCTGTTTTGAATACTGTGAGGGGTGCAGTTTTTGAAATGGCATCATTTATGGGGGTGTCTCACATACAAGTCCCTCAAAGTCACATCAGAACTGAACTGGTCCCTAAAAAAATCAGTGTTTGAAATTTTCTTGAAAATTTGAAAATTTGCTATTCATATTGTAAGCCTCCTAGTGTCCAAAAAAATTAAAAGGAAGTTGAAATAATGATGGAAACATAAAGTAGACATATGGTCTATGTTAGTTATTAACTATTTTGAGTGGTATGATTATTTGTCTCACAAGCAGAAAATTTAACATTTTGCAAATTGCTAAATTTTCCATTTTTTTACGACATTTTGGTATTTTTCACAAAAAAACACAGACTGTATCGACCCAAATTTACCACTAATTTTAAGTACAATGTGTCACGAGAAAACATTCTCAAAATCACTGGGATAAGTAAAAGCAAAAAAAAGTTATCCCCACTTAAGTGATACATGTCAGATTTGAAAAAAAGGGCTCTGTCAGGAAGGCAAAAACATGCTGTGTCAGGAAGGGGTTAATATTCTTGCCACGTCTGTATGAGGGCATAATACACGTTTGTTTCAGTGCTGTTAAGTTCTTATCTGTACTGACAATTGCCCACATCGATCTGGCAGCTTTCATAAGATGATCACTGTTTGTGGAGTAATCTTGTGTCCAGATGATAATGTCTTTGTTATCTTTGTTGCGGGAATTAGTCAGTGCAGCATCACGGTCCATACTCAGTATTTTTTCTTTGTTTTTTTTAAGCAGTTTTAATGGGTATCCCCTGTTGAGAAAATTTTTAGTCATACTGTTAATTTCTTTTTCTGCCTCTTCCTTGGGTGTGCAAATGCGAAGTGCTCGCAAGAACTGCGAATGGGGTAGACCCCATTTTAATGAAGGAGGGTGGTGACTGCTACCTAGCAGAAGAGTATTACGATCAGTCAATTTGTGAAATACTGAGGTATGGAGTGAATTGTCGATGGTGAGTGTTATCGTTACATCCAAGAAGTTTATTGATGTATCGTCTGATTGAAATGTAAATTTAATGTCCGGGTCCATCTGATTGATGGTATGCATGGTTTCAGAGAACTCTGCACTGGTTCCATCCCATAGAAGTACGATATCATCGATGTAACGATAAAAGGCTTTGATTTTTCCTGCCACTGTAGGGTCTGTGAAGAATAGGTCTTTTTCCACTTCATGCATGAAAATATTTGCGAAGCTAGGGGCCACACAAGACCCCATCGCAACGCCAGACCTCTGTATAAAGAACTGTTTGTTAAAGATGAAGTAATTTTTAGATAACGCTAAATCAAGAAGGTAAATAAAGAAATGTGCGTCAGGACCATTGTAAATGCCACTCGTAGTGACTGCCCTTCTTACTGCCTCAATGCCCCTTTCCAAAGGTATGCTGGTATATAGGGATACCACGTCTATGGTGCATAAAAGAAGCTTTTTAGGTAATGGCGATATAGCTTTTAGATTCAAAAGTAGAGAGGTTGTATCTTTAAGATACGTCGATTGTTTGTGCACAATCGGCTGTAGGAACAGATCTAAAAATTGTGCGGAGGTATAGAATAATGAATCAAGGGCTGCAATGATCGGCCGGCCCGGCGGTTTCACTGCATCTTTATGCAGTTTCGGGAGTGTGTACAAAATCGGGACTTTGGGAAATTCAATTGACAGAGCCTCCCTAATATCATTGGGGATTATGCCACTGGATACACCATCTTCGAGCAATCTATCTAGATCCCTCTTGAATATCATGGTGGGGTCATTTTGTAGTACGCCATACACTTTGGTGTCTGATAATTGGCGATAGATTTCAGATTTATAATCCTCTAGATTTTGTATCACTATCCCGCCTCCTTTGTCCGCAGAGCGGATAGTAATGTCCTCATATGTTTTCAGATCTTGTAGTGCTTTATGTTCTTCTTTGGTTAAATTGGACCAATTTTGGTTGGTTTTGTTACAACTCTCTTGTATGGCAATTTCCATGAAGTTAGTGAAACTTTTAGTGGCGCAAATTGGTTGATGGTGGGTCAAATGTCGATTTTTTAGAGAATTTGGGAATGGCAGGTAAAGCAGTAGTAGAGGGTCCGAAGTATTCTTTCAAGCGCAATCTTCTGCTAAATTTATACAGATCAATCTGGCTGTCAAATTCATTGGATGAGTGCGTGGGAACAAACGAAAGACCTTTATTTAATACACTGATTTCTGCTTCTGAGAGACTTCTCGAGGATAAATTGAAAACTATGGGCCTTATTTTGGTTCATTCTTTCTGACAAAATCCTTCTTAGATGGACAAAACCATGTGCACTGCAGGGGGGGCAGATGTAACATGTGCAGAGAGAATTAGATTTGGGTGAGTAATTTTGTTTCTGTGCAGGGAAAATACTGACTGCTATATTTTTACACTGCAATATAGATCTCACATTGAAGTAAAACCCCAACCAAATCTAATTCTCTCTGCACATGTTACATCTGCCCCACCTGCAGTGCACATGGTTTTGCCCATCTAAGAAGGATTTTGTCAGAAAGAATGAACCAAAATAAGGCCCATGTTCTCTTTGTATATTTGCGTTTTGGCTTCCCTGGCCCACTGGCCGCCACGCCTGGTGAATTTTCTTTTGGTCTGGCTGTTTTGCCTCTGGTAGTAACCCCTAAAGGGGGACGTTTGTTGCTGGTGGAGGGCTGCTCTCTTGCACATTCTTGCTCACTGGAAGAAGGGCCGCTGGAGCCTTCAGTATCAAACCTATATTTACGGTATCTCCTATTATAGGGCCTGCGTTCTTGCGGCTGACTTCTGCCGTATGCCCAACTATACACGCGTAATTCTGCGTAATCCCTTGTAACGGTTTCAAGTTTGGCTTTTTTAAATTGGATGAGTTCAGAGCGATATTTTTCAATTTGCAAGGATAGATTGGATAGCCAGTCTTGTGATTTATCGGATGAGATTTTAGGTAGATGGGTTGCTTCAAAGGTTTTAATTTTCTCTCTGGTTTCAATTAATTCTCTTTTTGATTCCTCTACTACCAACAAGATCAGGTCGTAAGAGCATTTATTTAAGACGGATGTCCATCGCTTGCAAAAGTCTGGATTATGGCGTCCAATTGTTGGAACGTTCTTAATCCTAAATCCTCTGGGTATTTTTTTATCGCGAAAATAGTCTGACAAGGTTATGCCATGTAATTGAAAGTCTACTTCGCGTTTTTTTAGACGTGTCAATTGTGTCATCAATTGATCGATAGTGTAGGCTTTGTCGGCATCGGTCAGTCTATCAGTAAACAAGATGGACTCAGCTTCCGAGTCTGTCAGCACCAAGATATTAGCAGGGTTCAGGGTGAGGTCCTTGAAGCCAGGGACTGCTTCCTGTGTCGACATTCCAATGTGTCGACAACTGTATATTTAAAAAAGTCCAGCACCGCAGTAGAAAGTGAATGTGTAGACAGAAGATAGAAGAGTATATCCGGATGAAGGTAGGTAATCAAAGTTTGCTGTGCCTTGTTTCTGTCTGGTCTGAAGGACCAAAAGACAGATATAAATAAAGTGCAGGAACCGGCACTAGCGTGGTATAGTCTGAACGACTGCTCCAGTTGCCCTCTGTCCCTGATCACAGGGATAAATAGTGTAGGTTTCAAAGGCGGCACTCTGAAGACTTGTATCAAATAAGCAAAATAATGCAGACGACTCCAACGAGTGGTATCAACGTTTCGGGAGGTAAATCCCTTTATCAAGATATGCATAAATGAAAAACAGTACTTACATATATAGCCATGTGAAGACAGACAACACCCAGTGCTCCCAACCGCACAGCTCCCCCTCCGGAGACCCGATGACATCATGGACGCGACCCAGCGTCGGCGCATCCAGCGTGTCCAAGGGGAGTGGCGGAAATCTCCGTGTGCCATCACCATGGTGATAATAAACAAATAGCGGTCTGCAGGTATAAATAAGAATGGAAGATCAGGATACGCATATAATTATTAAATGGGTATTCATACAGTAAATAGTAGAAGCAGCAAAATGTCAGGATAAACAAAGGGGCAGGGCTGGATCAATTAAAGGAAACAGGAGAACGGTAATATTTCGTTCAATCCATGAGGTTGAACAGTCTGTAACCTATAAATCCAACGCGCTTCTAACTGCAATAGTGCGCGATTCCTGTCGCCACCACGGATGCTCTCAGGGATGCAGTCTATTATTTTGTAGCGCAGGTTGGATAGTGTGTGCCCTTTTTCTTTCCAGTGTCTCGCCACGGGTTGGTCCGATCCCTTGCCTGATAGACAGGCCCTGATACTGGTTTTATGCATCGCGATGCGTTCTTTAAATTTGCGGATCGTCTTTCCTATGTATAAAAGTCCACAGGGACACTTGATATAATATACAATTCCCGCAACAAAGATAACAAAGACATTATCATCTGGACACAAGATTACTCCACAAACAGTGATCATCTTATGAAAGCTGCCAGATCGATGTGGGCAATTGTCAGTACAGATAAGAACTTAACAGCACTGAAACAAACGCGTATTATGCCCTCATACAGACGCGGCAAGAATATTAAAGATCAAGTCATGCGCAATGATATCTCCAATTTCAGTGTTAGTTCTAATACAGTCAAACGCAAAAATGGCAACTTTAAATGCCTAGGATGCATGACCTGCAGCAACTTGGAGATAGGTGACACCTTTTGCCACCCAAGATCGGGCAAGAAGATAAAAATCAATTATCCTTTCACATGTACTAGCAAATTCATTATATATTATATCAAGTGTCCCTGTGGACTTTTATACATAGGAAAGACGATCCGCAAATTTAAAGAACGCATCGCGATGCATAAAACCAGTATCAGGGCCTGTCTATCAGGCAAGGGATCGGACCAACCCGTGGCGAGACACTGGAAAGAAAAAGGGCACACACTATCCAACCTGCGCTACAAAATAATAGACTGCATCCCTGAGAGCATCCGTGGTGGCGACAGGAATCGCGCACTATTGCAGTTAGAAGCGCGTTGGATTTATAGGTTACAGACTGTTCAACCTCATGGATTGAATGAAATATTACCGTTCTCCTGTTTCCTTTAATTGATCCAGCCCTGCCCCTTTGTTTATCCTGACATTTTGCTGCTTCTACTATTTACTGTATGAATACCCATTTAATAATTATATGCGTATCCTGATCTTCCATTCTTATTTATACCTGCAGACCGCTATTTGTTTATTATCACCATGGTGATGGCACACGGAGATTTCCGCCACTCCCCTTGGACACGCTGGATGCGCCGACGCTGGGTCGCGTCCATGACGTCACCGGGTCTCCGGAGGGGGAGCTGTGCGGTTGGGAGCACTGGGTGTTGTCTGTCTTCACACGGCTATATATGTAAGTACTGTTTTTCATTTATGCATATCTTGATAAAGGGATTTACCTCCCGAAACGTTGATACCACTCCTTGGAGTCGTCTGCATTATTTTGCTTATTTGATACAAGTCTTCAGAGTGCCGCCTTTGAAACCTACACTATTTATCCCTGTGATCAGGGACAGAGGGCAACTGGAGCAGTCGTTCAGACTATACCACGCTAGTGCCGGTTCCTGCACTTTATATATATATATATATATATATATATATATATATATATATCAAGTACTTAAGAATGCACTCCCCATGACTTCCTCAAGTTTGCATAAAAGAGATTAATTTCTCACCTGGGTCACAACGACAGTTTCAGGTAATGTGTCGACACTTCGACCATGCATATGGTGGCCTTTCTCAAGACACCACCACAATATCGCCACCAACAAGCAAGCCCAAATACTAGGTAATCTGGGAAGATCACAATGATCGCCCTCCCCGAAACCCCTTGTTTACATGTGAGGGGATGTTTAACGAAGACACATCCCCTCGCATGTCTCCACTGCAGGAGAAATCATTAGATGTTGCCATCCATAGAAATGAGTGGACCATACAAATAACTAATTATTTAGACTAATCTCGAATTTGTGAGAGAGCACAGGTATAATAAAAGGATCAAAATTACTTTATAAATTTAGGAGAACTCCTATTGGTATTGGTCTTCAGCTCTAGTTAGCTTTGTTATTAGTGCACTAATAAATTAGTGGATGAATTTTCCGTGGAATAGTAGTTTTCACTTTATCTTTACTCCAATTAACTGATCCTTATTTGTAATCTTAGCCAACAGTTCTTTCTGCCTTCCTCACTTGCCCACAGTTTCAACAAACTATATGAATCTTTTAAGTGTCCTTTTTTCTATGATATTTTCACTTTCTTATGACAACAAAAAAATGTATACCTTTTTTAATTAACCATAAATGTACATTTTATTTAAAAAATAATTCTTGTGAAGGAAACAGGGTTTTTTTTCATATGGAAAAACACAATCTTCAAATTCACTCCTTTTTGTTAGAATGGTTTAGCTGAAAAGGATGACTACTTAAAAACAATCTGTACAAGCATATAAGAGACATCTGGCATTTTTAGTAGAATAAGTCTTATAAACCTATATAATTATTAACAACAAAATTGATATGACCTTTCCAATATTACAAAGATGGTACAAGCTGCCAAAATCACTTTTGATTGTAAAAAAAAAACATGTTCCTTTGTAAGCAATTGAATGGATTTATTTTCTAAGTGTGGAGAGTAATATTTATCTTGACTAAGGAAGTTAAAAGCTGCTGAGTAGCGGTTTTGATCCTAATTTAGGTATTTAGTGTGATTAATATTTTTTTATTTATGTTTTTAATAAGCTATTGATGCCATAAATTATTTATAGTTTAAATGTCTAAACTACAGCATTCATATTTTAATTATAAAGCAAAAATGTAATTTTCTATTCTGTGCCATTTCAAATACTGTATTCAGACCAGTAGGGTTCCTTTCTTCTAAAAAACCTATTTCACTTCCAATAGACATACACAGTGTGATTAATGATTTCTATACATGACTAATACGATTCTTGCTGTGATAACATATGTCAGTTTAGTATGTAGTTCAACATTATAAAAATGGTTTAAAGCAGATGTCAACAAAAAACATAATTGTTCATGTATTTCCCAACAGGACAAGATTTTTATTTATTTTTTAAGAAATTGTGTACCAGTATGCTCACCAATATTCACTAGTAACATCACTTTTTGGCAAGTACAGAAACTGCCCACCTTGACAAATTATTGTTGCTCTGGTCATCAGACACATTTAAAACATGTATTGAGATTTAAATTTGCAAAGAATGTGTTCAATGTCATATCTGAATTCTATAAATTTAAAGCTGTCCAGCATTTGTTGGTTACACATAAAAGCAGACATGCGTTAACCTGCATGCAAATTAAAAATGATGTACATTCACCCCTTGCAGTGCAATATGGTTTATTCAGTACATAGGCAAATGCAGGGGGGGTTCTGGTTGCACAGAAACCTCTCTCCTCTTGGCAAGTGCCTTAAATTATGACAACAATAGCACTGGTATATAATATGATCAATAGAGCTGCCACCACATCAGTGTAAGGGACAAAGCAGAGCTGCTGCTCATGCCCTGTGGGAGCAGCTTCTTCTACCAAGTTTGCTATGTGTGTGTGTGTGTGTGTGTGTGGATATGAGCCCTCAAACATCGCAATAGACCATGGAGTAGCTGCCAGGAGAAAGAGACTGGAGCCTTAACATGAGGTGGGAGAATGTGAGCTTTGAAAATGCAGTACTAGTTCTATATCTGTGTATTTATTTATTATGGTATGTGTAACCTTTTACTGACCACTTCTCTTATTTAAATGTTTGAAACAGCCTATACTATAGACCAGTGGTAGCCAACCCTAGCCCTCGAGAGCTACCAACAGTTCACATTTTCCAGACAACCTAGCTGCTGCACAGCTGCACTCATTAATCACATACACATTTTAAAAGATACACAGATGGAGCTAATTAGCTCACTTGTGATTCTGTGAGGAGACCTGCAAAACATGCACTGTTGGTAGCTCTCGAGGACTAGGGTTGGCTACCCCAGCTATAGACAATCTGTACTTTTAAATATTAATACTTTATTCCATATTGTATCCAGTGTATAAAAAGACAAATTTTCAGGGCTGTTACAGCTCCCGTACTTACTCCAATGTGCTGCAGAGAGACTTTGGATTACATTTGGAAACACCCTCTAAATATCCTGCGTTTGCCACTGCAGTATGTAATTCCTTGCTCTATTTAGCTTTATTCCCTACTAATATCAGGCCCTATGAGTGGTAAAAGGCAGGTGCAAATAGGGGCACTATTTATGTGTGTCAGTTTCAAATACTTCCCTAACGCTAATTGGTGATTTCTGTTTTTTAAACCAAGGTTTCTCAATCCTGATTCTCAGGACCCCTAACAATTTACATTTACCAGACCACCTAGCAGGGACCCATGTGCATTACTTACAGTCACATTTTAAAGATCCACATGTGACCTGAAAAATTAGCTTTTTGGGGGTCACAAAAACTGAGTTTGAGAACTACTGGGCTTTGTGTTAGATTTTTTTTATTCATTTTAGGACATAATACAAAATGTGCTTAATGCATATAAAATAAATGGTCCATAGTATATTTACTGTAAATGTAAGTTTTTGCAACATGAGCTTGGCTTGGCTCATAAACCTGTAAAACGGTTGCTATTTCCAAATACATACTGGATTTCTTAAAACAGTTAAAATTAGCCGAAAACTGAATAAGTTGAGGATATATACTGTAAGCACCTGTTTTTATAATTAATTTTGAAGTAGAATGGGGTGATATGTGAGGCATGAGTTCAGACTAAGTGGGGGAGGGGCTCAAAAATCATATAAAAAAGAGAATACATAAGGTGGACCTTTTTCACTTTTTCTGGTTTTTGATTCCACGTGGCGACGGAGCTCCCCGCCGCTTTCTGTCACCTTCCCGCAAACAGAGTCAGTCCGCACTGCTGCCCCAACCTCCCCTCAGCCCTATCCCTTCCTTTCTCCCTGAAGTGGAAACAGGCAGGGACCTGCTGCCCAGCCACCGAGAGACTGGAATGTGTGTGCACATGAGACGCATGCATGTCCGCCGACACTCGCCAGAGGGGATGGTCTTGGGGGCACCAGATTAAATATGAGGGGCTCCACCTGTATTATATGGTTTGTTTAATTGGAATGTGAATATTGTGTGCATATTGTATGCAGTATTTCACAAAAAGTTTGTACAGCATTGTGAAAAGCACTGCTCCTCAGCACCCTTTTTAGAATGCAGTGAGAGCAGTGCATTGGTCACTACCGAGAGGGGGACCTGGTCTCTATCTTACAGGGGACCATCACTATGCTAATTTGAGAATGTTGTACTGCCCAATTGAGTTTGTGCGGATCTGCCTCCATTATTTAAAGTTATAATTGGCAGTGTGGTATAACACACAGACAATTTCTAGGTACACAGTCAAAAGATCAACAACAAAAAGGTTGACCTTGACAAAAGGGCAAAAAGTCAAAAGAGCGAAATTGACAAAATATAAACAGTGACAAAAAGTTGAGACATGAAACTAATTAGTGCAGCCTTTGCCATGCTTCAGGCCACTTTACCATTCCCATTCAGAGTCCTTGTGGATAGTACTGAAAATCATGAAAAGCACAAAAAAAAGGAGAAAAATGAATTTCAAACTTTATGTTGACTATTTGTCACTGTTGAATTTTTGACTGTCAACTTTTGTAAATGTAACTCTTTTGAATGTTGACTTTTTGACTGTCTACCTAAACATGATCAGAACAGATCAGTCATGTCAACTGCAGATTGCCAGAATATACTTGAGAAGGAGGCTGAGTAATCTGATTTATCCACTCATGTGAGGTAGTCATTCATATGTTACTGTAATGGACCAATCAAGCTTCTGTTTAAAAAAAAACACAGAAAGAGACCTAGATGATGCCCCTGGTCATGTGGTATATCAGGATCACAGGGCTGGTAACATCAATAACAATAATGAAGTTTTGTCAAGGTGGAAAAATGCAGAACAAGTCTTTGGGCACATACTGTAACATGTAAGCAAGAGCACAGGTTAAATATGTAATGATACATATAAAGTAATAAAAAAATTATATAGTAAGATATTAGATTAGTGAGACATATTATAGCAGCATCACTGAGATCAAATGAATAAACAGTACACTACTAAATCAATGTAAACAATGACTATAAAAAATATAAGATGACAGAATATTTTAATTACTGTTATGAAACGATAGAAAGAAAAAATTTCTAAAGCTGGATCATAAAACAGTTAATGATTCATTTGTCACCGATAAATAATGAATTAATTTCATATACTGTACATTAAAAAAAAAAATTATATTTCCAGTAGTGTTACTCCTTTATATCTCCAAACTGGATTAGGGCCCTTTCCAACCTGTGTCCATAAGTTTGACTTTAGAAGAAAACATTTCTAGACAATGGACCAATTCAGCATAGATCGCTGATCAGAAAATTAGCTAATCAGGCAATTATTGAATGACTTTAATGCACAGCTTAAGCATTGCGTATGTGTGATGCAAAATAAAATAAAAAATACATATTAATAGAAGTCACATAAAAGTAATGTTTTATAAGTGTGTTTGTGAAAGGTATGTACTGGCAGTTTTTGGGTGGGTTTATTGAGCAGATTTTTGAAAGCCCTAGACTGGAGCAGATGAAAAGAACTCTTTGATGATTCAGTTTTTGCAAATGGAAGTGTGAATATCTCGCTACTTGTGATGCATTTGCAATTAGCAATTCATGCTAAATTAGGTGCAATTATAGCAGTCTCCAGTAGTCTTTAGGCACTCAATTTTTATTTATATTGTGTTTTAGGGGTTGTCCCTTAAGGTAGTTAGATGGTACAGATTAAATTTCAATGCATAAAGTAGATAGTCCAAACAATATCTGGAAAAAACGTTTCAGGAGTCCATGTGGACTAGAGTGTAGGCTCATTGCATTTCACTGGGTGGTAGAACCCCAGCTTTATCAGGAGCATGTATTGTCTTTATGTATCCCCCTATATACAGCCCAGTGAAACACTTTGAGCTTACACCATATGGACAACCGCTACCGCACAATACAACTAAGGTGTTAGTAAATTATAACTAAATAACTAAATTATTTATTTTATTGTATATTACATTTATTCATTAATTGTTAATTGCAATTGAATCAATGATTTTTTATGATTTTATATTTATTATTTATTTATTTATTTCATTTGCCTTAATAAAATGTTCTGTGTTTAGATAAACTGTCAAACTTTATAAATCTTATTCATTAAATGATGCTATTTTTTTTTATTTTGTACAGTCTATTTAGAACACTGACTATCTCCATAACATCTGCTGTTGACAATGTACCAAAATTGATTTTATTTTACATTTTTGAATGGAAAAATATTTCTTATCACATGTGACAGCTTTAGATTGGACCATCTGTTTTGCTCATTCATGGAAATATAGCAAACTATGTTTTTTCATAAATATGAGTAAAATTTCCACAATTTTTCTGCTGCACACTCACTTTGTGCCACAATCAGTAATTTGGCCTTAAATTTCCAATTGCACAACTCCTTTCTTCTACAACATACTGCTCATACACTGAAGCAGCTATATTTGGAAATTCGCTGAAATAGTCTATTCTGCTGCAAACATTTCTCCACTCAAAACTTACAGTGCATACAGTATATATAGATTACTTTATTACCTCCTCACATTAACAGAAAGGATTATGTAGAGAATTACATGCATCAATGTTGTAATATATGCAGTGACGACTCCTGCTATTGGACTGCAGGACTGCAGCCCCTCTAGTGAAAACAGGAGGTTTAAAGTGTAAGCGTGCGTGATTGCGGGTGCGCGCACGCTACTCGCTGGGGTTTGCAGGCTCTCTACCTCTGTAGCTGGCTGTGTGTGTCTCTCTCACAGACATCACATGTCTCTTCTCCAAATGTCTGTCATATCACATGTCTCCTCTCCCCCTCTCCTGTCATGAGTCACAACACCAGGGGAGGAGTTCAGCATGTAGTAACTTCCTATTGGAAGTTGCTACTGCTCATCATGCAGAGGATTAAAAACTCCTCCCCCTCTTGGGCTGCCAGTACATCTGGCAGCACAAGCAATGACAGCAATGGAAGCCATTCTTTGTACATCCCCAGAGTTACAGTGCTTCCATGTTCTGCTGCATGTGCAGCCCAGCAGAAGCAAATCCACTGCAGTGAGCATGTCCAGACTTCAGTGAGTCACTCAGTGTGATGCAGCTGAAGGAATGTATGCATTGCACCAGAGATGTGCATGGACTTTTTTTTTTTATAATATTTGAGCCTCTGTGAATAATACTTATTTAAACTATTATTTATGTGTAGATCTTTATTTTCTGTACTATTAAAGTTATTCAGTTATTGAAGTGTGTATATTGCTCTGTACCTGTGTTTGTGTGCATATGAGTCATAGTTGCCTACCCTCCTGCATACTGCAGGAGACTCCCTGAAATAGCAGCAATCTCCCTCTCTCCCTCATTAGTTTAGCAATCTCCCTCTTTTCACCTAGCCCACATTACACTGTTACATTTTTGGGGAAAAAAGGAATGAGAGACAGATACATCTACATTGAATCATCAGCACCATTTCCCAGCACTTTACCAAGTATATTAGCTCTTACTAACTGCTTTGGGGCTCATCTACATTTGGATATAAGTTATTATAAAAGATTCCTCTCAGATGTAGCAGTACACATCCACGCTTCTAGGTGCCACGTGCACAATCTCTTTTCACAGTCTCTCCACATATGGAACTAGACACGCCCTTTGGGTGGAGCATGACACGCCCCCTCAATTGGGCGCTGTGCAAAATTCTACTACCAACTATAATCTCCCTAAAACTAGTTTTAAAAAGTAGGCAAGTATGATATGAGTACATCTTTTGTTTACAGTATATGCACAAAAACACTGGTACACAGCAATCACAATCAAGGTTGCAATGAGACCCTATCTTTACAACAGAGGGAATTTGAGGGATCATTTGTTTAGGAGGAAACGGTAACTAGGTCGACAAGCATTAGGTAGGTTGACCACTGAAAGTCGACATGCAAGAAGGTTGACATGACTGAAAGTCAAAATGGGTTTGGTTGACAGGGTCTAGGGTGACTTGGCTGATACAAGTATTGTCGACATGGGAAAGGTCGACAGACAAAATGTCGACGTGAGTTTTTCCCATTTTTGAGCTGACATGTGCCGACAGGCGGTATTCCATACCTTACCATCCACTATGGCATGGAGGGAGAATAAAATAGTTTGCCCAAAGCACTTTTTCAGTGTCTACGTCGACATTCAGGACAAAAAAAAGTGAAAAAACCCTTTTTGACCTTCTGACTATTGACCTTCCCCATGTTGATCGAATGCTTGTATCGATCTAATGACCATGTTAACCTAACCCATGTCAACCATCAGTCATGTCGACATTCATGCATGTGGACATTCAGTGGTCGACCTAATGCTTGCAGACCTACTGTCTGTCTATCCAATGATCCATACCCTGTTTACGACTGTCATTTTTGTATTGTGCAGATTACATTTTTCTCTGCTGGTTTAAATGGGGCCTGATTAGGAGTTTTCTTGTTTTTTTCAGCTGAGCATGATTCTAAAGCTGGGTGCACAGAATGTTGGTGGTAGTTGGGACCCTGCACAGTGCCGGCATCAACAAGTGCATACACATTTGCTGATGCCAGTGACGGAGGGGGGATGCAGCTTGGCCCTCATAAACAATGGGCTCCCTTGTCTGGAAATGAAGGACAAATGAGGCCATACACACTAAGTTAATTCCTTCTCAAATGGACAAAACCATGTGCACTGCAGGTGAGGCAGATGTAACATTTGCAGAGAGATTTAGATTTGAGTGAGTTATTTTTTTTCCGTGCAGGGAAAATACTGGCTGATTTATTTTTACACTGCAATATAGATCTCACTTTGAAGTAAAACCCCACCCACATCTAACTCTCTCTGCACATGTTACACCTGCCCCACCTACAGAGCACATGGTTTTGTCCATTTGAGAAGGAATTTGCCTTTGCGAGTGAACCAGAATAAGGAACACAGTCTCAAATGTGTGTTAGAAAAAAAAATTAAGGCTTTTCGTGAAGCTGCACTACCTTGTAGGTGTGTTTATGGGAGTATTACCGGTGTTCGTATACAACTGCTGGTGTATTGAGACATTTAAGAGTGAATTTACTAAGATGGGAGTTCTATTTTTACTATTTACTAAGATGGGATGTTGTCCATAGTAACCTACCAAATGCTACATGGTTCAGTAGTAATAATTAATTGACCTGACTGTGAAGCTACACACTGTCTGACTGTCAGTGTCCAGAATAGAGAAGAGAAGCAGGGAGGTTGGCATTGCTAGTGTATTAGAAAGCCGGAAGCATGGGGCAGCTAGCGGGACAGTGCTGCCCACATTTAATATCATATCCTAGTGCAATGAATATAGGACTTTATTCTGGTTGATTCATACATGCAAATGTTTGCACGGACAACCAATGTGAACGGTAGTAGCACACACGCAGTTATGCGAAGCAACGCCCAGGGCCGTCTTAACAGCAGTGTGGGCCCCTGGGCAAATCAATGCACTGGGGCCCTTACCCATTCTCCCCTCCTAGGGGTGGGGGGTGGTATCAGCAGCAGCTTTGATGTCCCACGGGTGGCAGGGGGTGCTCTATCTTCCATTCAACATGTAGGACCTGGAGCAGTAACTTCTGCTAATTACTCCTTTACTGCACAGATGGTGGGAGGGAGAACACTAACGTGTGGAAAGGGGCACTGAGCTGAATGAAGGGTCGTTGTAAATGACTTCCAGGGAGGTAGGGGGTGTTTTATACACAGGGGACGGTTGGATAATGGAGTGGGCTTAATATTCGTCATTTTCCGGTTTGACTGCATATATCACCATTATCTGGAAATAGATTTCTTAGCCTTCAATAGTATAAAAACGTAGAGTCACAACTTTCAGGAGGTGCTGGGAACTTGGGGATCAGAGATCAGGAGCCAGAGCAATCCATTGACAAAAATATAAAACTGTACACCAGACGTTTAGAGCTGGAGCAGGGACCGGCTGCTGGAAGGCTGATATCTCTGCTTCTAGGTAGGATAGAGACAAGACGCTTGTGTCGACAGAAAGGGGAGAGTTCCAGCTTTTGGAATATACTCTCAGAAACTCTAAGTCAGAGAACCTGAGAAATATGACTGGGAATTGCAATTAACAGGTCAGATGTGGACTGCTGCTTTGAAGTTGGATATTTCCAGTTGCCCAGGGCCGATTTTCAAAATTCTGGTATCTCTGGAAAAAGGGGATCCTCATCTATCAGGGCCCTTATACACCTGGGTCCCCTGGGCAAGTGCCCATTAAGCCCATATGAAAAAAAAGACGGCCCTGGCGACGCCCATACCACATGTGAACGGGAGTGTTTGCAACCGTACACAAAGGGGAGTGTACTCAAACTACCCACACACTTGCCTGCTCGTAGGACATTTGCATGAGCGCAGGATCATGCACTGTTTGTACGTGCGCATACACACACACAAAGCTACCCTATACAAACACAATACTACCCTATACAAACACAGCCATAAAACATTTATTACCCCCATTGATTACCACAGTACAACTTGTGTTACCACAGCACATTTATTACCAACTACATTCATGCACACGCGGAAATACTAACACAATAACCTTGATCCCTAATCTAACCCATTTTTGCACACCCTCTACAATAAACGCATACACAGTGTAATAATGTAACATATTTATTATTTGTAATTTTTTAAAATAAAATGCTTAATTTTTATTATATATATATATATATATATATATATATATATATATATATATATGTCCAATGCACTCATGGTTACTATTAATCCTTTGGGTGGTGCTCCCATCAGGCTTGCATTTGAATATACGATCCAAATCCACAGTTTCTCATAGAATCAGGGCACTCACTAAAACAGCAGTAGATCAATGCTTTTTATTTCATCACAATAGTTGGTAGTAAGCCGACGTTTCGGACCTGTCCAGGCTCTTATTCATGGCAGTCCAACTCCCACATAAAAAATGCATTTTTTATGTGGGAGTTGGACTGCCATGAATAAGGGCCTGGACAGGTCCGAAACGTCGGCTTACTACCAACTATTGTGATGAAATAAAAAGCATTGATCTACTGCTGTTTTGGTGAGTGCCCTGATTATATATATATATATATATATATATATATATATATATATATAATGCTCCAACATTTGGAAACCGGAGTACCTGCAGTCACGCACGGTGCAGCATCTCTGAGGTGTGAGGCCATGTCATTGAGGACCATCCGAACTGCTTGCTGTCTGGTATGGACACATGGTGGGATGCAAATTGGTTGTATAAATTAAAGTAGCCTTTGTCATTCCAAACACAGACACACACACACACATACTGTACATACCCAAACATACATACATACATACACATATAAACATATTCACACATACAGTATACATACATACATACATTCAAACACATAAACACATACATGCACACACATACTGTACATACATACATACATACATACCAGGGACGTGGGGTGAGGTAAATTGCTAAGGAGTCCATGGCAAGTACCAGAGATGGATTTGCACACAATAGTTGAGCCCTGGGGTACATGCCGGCATTCTACACATATGCAGCAGTATACACTGCTGGAGATTCGATGTGTTTTGATAAGAGATGCAAAGAAAAGGTAGCCAGGTGAGGCACTGCCTCACCTGCCATAGACTTTTTACTCTAGAGTTTTGACTATAAAAATGATTAAAATGATAAAAATAAGAATTTTGTTATATATTCTTTGTGTTTTTTACATACTTTATAAATTCAAAACTCCGGCATATACGTTAGTATGACAGGAAAGGCTGTGCTTCACCTGCCTCACCCCACCGCATGCCACTGATACATACACACATAGATAGATACATACACAAATATACATACACACAAAAACATACATACATACATACATACACATACATAGAACACTAACAATATATAGTTTTTACGGCCTGGCTCATCATAAGCAAAGACAGATATCCTCCCTATTATTATTTATTAACAGTTTCTTAAATAGCGCATACATTGTCCGCAGTGCTTTACAGAGTATAGTTGAACATTTACATCAGTCCCTGCCCCAGTGGAGCTTACAATCTATGTTCCCTACCACATGTACACGCACAAACAGACATTCTAGGGTTAATTTGTTGGGAGCCAAATAGCCTAACAGTATATTTTTGGATTGTGGGAGGAAACCGGAGTACCTGGAGGAAACCAACGGGAATCAAATCCATGACCTCAGTGCTGTGAGTCAGTAATGCTAACCATTACACCATCCGTACCCCTATGTGTTTGGCTTGCTGAATCCACATATTGGTTGGCTGGTGGTGTGGATCCATGGGTTGGGTCTTGGGTGGGGGAATGGGATAGATAGATAGAGGGAATGGAGTGTAGGAAGCATGGGGTGTAGGAATCATGGACTGGGGTGAAGGAATTACTTCACAGAAAAGGTAGTGGATAAGTGGAATAGCCTCCCATCAGAGGTGGTAGAGGCTAAGACAGTAGAACAATGCTTAGGATAGGCATATAAATATCCTTACAAAGAAATAAGGATAAAAAAGGGTTGAGATTACCTGAAGGATAAAAAAGGGGCAGGCTAGATGGGCCAAATGGTTCTTATCTGCCATCAAATTCTATGTTTCTATGAGGAAGCATTGGGTGGGGTGTAGGAATTATGGGGTGGGGGGATGTAGGATGGCAGACATTAGAAACATAGGACCCTGCCCTACCCACCCTCCTATCCATGACTTTTACAAGGAGCATGAGCTCCAGCTTAACGGAATGCTGGGGCTCTCATATTGGCAATGGCATATCTAATCAATTCTCAGCTATAGTTCCACTATTCTACATTCTGATTGGTTGTTGAAGTAGAATTGGAGGGAAAGAGAGATTTGTCACAGTAGTGGTGCACCACAACTAAATTTCAAAACTTAAAGTAGTATTCACTGTGTAGCGTATCAATCCTGTATATAAGGATTGATATGCTATCAATAGTAGGGTATCTAGTCTTAATCTTAATTGAGCGGCAATACTAGTAGTATTCACTGTGTAGCGTATCAATCCTGTATATAAGCATATAAGACCCCACGATCTGGCACAGACGGGGCTATAGCCACTTGATTCAGAGTACCACCGCAATCACCCGCCGATGGTGGACTTATGCCTAAATGGAGAGTCCATAGGATTTCCTAGTTGACTGAGATATGCAATATATGAGATAAGCGGATACTAACAAGCTTTATGTACTTAGCAAGCTGAGCAGCACACACCAGGCGATCTCTGCCCGCTGCATGGAAATTTACCTGAACACTGTGTTGGTCCAATAAACAGGATTGATACGCTACACAGTGAATACTTCTAGTATTGCCGCTCAATTAAGATTGCAACAAAAGACTCCAGTATTCTGGTTACATCTGTTTAATAAAATTGTCAACTAAGAAAGCAAATTGTCACAGTTGCATATTGGCTGTGAACTTCTCTACATTGATAGCTTAAGCAACAAGCAAAACACTGCACACAGACAGGAAGGCATTTAATCATAAGATTTATCCATACAATTGTGTATAGTACGTCCCCGGAGTGTAACATAGGCAACACAGCCAACACATAGGGAAGAGACGTAAAAACATAATAAAGTTTATTGGGAAACAAGTGCTAAGGGACGCCGCATGAGCCCAAGTTTTTAACTTGCACTTATCTTCACTTGTCTTTGTTCCATGTTATATGTAGTTTGTCATATGTCGCAGCTTTTTTAATTGAACCAATAAAAGGTATATTTTAAGTCTTGAAATTTAGTTGTGGTGCACCACTACTGTGACAAATCTCTCTTTTCCCTCCAATTCTTATCCATTAATCTTGCCCTGTGGTAGCACACCCCCAAGGAGTCCATATAGATAACCTATACCATACCCAACAGGGGGCCTTTTTTCATTTGATTAATATATACATCTGTCCTTTGCGACTGAACTCCCACAACCTTGCCTGCTACTTGGTTGTTGAAGTACAAAGAGAAAATGTGGGATGTAGCGCAGCCATCTTCCACTACAAAACACACCAGCACACTTGTAGCCATTCCTTATATAGGCAGATGACATGTGACAAGCATAGATTTGTATAACCACACCTGTTCTGCATGCACATCATTAACCATTTGCGGATGGTCGGTTGGGTGTATATAAAAATGTGGCATACGGATTCTGGAGCACCCATACCTTGCAAAAGCCATTGCACACATTCACCACAAGGAACATTTCATTTCCACATATGACAAGCAGCCACACTCTCACATCCCCATCCCCTAAATCACACAGCACGTTCATGGCCCCTACATTATGCCACAGCCCCTGCAATTAGATCATGCCGCACATCTACATACTCTATATCAATCTGCCTACATCGCACCACATGTCTCCAACTACATCATCACGCCACACATCCCCATCCCCTAAATCATACCGCAAGTCCATGGTACCCTACATCACATCCCAACATGACATAATTTGCAGAATGAGGACAACGTACACAACATTGGCACATGTGAAAAAGTGAGGGTATTATAAAACCAATGATATCATGGTTGGCAAAGGGCCCCTCACCTTCATTCTCTTCAGGTAGAAGCCCAGCCCATAGCTCCTTTCCCTGCTGCAGCTGCTAGACATCCACCAGTGCCAATTACACTGCTCATGATCGGGAAGCTCTCCACGGCACACTGGACACAGAACTACAGTGAGTTTGGCTCCAGAAGCAGAAGGTGTATACAGGGACCCACCCATAACACAGCTCCTGAGGAGAGAAACTGGCCTCCAGCTTCTATTACAGCTGCCACTGCTTCCTAGCTCCTGCAGCAGAATATAGGGTCCCCCTATATAGGTGTCCCCCTCCTCCAGGCCACCCACAACAAGTCTGAAGCCCGGAGCTGTCCCCGGTGACCCTGGGTTCAACACCCAGGGTCACCGGGGACAGCTCCGGGCTTCAGCCTTGTGGGGGTGTTTGGCTGGGAGCACTGGGCTGATGGCATTAAAGTTTAAAAAATAAACATTGTGTTTTGTTGTGGAACTACAAGTCCAAGAAACAATCCCCCACATATAGGGACTTGGATAACCACAAGTCCCAGCTTGTGGGGCATTAATGGACCGGCTGGGTCTTGTAGTTCTGCAACAAAACCATTGTCAAAATAAATTACACACACCCATGAAACATAAAATTTAATACAAACTACAATCACCCATACATACTTACCTGTAAGGTCAACCGTAGGCATGTCCACTTCTCCCATAGTATCCATAGGGGTACCTGTAAAAATAAATTTTTCTCACTAGCTACTCCGGCATAGATCGCATCCTCTTAATTCCAAAGTAGGCATTTAGGGAGGAAAAACAAACAAACCGACTCTCCCTTACCACCAAACTGAGGTTCCGCAAGTGTGTTTACACTTGTAGCTCCTCCCTCTAAACTGAGGGTTTTCCCGGGTTCTTCCCCAGCCAATCAGGAGGGAGCTCCGTGGCTGATTGGCTGTTCGCACTCCATAGACGCCTATGTTAAAGTTTAACATGGGCGTCTATGGGCGATTATTGCCGGACAGAGGGACCGCACGCTGTTTTATTTATTTACTCTCTTTTTTACACATGGAAGCCTGCACATATCTGACTGATCCATGCAGGCTTTAAGCAAATATGCTATGTACACCCTTAAATGTTGCATGTCTTACATTGTACTGTATTGTATACTTATACTATCAGGGATCCTCAAACTATTTTGCTCTGGTTCCACATCAGACAATAAAAATACTGTAATGACAGGACCCCAGCAAGCTACTGCAGAAGGTCATCACATCACATGTGTAGTCAGCAAACAGCACATGCATGACAGCATTGTGGAGGCACAAAATGATGGTAGGAGCCTAAAATTACAGACAATTGAACAGGTTTTTCAGAATACTTGAATCACTGACTGAGATTAGAAAAGTCATTAGCCTAATGGTCAGCAACATGGAGTCGCGACCCCATGCTTAGAAGGTCAGGACCCGCAGTGTGAGAGCTGCTGTACTAGATTATAGGGCATATTTCAAAACAATGTTTTTACAATATTTTAGCTGTAAAGTGAGGAGACATCACATTTTAAAACTCAAGTACTTCCATCAGATATAATGGGAACTCATAAGCAATGGCATTTTTAAAGATTAAGTTTAGTTAAGTTTCTGTAATATTTTTTGAGAGACAAAACACATCTTTAGAAGGAATTCTAGGAATTATTAGTTTTGGTGCTAACCGAAGGTTATAGATGGTCTGTTGCTGTATAATAAACAACTATTTAATATTTGTTGTTTTTCAGTTTCAATTGAAAGCCAGTGCCGATGTCAATCATTTTTTGTAGATCCAAAGTAAAATGATTTTTATATTTTTGTTTAAACCCAATGGCAAATTGAAGTTGAAAATTATGTACCCCCCCCACACAAACACACACAAACACACACACACACACACTCACACATACAACCTGCTTCCCCAAAACCATAGACTGTCCTGTGGCACATCATTTTAGGAAACCTCTATAGAGATCATTTGATTGGATCTGCATATCCCCTCTGGCACCATATACTGTAAATAAAATGTTGTAATACTAATAATAATAATTGTGCAAGGTCCAAAATGGTTATTTTATTCTCTTCTATGGCCCAGCTGGCTCTGCCGTCTCTTCCCAGATAGTTCTCCCTTGCCTGGCCTGCTTCGCTGATCAACATTAGCTTGACATCACTAACACTCATCAGTACAAATGCAAAAATGTTTTGAAATCTCCTTTACTCTAGTCTAAGGGCTCTCTAGACACTTAAAGAAAAATAAAAAAATATATTGATGTAACAAAGAAAAAATAGCCAATATTTTGGTGCTGCTTTTTGCTTTATTTTAATAGACCCACTAAGACACTAAAAACAATTCAACATGTGTAAGAAAATATGAAACTTTATTGAGAAATCAATAAACTACTTTTCTCCTTTTCTTATAAATGTCATTGTTACTGATTTAGTGACACAATATTGACAGAAATTCAGTGGGTTAGAGAAATCTTTTTCATGGGTAAATTTATTTAAGGGACATTGAGGGATGCAATGTGTCAATATATTTCAATATAATAACTTAAAACTGTCAGCATGATTTCATGAAAAAATATTTAAGCATACAAAATATTAAGTTTTAACTGGGTCATTTTGAAACAGGTTCTTGAAACTGATGTGATATATCTTGACATTGCAGTTGTGCCACAGCCTGTTTCATAATATTCCACAGAACATTCTGGAATGGACACAGGTATAACTGTCAACAAGTAAATAACAGAGAATGAAAACCTCCTAGAATCCTTCTCTAAAAAGTGTACAGCTATGTTACAGTATGCCACTTTTTCTTTTTAGTTTCCTGAAGTCATCTTCTAAGCATATCACAATGGCTCCATCAGTAACTGAGGGGCAGATGTATTAAGCTTGGAGAAGAGATAAACTGGAGATAAAGCGGAGAAAAGGTAAAAGGAGATAAAGCACAGCCAATCAGCTGTGTTTGAAAAAGACAGTTGGGAGTTGATTGGCTGGTGCTTTATCTCCTTTGACCTTTTCTCCACTTTATCTCCAGTTTATCTCTTCTCCAAGCTTAATAAATCTGCCCCTGAATGCCATAATGTGTATGGCAGATTCTCTATATCAGACCTGTTGTCATCTGCAGTATTAATACATTACCTTCTACATAGATCCTCACTGGATAATCTCCTGTGCTAAAACCATTTTTTAATCTTGTTGGTGAGATCACAAATTTTATAGCATGAACAGGACCGATTAGTGCTACCTAACCTGCAACCAACACAAACATATTGAATGGAACATGTACTTTATCTGTATTATTGAACATTTTGTAGTGTGCTAAGTTTTGAATAATGTACCAATACTTTCAATTATTTTTTTAAGTCTTCTTAATAAATACATTTGAGGTGGACTATAAAAGTTTTATCAGTGAGTATGAACGTACTTTTCCAAAAGGATTTAGAGGCTCATTTGTCAGTTTTGTTTTTAATTGCAAAACATGATTCCATTATTTTTTTTTACATGTTGTAGTCTTTTTAGTATCATCCAATATTCACATGTCAACATAAAAATGTCAAATAAGGAAAGTTCTCCATCAGGAAAGGCAGGGGATGATCTTACCCAGATGATGACTTGGAGGCAATATGGATGTTCAGGGATGTTGAAGGCAAGTTGCAGCCTGAGAGAGCACCCTGCTAGGCACCAAAAAGCATGTACTGGGGGATGGTCCCCCCTGAATCCAGAAAAATTAGTCACGGATTGGCTGATGCATTTTAAGCCTGTAATGGCTCATCTTCTCACCCAGCCTTTCAACGTGCATGAGAACTGGCTTACAGCCTTCATGTATGACAGGGACAGAGTGCACAATGGAGCATTGTCAGGGAGGACCATCAGCAGTGTCACTGTAATTGCCAGGATGACTGAGTGAGTACTGATTGCTACCTGTGGATGGCGCTGGCCAGACATCGGGGCACCCATTGCATGATCACTGTTTTGGAAGCTCTCAGGAGAATATTTATAACAAGCATGTCCATGGTTGTGAGCAAAAAAATGTATATGCCCCAGCTTTTATGGGAATGCATTGGTGCTTCACTGCATATACTGCATTTAAGTTCACTTTCAATATAAGTTTAAAATCTCTAATGTTTCTTTCACATAACCATTATAAAGTTAATTCTAAACACTGTCAAATACCATTTGCACATGCCATTTTCAAAACAATTTATTTAAACATTCATTTTTAATTCCAAAAAGGGAACAGTTGCCTCTTTAAAAAAGAAAAAAAATAAGATTCAATACCATTACTTACATTTGAAGTGTAGGTATTGACAATAAAAGAGATTGATATAACTCCTTGGAAATATTTACAAAAAAATCTGTTTACAAATGTAGCATAAGTAGCTACTCCTGAATAAGGAGAATCATAGGCTAAACGATTTGTTAAAATATACCAGTTTCAATGTGTTTTGCAACTGTCATTAAATCATTGATATTTTTTATCTCAATCAAAGCTCAGTCTTTCTTTTGCTCTCTTGTAAAACAATAAAAATATTCTCCACTCCTCAAATATTATTGATCAAACTGATATACTGTACCAAAATTAATGTGTTAGTAATTATTTAGTCTAAATGTGTGCTGCCCTTTAAGGTTACTAATCAGTGATGTGGCTAAAAGATGCTTTGAAAAATCTGTGTACAGGTTTGTGTACAATCTTCACCTTATAAAACAGCCATTTGAATCTTTCTTGCATGGTTGGTTGTCCTGGTCCTCAACTTTTTAGTCTTTGGAACTGACATTCTTTCTATTTTATTCTAGCACCTTTTCCAAGTATTGTCAGGGGATCTACCCCATACATTGTAACATTGATAATATTAGCAGTTTATTGTCTACAGCTGTCTGCTACAGACTTGATGTCAATAGGGGAAACACCCTTGACCAAAAGATTTCAGCCCGACAGTGAAAGTATGCATTTAATCAGGCTAGACACTGCCCTGTTTCAAGCCTAAATAGTATATGAAACTTTTCACTACAGTAAAATAGTAACATCGTAACATAGTAATTAAGGTTGAAAAAAGCTGTTAGTCCATCAAGCTCAATCTATTTAACTTGTAACTACTGACTTGAGTAAGTCATATCTATAGGATTCCCTTAGTAGCCAAAAATGTATCCAGTTTTGATTTCAATTCATTAAAAGTAGTTGCTGTAACCACCCCCACCGGCAGTGAGTTCCATAATTGTACTGCTCTAATGGGGAAGAATCCTCTTCTTAATTCAGTACAGAATTTATTTTCTTCGAGCCTCAGTACATGCCCGCATGTCCTAGGTATTCGCCTGTTAGTGAACAAATCATCTCCCAGTTCCATATGATTCCCAATCTTGTATTTGAATATACTGTACTAATCATTTCACCTCTCAACCTCCATTTCCCCAGTAAAAACATATTCAGCCTGGTTAACTTATTTTTGTATTCTAGTGATTTGAGACATTTTACTAGCTTAGTCGCCCTTCTCTGTACCTGTTCCAATTAATTTCTGTCCTTTTAAAGGTGCGGTACCCAGAACTGAACACAGTATTCCAAATGTGGTCTCACCAATTCTTTGCAAAGAGGCACTATTACATTGCATCCCTTGTCTGTACTTGAAGGCATTCTATTTCTGTGGAATGGATTATGGCAGTTTATGGCACCTACAGTAGATGCTCTTCTCCAACTACCATCATATTTGCCACATATGAAATAGGAAAAAAATATTGCCTTCTTGAAACTAGCTAGCATGCATATGCTTACCATTTACATCTTTACCTAGCACATTTTTAATAACTCAAAAACATGTAGTATAATCTAAATGGTCTGTTTGGGAACTGAGCTCAAACCTTAGTCTTTCTATACCACCATCCCCACCTTAATGCATTAAAACCATTCCTCCTGTACATCTAGAGTACCTGCACCTTCCCAAAATTTTCATTCGATTAATGACTAGCTCATATCAATTTGAGACTTCTCCAAAAAGTATTTACAGTTTGCATGTCTAGTAAGTAAGTTACAAAATATTATCCCCTCTGGAGGTTGCTTCTATAGTAATAGATTATTAGTGCGACATCCAGTGGGAAGGTATAAGAAGACTTATTAATTAAATATCACTTCCACTCACCACCCTGAGAGTGGTTTCTCAATTAGAGTGGATGCTCACTTGTCTAAACCTTTATGCTCTATACACATTCTGGAAGTAATTTTTGTGTATGTGGGCATTTAAATGTGGTAGGGAATAAAGCCTGTAAGATCCACTGGGGCAGTGACTGATGTGAATGTTCAAATATTCTCTGTAAAGGACTGTGGAATATGTGTGCACTCTATAAATAATTAGCAAGAAATAAATATAAGGAAAGACCCTACATGTAATAAGAAGAGCTATTCTGCTGAGATTTACAGACCTTCTGTCACATACAAAGAGGAAAAATACAGGTACACTAACAAAACATTACTACTGTAATTAGAATTGTAATAAAATTTGTAATAAATTTTCCAATAAATATTTTTTTTTGCAAAGTCTTTGCCTTGTTTATGGTCTTACCCACCATGTTCAGGTAGCCTTATTATCAGGTAAGATTGTTCGACGGGTGCACGCACCCAGCATTGCGAGAGGTGGGCAAGGGTCGTGGAGTGGCAGGCTGGGGTACTTGCCCATGGAAACACCCAGCGTTTCATGGGCATTCTGGGTGATGTGGGCGCCGGGGGCAGAAAGCTGACATCACCAGATGTCAGCTGCCCGCCTAGGTCCACCCAAATGTGCACCCATATATAAGTGACCTGGGAGTTACTTTATATATGCATGCACGCACTACATCTTTCGATGGCTGGCGACCATCGATAGAAGTGGGAAGTTCCCCCTGGCCTGCGAATGGATGTTTATGTAAAACATCCATTTGCATGCCTTGCGTGCAAACTGCAGTGCAGGGGGGGGGGGGGGCAGCTAGTGGTATCAAGTGGACTCACAAGGCTGCAAATTTGTAGCCTTGCGATTCAACCAAAATAAACCCCTTACACCCTTAAATACAATTGCTCTTTTCTCAAATGCAAAGAGCCTACTTAAAACACTCTGGGACAGGTGTAAGGGGTGCTACTCCAGGCTGAAGGAGTCTCTTGCCTTCCAATATATAAACACATGTACACTGTTAAGTCACTGCTATTAGCAAATAAATTAAATAAAGGACAGATACAGGAAATATCACATTACAAGATAGAACGGTACCCACTAGGATATATATCCAACAGTATACGGTGAAAACAAATACTGTAGCTTCACCAACTTTCTCAAGGACTAAAGAGTTCTCAAGAATTCAAGTGCACTTTCAGGGTGAAATGCAATAGGATGAAAGATTCAGAAAGTGAAAGATTTGGTAAGAAATCTTCAGGTTTTTTTAAAGCGGCAATCATTTACTCTGTAAAGCCAGTTTGATTTTGAAGTGTAAATGATTGCCGCTTTAAAAAAACCTGGATATTTCTTACCAAATCTCTTACTTTCTGAATATCTCACCCTATTACATTTCACCCTCAAAGAGGACACGGGAGACAAGAGCATACGTGGGACAATCAATCATTTCCCATCTCCTCTAGATTCTACCAGCTACCACTTCATCATGGAATGGTAATATAAACCTTCAATTTTCAATCCAGTTGGAACTGTGTGAGTTTACATATATCCACAACAAATACAGCTGTAGTCCCAAAAAAAAATTTTTTTATATCATGTTTTGAAAAAGTTTTTATTGTGATCTATATTATTGTTTTTAATTTGAAAATTAAATACTCATTTTAAAGAGAACCGTCTTCAGCTAATTCAGCTAGTGCTGACACATATCTTCTTTTTTTATCTTAATATTGTTAGGGGAGTGACTACCCCATGCCAGCTGCTGTTAAATGTACAACTCACAAATTTTCTACTTCTTATTTAAAAATATGTTTGCAAGGAAAATGGGGATTATTGTCTTGTTACTACATGACCAAACAGACAAATTGTAATAGTATGGAGTTATACAGTAAAGGTAACCTTGCCAATCATTTTGGTAAATACACAGTTCATTAACATGATAAACTTTAATATAGACAACACTCCCCCTACTTTTATGACATTATTATAGCTGTCTTATATTTACACATAACATGTACCATGTTACTCATACAAGTATGTGAGTAAAGCCCTGTACACATGGGGTGATTTCAGCCATAATTGCTGAGGATATGGTTGATGAGCAACCATATCCCCATGTGGACTGTCACTGGGAGCATGCTCCCATGACCAGCCCTGGAGTGGTTGCTAGTCGGAGGAGCATTCTCCACAGGCAGATTGTCTCATTTTTATCATCGACCATCTCTGGTCGCTGATGAAAATGGGACACTGAGCAGTATGATTGCTGAAAAATATATTGCTGAGGAATATTAAGCAGTCAGCGCACGGGTACAGACATGCGCAGTGCAGACAGGAGACAGCCTACTCAGTCTCCTGTTGCTGAGTGGCCCATGGCCAGGCGCAAGGCACACACAGTAGACGGCACAGAGAGCCACACAGATGGATGGTGGATGGTAAAGTAGATGGCCCAAGGGCTGGACCGTGGGGAACACTGACTTATTCACAGCAAGTACAGGTGGCTGGGGCATGGAGGTTCTGGGGATCTTCATATCTCTGGGGCCCATCACACTTGTCCCCTTTGACCCCCTACCCCCTTTAACTGGGCCTGTGCACAGCAACCAGGCAATGATCTGGTATGAACCCCACTTTTACTGGTTCGTAATGCCAGTTTGCTGCAAGTTTTCTGGACCAGGTAAACCCTTTCAGATCGCACCTATGGTATTACCAAGTTAAACTGGCAACAAACTGGCATGAACCCGGTAATTAGGTGCAATCTGAAAGGGGTTTTTAGAAACAAAAACCACCATTATCAATACCAATATCAATAATGGTCTACATAAGATAACATGAATATATAAGATAACAAATATATGTAAAATATTACATACAGTGCACTGTAAATGCTTAAATTATTTAAGGTATATATAATATGTACACAATGCCTTGTGATACATGAAAAGAGCCCCCTTCTTTTGGCCTTATTAAGGCTTTTCCTCTTTCTTTACAAGTTTTTATTACTATTTAACATTTTAATATCTTAAAACCAAGAGTTGTCTATATAAAATGTTAAGTGTGCCAATTAGTATTTTTCTTTATTATTATGGAACCGCTGCGTATGTTTTCTTGTGGTTCCTATTCTCTGTATTGATGACATCACTAATAAAAAAAATTGGAAAAGAAAAGATTCACATCCTATTGGGAAGGATTATAAACCATGAAAATGTATAGCAAAACAATTTTCTAATAGAAAAATCTTTAGATTTTATGGTTAAAAGTACCTAAACTGTGATTGCATTTTTTAAAGTGGCAGGCTGTTTCTCTCTCTCTCTTAAAGTGGTTGCTGTTTCTCTCTGCCACTCAAAGCCTGATATATGGGTGATGGAGAGCCATATAGGAAAGCAACTGAATGCAGTAAAATACAAATTTGCTAGTACAAATTAAGGGAAAATAGATGTAAACATTGAAATTGATCGCCTTTCTCTGAGTAGCCTTTTCTCCAATCTGCTCAAATCTGGCCTCTGTTGGTCGAAAATTCGGCCTCTATCCAGGCAAATTGAGTATATATGATGGGTCTACATTTAAAGACTTCTCCAACCCCTCTGACACCTCGGCATATTTAAAGGAACTCTCATGCTCCAACTCTGATGACATCTCCGATGCCCCCTCCTGAAATGTCCCCTTGAAGCTCTAAGCTACTAATATGCTCCCATACCCCTCCCCCCCGTTCTCACTCAGTTAAAAACTTCAATCAATGTTCAGTATTTTCATGCAAGACTATTAGTTTAAGTTCGCATGTATATTTCCACCTTTCAGTGGTAAAACATGCTGTTTTAAATATTTTGCACTTGAGAAAAATTTACATGAAAGGTATTCAGGATATATGTCATTGTAAATTCCCTTACCTGCTGGTCAATTTATTTCCCTTACCTTATCCCTGACCCCTAGGTACACTATTTGCTTAATAAGAAGCTCCCCTCCTCCCCCTCCCCATCCCACCCCACTTCCCTCAATATAACTCCTTTAACAGGTTTCCCTTGTAACCATGATTGCAGTAAATAATTTGTTTAGTCTGTGAGGGGTAAATGTTATAGAGTAACTCAAGATAAGGATACACGGTGGAGCCCATAATACTACCAGATCTCTTTTCTCTATTTAAAATATATTTAAAAATGTTATACAGTTTAGGAAGATTCCCCCCAGGTACTGGTTCCTGCGGGACAGTGCTAGTACTGTTTCTCCTTATGGTATTTCCCCACTTTCTTGCTTTCCTTCTCTCCCCTACCCCTATGTCTATAGGTCTATCTGTCAGTCAAATATGGTCGTTCCCTGATTTCTTTGTGATTGATAACTTTGATGGTATTATTTGGTATAAGCTAGTTAGCACAACTCTGCAGAAGTTCAGGAGTATCATACTAACATACCTTTTTCTCTGGTATGCAGAATGACACAACTATTAGCACCTGGAATGTGGGTTTCATAAATTCACCTATAAAGCGCAGAAAACTGTTGATTTATTTAGACAAAAATAACACAGACATTGCATTTTTGCAGAAGACACATCTAGTCGCCTCAGAAATCCCCAAATTGCAGATGATAGGATAGACCATTATAACTTATTCTTCCTTTTCATCCAGAGCGCGAGGTGTTGTAATTTTGGCCCGGAGGTCTCTCGCCCTGGAGGTGGCACATACTGAGACAGACGCAGATGGAAGATATGCAGTAGCAGTGGTTAAACATCTAGGTAAACAATACGCCTTAGCCAACATATATGCACCACCACCATACTCCAAAACATTATATTGCACCATTATAGCCCTCCTTTTACCATATACAGACTTAAACCTTATAATAGGTGGTGATTTCCACATGGTATCCTCCCAAATACTAGACAGATGAAATACAAAAGATATCCCACCCTCACTCCCAAAAATTGGATTACATTTTTTGATCAAGTCACTGTGTGTGGTGGATGTCTGGAGAGCTATGCACCCGATAGACAAAGATTTCACGTGCTTATCTGCTGCACATGGAACCTTTTCCCGCATAGATTTCCTGCTGGTTTCACATTCTCTTTTCCCTTCAAGTCCGAGCTCTTCTATAGCACCTATAGTCATTTCATACCATGCCCTGGTCTCCATAGAAATACATCTACATACTGAGAGTGGCTCATTACGCCTATGGAAATTTCGTTAGTATGACAGGAAAGGCTGTGCTTCACCTGCCTCACCCCACCGCATGCCACTGATACATACACACATAGATAGATACATACACAAATATACATACACACAAAAACATACATACATACATACATACACATACATAGAACACTAACAATATATAGTTTTTACGGCCTGGCTCATCATAAGCAAAGACAGATATCCTCCCTATTATTATTTATTAACAGTTTCTTAAATAGCGCATACATTGTCCGCAGTGCTTTACAGAGTATAGTTGAACATTTACATCAGTCCCTGCCCCAGTGGAGCTTACAATCTATGTTCCCTACCACATGTACACGCACAAACAGACATTCTAGGGTTAATTTGTTGGGAGCCAAATAGCCTAACAGTATATTTTTGGATTGTGGGAGGAAACCGGAGTACCTGGAGGAAACCAACGGGAATCAAATCCATGACCTCAGTGCTGTGAGTCAGTAATGCTAACCATTACACCATCCGTACCCCTATGTGTTTGGCTTGCTGAATCCACATATTGGTTGGCTGGTGGTGTGGATCCATGGGTTGGGTCTTGGGTGGGGGAATGGGATAGATAGATAGAGGGAATGGAGTGTAGGAAGCATGGGGTGTAGGAATCATGGACTGGGGTGAAGGAATTACTTCACAGAAAAGGTAGTGGATAAGTGGAATAGCCTCCCATCAGAGGTGGTAGAGGCTAAGACAGTAGAACAATGCTTGGGATAGGCATATAAATATCCTTACAAAGAAATAAGGATAAAAAAGGGTTGAGATTACCTGAAGGATAAAAAAGGGGCAGGCTAGATGGGCCAAATGGTTCTTATCTGCCATCAAATTCTATGTTTCTATGAGGAAGCATTGGGTGGGGTGTAGGAATTATGGGGTGGGGGGATGTAGGATGGCAGACATTAGAAACATAGGACCCTGCCCTACCCACCCTCCTATCCATGACTTTTACAAGGAGCATGAGCTCCAGCTTAACGGAATGCTGGGGCTCTCATATTGGCAATGGCATATCTAATCAATTCTCAGCTATAGTTCCACTATTCTACATTCTGATTGGTTGTTGAAGTAGAATTGGAGGGAAAGAGAGATTTGTCACAGTAGTGGTGCACCACAACTAAATTTCAAAACTTAAAGTAGTATTCACTGTGTAGCGTATCAATCCTGTATATAAGGATTGATATGCTATCAATAGTAGGGTATCTAGTCTTAATCTTAATTGAGCGGCAATACTAGTAGTATTCACTGTGTAGCGTATCAATCCTGTATATAAGCATATAAGACCCCACGATCTGGCACAGACGGGGCTATAGCCACTTGATTCAGAGTACCACCGCAATCACCCGCCGATGGTGGACTTATGCCTAAATGGAGAGTCCATAGGATTTCCTAGTTGACTGAGATATGCAATATATGAGATAAGCGGATACTAACAAGCTTTATGTACTTAGCAAGCTGAGCAGCACACACCAGGCGATCTCTGCCCACTGCATGGAAATTTACCTGAACACTGTGTTGGTCCAATAAACAGGATTGATACGCTACACAGTGAATACTTCTAGTATTGCCGCTCAATTAAGATTGCAACAAAAGACTCCAGTATTCTGGTTACATCTGTTTAATAAAATTGTCAACTAAGAAAGCAAATTGTCACAGTTGCATATTGGCTGTGAACTTCTCTACATTGATAGCTTAAGCAACAAGCAAAACACTGCACACAGACAGGAAGGCATTTAATCATAAGATTTATCCATACAATTGTGTATAGTACGTCCCCGGAGTGTAACATAGGCAACACAGCCAACACATAGGGAAGAGACGTAAAAACATAATAAAGTTTATTGGGAAACAAGTGCTAAGGGACGCCGCATGAGCCCAAGTTTTTAACTTGCACTTATCTTCACTTGTCTTTGTTCCATGTTATATGTAGTTTGTCATATGTCGCAGCTTTTTTAATTGAACCAATAAAAGGTATATTTTAAGTCTTGAAATTTAGTTGTGGTGCACCACTACTGTGACAAATCTCTCTTTTCCCTCCAATTCTTATCCATTAATCTTGCCCTGTGGTAGCACACCCCCAAGGAGTCCATATAGATAACCTATACCATACCCAACAGGGGGCCTTTTTTCATTTGATTAATATATACATCTGTCCTTTGCGACTGAACTCCCACAACCTTGCCTGCTACTTGGTTGTTGAAGTACAAAGAGAAAATGTGGGATGTAGCGCAGCCATCTTCCACTACAAAACACACCAGCACACTTGTAGCCATTCCTTATATAGGCAGATGACATGTGACAAGCATAGATTTGTATAACCACACCTGTTCTGCATGCACATCATTAACCATTTGCGGATGGTCGGTTGGGTGTATATAAAAATGTGGCATACGGATTCTGGAGCACCCATACCTTGCAAAAGCCATTGCACACATTCACCACAAGGAACATTTCATTTCCACATATGACAAGCAGCCACACTCTCACATCCCCATCCCCTAAATCACACAGCACGTTCATGGCCCCTACATTATGCCACAGCCCCTGCAATTAGATCATGCCGCACATCTACATACTCTATATCAATCTGCCTACATCGCACCACATGTCTCCAACTACATCATCACGCCACACATCCCCATCCCCTAAATCATACCGCAAGTCCATGGTACCCTACATCACATCCCAACATGACATAATTTGCAGAATGAGGACAACGTACACAACATTGGCACATGTGAAAAAGTGAGGGTATTATAAAACCAATGATATCATGGTTGGCAAAGGGCCCCTCACCTTCATTCTCTTCAGGTAGAAGCCCAGCCCATAGCTCCTTTCCCTGCTGCAGCTGCTAGACATCCACCAGTGCCAATTACACTGCTCATGATCGGGAAGCTCTCCACGGCACACTGGACACAGAACTACAGTGAGTTTGGCTCCAGAAGCAGAAGGTGTATACAGGGACCCACCCATAACACAGCTCCTGAGGAGAGAAACTGGCCTCCAGCTTCTATTACAGCTGCCACTGCTTCCTAGCTCCTGCAGCAGAATATAGGGTCCCCCTATATAGGTGTCCCCCTCCTCCAGGCCACCCACAACAAGTCTGAAGCCCGGAGCTGTCCCCGGTGACCCTGGGTTCAACACCCAGGGTCACCGGGGACAGCTCCGGGCTTCAGCCTTGTGGGGGTGTTTGGCTGGGAGCACTGGGCTGATGGCATTAAAGTTTAAAAAATAAACATTGTGTTTTGTTGTGGAACTACAAGTCCAAGAAACAATCCCCCACATATAGGGACTTGGATAACCACAAGTCCCAGCTTGTGGGGCATTAATGGACCGGCTGGGTCTTGTAGTTCTGCAACAAAACCATTGTCAAAATAAATTACACACACCCATGAAACATAAAATTTAATACAAACTACAATCACCCATACATACTTACCTGTAAGGTCAACCGTAGGCATGTCCACTTCTCCCATAGTATCCATAGGGGTACCTGTAAAAATAAATTTTTCTCACTAGCTACTCCGGCATAGATCGCATCCTCTTAATTCCAAAGTAGGCATTTAGGGAGGAAAAACAAACAAACCGACTCTCCCTTACCACCAAACTGAGGTTCCGCAAGTGTGTTTACACTTGTAGCTCCTCCCTCTAAACTGAGGGTTTTCCCGGGTTCTTCCCCAGCCAATCAGGAGGGAGCTCCGTGGCTGATTGGCTGTTCGCACTCCATAGACGCCTATGTTAAAGTTTAACATGGGCGTCTATGGGCGATTATTGCCGGACAGAGGGACCGCACGCTGTTTTATTTATTTACTCTCTTTTTTACACATGGAAGCCTGCACATATCTGACTGATCCATGCAGGCTTTAAGCAAATATGCTATGTACACCCTTAAATGTTGCATGTCTTACATTGTACTGTATTGTATACTTATACTATCAGGGATCCTCAAACTATTTTGCTCTGGTTCCACATCAGACAATAAAAATACTGTAATGACAGGACCCCAGCAAGCTACTGCAGAAGGTCATCACATCACATGTGTAGTCAGCAAACAGCACATGCATGACAGCATTGTGGAGGCACAAAATGATGGTAGGAGCCTAAAATTACAGACAATTGAACAGGTTTTTCAGAATACTTGAATCACTGACTGAGATTAGAAAAGTCATTAGCCTAATGGTCAGCAACATGGAGTCGCGACCCCATGCTTAGAAGGTCAGGACCCGCAGTGTGAGAGCTGCTGTACTAGATTATAGGGCATATTTCAAAACAATGTTTTTACAATATTTTAGCTGTAAAGTGAGGAGACATCACATTTTAAAACTCAAGTACTTCCATCAGATATAATGGGAACTCATAAGCAATGGCATTTTTAAAGATTAAGTTTAGTTAAGTTTCTGTAATATTTTTTGAGAGACAAAACACATCTTTAGAAGGAATTCTAGGAATTATTAGTTTTGGTGCTAACCGAAGGTTATAGATGGTCTGTTGCTGTATAATAAACAACTATTTAATATTTGTTGTTTTTCAGTTTCAATTGAAAGCCAGTGCCGATGTCAATCATTTTTTGTAGATCCAAAGTAAAATGATTTTTATATTTTTGTTTAAACCCAATGGCAAATTGAAGTTGAAAATTATGTACCCCCCCCACACAAACACACACAAACACACACACACACACACACTCACACATACAACCTGCTTCCCCAAAACCATAGACTGTCCTGTGGCACATCATTTTAGGAAACCTCTATAGAGATCATTTGATTGGATCTGCATATCCCCTCTGGCACCATATACTGTAAATAAAATGTTGTAATACTAATAATAATAATTGTGCAAGGTCCAAAATGGTTATTTTATTCTCTTCTATGGCCCAGCTGGCTCTGCCGTCTCTTCCCAGATAGTTCTCCCTTGCCTGGCCTGCTTCGCTGATCAACATTAGCTTGACATCACTAACACTCATCAGTACAAATGCAAAAATGTTTTGAAATCTCCTTTACTCTAGTCTAAGGGCTCTCTAGACACTTAAAGAAAAATAAAAAAATATATTGATGTAACAAAGAAAAAATAGCCAATATTTTGGTGCTGCTTTTTGCTTTATTTTAATAGACCCACTAAGACACTAAAAACAATTCAACATGTGTAAGAAAATATGAAACTTTATTGAGAAATCAATAAACTACTTTTCTCCTTTTCTTATAAATGTCATTGTTACTGATTTAGTGACACAATATTGACAGAAATTCAGTGGGTTAGAGAAATCTTTTTCATGGGTAAATTTATTTAAGGGACATTGAGGGATGCAATGTGTCAATATATTTCAATATAATAACTTAAAACTGTCAGCATGATTTCATGAAAAAATATTTAAGCATACAAAATATTAAGTTTTAACTGGGTCATTTTGAAACAGGTTCTTGAAACTGATGTGATATATCTTGACATTGCAGTTGTGCCACAGCCTGTTTCATAATATTCCACAGAACATTCTGGAATGGACACAGGTATAACTGTCAACAAGTAAATAACAGAGAATGAAAACCTCCTAGAATCCTTCTCTAAAAAGTGTACAGCTATGTTACAGTATGCCACTTTTTCTTTTTAGTTTCCTGAAGTCATCTTCTAAGCATATCACAATGGCTCCATCAGTAACTGAGGGGCAGATGTATTAAGCTTGGAGAAGAGATAAACTGGAGATAAAGCGGAGAAAAGGTAAAAGGAGATAAAGCACAGCCAATCAGCTGTGTTTGAAAAAGACAGTTGGGAGTTGATTGGCTGGTGCTTTATCTCCTTTGACCTTTTCTCCACTTTATCTCCAGTTTATCTCTTCTCCAAGCTTAATAAATCTGCCCCTGAATGCCATAATGTGTATGGCAGATTCTCTATATCAGACCTGTTGTCATCTGCAGTATTAATACATTACCTTCTACATAGATCCTCACTGGATAATCTCCTGTGCTAAAACCATTTTTTAATCTTGTTGGTGAGATCACAAATTTTATAGCATGAACAGGACCGATTAGTGCTACCTAACCTGCAACCAACACAAACATATTGAATGGAACATGTACTTTATCTGTATTATTGAACATTTTGTAGTGTGCTAAGTTTTGAATAATGTACCAATACTTTCAATTATTTTTTTAAGTCTTCTTAATAAATACATTTGAGGTGGACTATAAAAGTTTTATCAGTGAGTATGAACGTACTTTTCCAAAAGGATTTAGAGGCTCATTTGTCAGTTTTGTTTTTAATTGCAAAACATGATTCCATTATTTTTTTTTACATGTTGTAGTCTTTTTAGTATCATCCAATATTCACATGTCAACATAAAAATGTCAAATAAGGAAAGTTCTCCATCAGGAAAGGCAGGGGATGATCTTACCCAGATGATGACTTGGAGGCAATATGGATGTTCAGGGATGTTGAAGGCAAGTTGCAGCCTGAGAGAGCACCCTGCTAGGCACCAAAAAGCATGTACTGGGGGATGGTCCCCCCTGAATCCAGAAAAATTAGTCACGGATTGGCTGATGCATTTTAAGCCTGTAATGGCTCATCTTCTCACCCAGCCTTTCAACGTGCATGAGAACTGGCTTACAGCCTTCATGTATGACAGGGACAGAGTGCACAATGGAGCATTGTCAGGGAGGACCATCAGCAGTGTCACTGTAATTGCCAGGATGACTGAGTGAGTACTGATTGCTACCTGTGGATGGCGCTGGCCAGACATCGGGGCACCCATTGCATGATCACTGTTTTGGAAGCTCTCAGGAGAATATTTATAACAAGCATGTCCATGGTTGTGAGCAAAAAAATGTATATGCCCCAGCTTTTATGGGAATGCATTGGTGCTTCACTGCATATACTGCATTTAAGTTCACTTTCAATATAAGTTTAAAATCTCTAATGTTTCTTTCACATAACCATTATAAAGTTAATTCTAAACACTGTCAAATACCATTTGCACATGCCATTTTCAAAACAATTTATTTAAACATTCATTTTTAATTCCAAAAAGGGAACAGTTGCCTCTTTAAAAAAGAAAAAAAATAAGATTCAATACCATTACTTACATTTGAAGTGTAGGTATTGACAATAAAAGAGATTGATATAACTCCTTGGAAATATTTACAAAAAAATCTGTTTACAAATGTAGCATAAGTAGCTACTCCTGAATAAGGAGAATCATAGGCTAAACGATTTGTTAAAATATACCAGTTTCAATGTGTTTTGCAACTGTCATTAAATCATTGATATTTTTTATCTCAATCAAAGCTCAGTCTTTCTTTTGCTCTCTTGTAAAACAATAAAAATATTCTCCACTCCTCAAATATTATTGATCAAACTGATATACTGTACCAAAATTAATGTGTTAGTAATTATTTAGTCTAAATGTGTGCTGCCCTTTAAGGTTACTAATCAGTGATGTGGCTAAAAGATGCTTTGAAAAATCTGTGTACAGGTTTGTGTACAATCTTCACCTTATAAAACAGCCATTTGAATCTTTCTTGCATGGTTGGTTGTCCTGGTCCTCAACTTTTTAGTCTTTGGAACTGACATTCTTTCTATTTTATTCTAGCACCTTTTCCAAGTATTGTCAGGGGATCTACCCCATACATTGTAACATTGATAATATTAGCAGTTTATTGTCTACAGCTGTCTGCTACAGACTTGATGTCAATAGGGGAAACACCCTTGACCAAAAGATTTCAGCCCGACAGTGAAAGTATGCATTTAATCAGGCTAGACACTGCCCTGTTTCAAGCCTAAATAGTATATGAAACTTTTCACTACAGTAAAATAGTAACATCGTAACATAGTAATTAAGGTTGAAAAAAGCTGTTAGTCCATCAAGCTCAATCTATTTAACTTGTAACTACTGACTTGAGTAAGTCATATCTATAGGATTCCCTTAGTAGCCAAAAATGTATCCAGTTTTGATTTCAATTCATTAAAAGTAGTTGCTGTAACCACCCCCACCGGCAGTGAGTTCCATAATTGTACTGCTCTAATGGGGAAGAATCCTCTTCTTAATTCAGTACAGAATTTATTTTCTTCGAGCCTCAGTACATGCCCGCATGTCCTAGGTATTCGCCTGTTAGTGAACAAATCATCTCCCAGTTCCATATGATTCCCAATCTTGTATTTGAATATACTGTACTAATCATTTCACCTCTCAACCTCCATTTCCCCAGTAAAAACATATTCAGCCTGGTTAACTTATTTTTGTATTCTAGTGATTTGAGACATTTTACTAGCTTAGTCGCCCTTCTCTGTACCTGTTCCAATTAATTTCTGTCCTTTTAAAGGTGCGGTACCCAGAACTGAACACAGTATTCCAAATGTGGTCTCACCAATTCTTTGCAAAGAGGCACTATTACATTGCATCCCTTGTCTGTACTTGAAGGCATTCTATTTCTGTGGAATGGATTATGGCAGTTTATGGCACCTACAGTAGATGCTCTTCTCCAACTACCATCATATTTGCCACATATGAAATAGGAAAAAAATATTGCCTTCTTGAAACTAGCTAGCATGCATATGCTTACCATTTACATCTTTACCTAGCACATTTTTAATAACTCAAAAACATGTAGTATAATCTAAATGGTCTGTTTGGGAACTGAGCTCAAACCTTAGTCTTTCTATACCACCATCCCCACCTTAATGCATTAAAACCATTCCTCCTGTACATCTAGAGTACCTGCACCTTCCCAAAATTTTCATTCGATTAATGACTAGCTCATATCAATTTGAGACTTCTCCAAAAAGTATTTACAGTTTGCATGTCTAGTAAGTAAGTTACAAAATATTATCCCCTCTGGAGGTTGCTTCTATAGTAATAGATTATTAGTGCGACATCCAGTGGGAAGGTATAAGAAGACTTATTAATTAAATATCACTTCCACTCACCACCCTGAGAGTGGTTTCTCAATTAGAGTGGATGCTCACTTGTCTAAACCTTTATGCTCTATACACATTCTGGAAGTAATTTTTGTGTATGTGGGCATTTAAATGTGGTAGGGAATAAAGCCTGTAAGATCCACTGGGGCAGTGACTGATGTGAATGTTCAAATATTCTCTGTAAAGGACTGTGGAATATGTGTGCACTCTATAAATAATTAGCAAGAAATAAATATAAGGAAAGACCCTACATGTAATAAGAAGAGCTATTCTGCTGAGATTTACAGACCTTCTGTCACATACAAAGAGGAAAAATACAGGTACACTAACAAAACATTACTACTGTAATTAGAATTGTAATAAAATTTGTAATAAATTTTCCAATAAATATTTTTTTTTGCAAAGTCTTTGCCTTGTTTATGGTCTTACCCACCATGTTCAGGTAGCCTTATTATCAGGTAAGATTGTTCGACGGGTGCACGCACCCAGCATTGCGAGAGGTGGGCAAGGGTCGTGGAGTGGCAGGCTGGGGTACTTGCCCATGGAAACACCCAGCGTTTCATGGGCATTCTGGGTGATGTGGGCGCCGGGGGCAGAAAGCTGACATCACCAGATGTCAGCTGCCCGCCTAGGTCCACCCAAATGTGCACCCATATATAAGTGACCTGGGAGTTACTTTATATATGCATGCACGCACTACATCTTTCGATGGCTGGCGACCATCGATAGAAGTGGGAAGTTCCCCCTGGCCTGCGAATGGATGTTTATGTAAAACATCCATTTGCATGCCTTGCGTGCAAACTGCAGTGCAGGGGGGGGGGGGGGGCAGCTAGTGGTATCAAGTGGACTCACAAGGCTGCAAATTTGTAGCCTTGCGATTCAACCAAAATAAACCCCTTACACCCTTAAATACAATTGCTCTTTTCTCAAATGCAAAGAGCCTACTTAAAACACTCTGGGACAGGTGTAAGGGGTGCTACTCCAGGCTGAAGGAGTCTCTTGCCTTCCAATATATAAACACATGTACACTGTTAAGTCACTGCTATTAGCAAATAAATTAAATAAAGGACAGATACAGGAAATATCACATTACAAGATAGAACGGTACCCACTAGGATATATATCCAACAGTATACGGTGAAAACAAATACTGTAGCTTCACCAACTTTCTCAAGGACTAAAGAGTTCTCAAGAATTCAAGTGCACTTTCAGGGTGAAATGCAATAGGATGAAAGATTCAGAAAGTGAAAGATTTGGTAAGAAATCTTCAGGTTTTTTTAAAGCGGCAATCATTTACTCTGTAAAGCCAGTTTGATTTTGAAGTGTAAATGATTGCCGCTTTAAAAAAACCTGGATATTTCTTACCAAATCTCTTACTTTCTGAATATCTCACCCTATTACATTTCACCCTCAAAGAGGACACAGGAGACAAGAGCATACGTGGGACAATCAATCATTTCCCATCTCCTCTAGATTCTACCAGCTACCACTTCATCATGGAATGGTAATATAAACCTTCAATTTTCAATCCAGTTGGAACTGTGTGAGTTTACATATATCCACAACAAATACAGCTGTAGTCCCAAAAAAAAATTTTTTTATATCATGTTTTGAAAAAGTTTTTATTGTGATCTATATTATTGTTTTTAATTTGAAAATTAAATACTCATTTTAAAGAGAACCGTCTTCAGCTAATTCAGCTAGTGCTGACACATATCTTCTTTTTTTATCTTAATATTGTTAGGGGAGTGACTACCCCATGCCAGCTGCTGTTAAATGTACAACTCACAAATTTTCTACTTCTTATTTAAAAATATGTTTGCAAGGAAAATGGGGATTATTGTCTTGTTACTACATGACCAAACAGACAAATTGTAATAGTATGGAGTTATACAGTAAAGGTAACCTTGCCAATCATTTTGGTAAATACACAGTTCATTAACATGATAAACTTTAATATAGACAACACTCCCCCTACTTTTATGACATTATTATAGCTGTCTTATATTTACACATAACATGTACCATGTTACTCATACAAGTATGTGAGTAAAGCCCTGTACACATGGGGTGATTTCAGCCATAATTGCTGAGGATATGGTTGATGAGCAACCATATCCCCATGTGGACTGTCACTGGGAGCATGCTCCCATGACCAGCCCTGGAGTGGTTGCTAGTCGGAGGAGCATTCTCCACAGGCAGATTGTCTCATTTTTATCATCGACCATCTCTGGTCGCTGATGAAAATGGGACACTGAGCAGTATGATTGCTGAAAAATATATTGCTGAGGAATATTAAGCAGTCAGCGCACGGGTACAGACATGCGCAGTGCAGACAGGAGACAGCCTACTCAGTCTCCTGTTGCTGAGTGGCCCATGGCCAGGCGCAAGGCACACACAGTAGACGGCACAGAGAGCCACACAGATGGATGGTGGATGGTAAAGTAGATGGCCCAAGGGCTGGACCGTGGGGAACACTGACTTATTCACAGCAAGTACAGGTGGCTGGGGCATGGAGGTTCTGGGGATCTTCATATCTCTGGGGCCCATCACACTTGTCCCCTTTGACCCCCTACCCCCTTTAACTGGGCCTGTGCACAGCAACCAGGCAATGATCTGGTATGAACCCCACTTTTACTGGTTCGTAATGCCAGTTTGCTGCAAGTTTTCTGGACCAGGTAAACCCTTTCAGATCGCACCTATGGTATTACCAAGTTAAACTGGCAACAAACTGGCATGAACCCGGTAATTAGGTGCAATCTGAAAGGGGTTTTTAGAAACAAAAACCACCATTATCAATACCAATATCAATAATGGTCTACATAAGATAACATGAATATATAAGATAACAAATATATGTAAAATATTACATACAGTGCACTGTAAATGCTTAAATTATTTAAGGTATATATAATATGTACACAATGCCTTGTGATACATGAAAAGAGCCCCCTTCTTTTGGCCTTATTAAGGCTTTTCCTCTTTCTTTACAAGTTTTTATTACTATTTAACATTTTAATATCTTAAAACCAAGAGTTGTCTATATAAAATGTTAAGTGTGCCAATTAGTATTTTTCTTTATTATTATGGAACCGCTGCGTATGTTTTCTTGTGGTTCCTATTCTCTGTATTGATGACATCACTAATAAAAAAAATTGGAAAAGAAAAGATTCACATCCTATTGGGAAGGATTATAAACCATGAAAATGTATAGCAAAACAATTTTCTAATAGAAAAATCTTTAGATTTTATGGTTAAAAGTACCTAAACTGTGATTGCATTTTTTAAAGTGGCAGGCTGTTTCTCTCTCTCTCTTAAAGTGGTTGCTGTTTCTCTCTGCCACTCAAAGCCTGATATATGGGTGATGGAGAGCCATATAGGAAAGCAACTGAATGCAGTAAAATACAAATTTGCTAGTACAAATTAAGGGAAAATAGATGTAAACATTGAAATTGATCGCCTTTCTCTGAGTAGCCTTTTCTCCAATCTGCTCAAATCTGGCCTCTGTTGGTCGAAAATTCGGCCTCTATCCAGGCAAATTGAGTATATATGATGGGTCTACATTTAAAGACTTCTCCAACCCCTCTGACACCTCGGCATATTTAAAGGAACTCTCATGCTCCAACTCTGATGACATCTCCGATGCCCCCTCCTGAAATGTCCCCTTGAAGCTCTAAGCTACTAATATGCTCCCATACCCCTCCCCCCCGTTCTCACTCAGTTAAAAACTTCAATCAATGTTCAGTATTTTCATGCAAGACTATTAGTTTAAGTTCGCATGTATATTTCCACCTTTCAGTGGTAAAACATGCTGTTTTAAATATTTTGCACTTGAGAAAAATTTACATGAAAGGTATTCAGGATATATGTCATTGTAAATTCCCTTACCTGCTGGTCAATTTATTTCCCTTACCTTATCCCTGACCCCTAGGTACACTATTTGCTTAATAAGAAGCTCCCCTCCTCCCCCTCCCCATCCCACCCCACTTCCCTCAATATAACTCCTTTAACAGGTTTCCCTTGTAACCATGATTGCAGTAAATAATTTGTTTAGTCTGTGAGGGGTAAATGTTATAGAGTAACTCAAGATAAGGATACACGGTGGAGCCCATAATACTACCAGATCTCTTTTCTCTATTTAAAATATATTTAAAAATGTTATACAGTTTAGGAAGATTCCCCCCAGGTACTGGTTCCTGCGGGACAGTGCTAGTACTGTTTCTCCTTATGGTATTTCCCCACTTTCTTGCTTTCCTTCTCTCCCCTACCCCTATGTCTATAGGTCTATCTGTCAGTCAAATATGGTCGTTCCCTGATTTCTTTGTGATTGATAACTTTGATGGTATTATTTGGTATAAGCTAGTTAGCACAACTCTGCAGAAGTTCAGGAGTATCATACTAACATACCTTTTTCTCTGGTATGCAGAATGACACAACTATTAGCACCTGGAATGTGGGTTTCATAAATTCACCTATAAAGCGCAGAAAACTGTTGATTTATTTAGACAAAAATAACACAGACATTGCATTTTTGCAGAAGACACATCTAGTCGCCTCAGAAATCCCCAAATTGCAGATGATAGGATAGACCATTATAACTTATTCTTCCTTTTCATCCAGAGCGCGAGGTGTTGTAATTTTGGCCCGGAGGTCTCTCGCCCTGGAGGTGGCACATACTGAGACAGACGCAGATGGAAGATATGCAGTAGCAGTGGTTAAACATCTAGGTAAACAATACGCCTTAGCCAACATATATGCACCACCACCATACTCCAAAACATTATATTGCACCATTATAGCCCTCCTTTTACCATATACAGACTTAAACCTTATAATAGGTGGTGATTTCCACATGGTATCCTCCCAAATACTAGACAGATGAAATACAAAAGATATCCCACCCTCACTCCCAAAAATTGGATTACATTTTTTGATCAAGTCACTGTGTGTGGTGGATGTCTGGAGAGCTATGCACCCGATAGACAAAGATTTCACGTGCTTATCTGCTGCACATGGAACCTTTTCCCGCATAGATTTCCTGCTGGTTTCACATTCTCTTTTCCCTTCAAGTCCGAGCTCTTCTATAGCACCTATAGTCATTTCATACCATGCCCTGGTCTCCATAGAAATACATCTACATACTGAGAGTGGCTCATTACGCCTATGGAAATTTCCTTCATGCTTTACAAAGTCCACTAAGTTTAAAAATTTCTTGAAGGCAGCTTGGGAAGATTTCTGTTTTACAAATGGAGAACACTGCAACACTAATCCGTCCCTGTTTTGGATGTCTATGAAATCGGTCCTAAGAGGAGCCATAAAATCTTTCACTGCTGCCTCCAATTGTGATTATACTAATAAATCTTTATCCCTTCAAGACACCCTAACATCAGCTTTCCAATTATACAAACAAAATCGCACACCAGTATCTAAACAACATTACTACTTAGCAAAAACTTAGCTGGAAGGTTACATTTCAGAGATTGGAGAGTCATCTATTCCTGGTGAACCACAAATATCATAGATTTGGTAACAAAACAGACAAACTCCTGTCCAATCTCCTAAAAGGTACAGTTAAACCAGTAGTAGTTCAAACCCTAAGATCCCCCCCAAGGCTCTCTCACCAAATCAAATAAAGAAATTGCACATATTATGCAATTATTTTACAAAGAACTTTACACCACCTCCTTACATCCTCCCCCGCTGCACGACCTCATTATAACTGATACTCCAAATGCAGAGGGATGTCCCCATCTATCTAATGACATACCGTTTCAATGTGGGGAAATCTGAATTTTCCCATTATTACGCCCCACATGTCCACACATCTTTCCACCCCTTTTACTATGCAGGAAGTAGAAATGGCCATTAAACACCTCAAACCCAATAAAGCTCCTGGTCCCGATGGTTATTGCGGAATCTTTTACAAATGAATGATTAACGAAATCTCTCCTATTCTGACTGAAGTTTAAAACTCAATAATACAAGCTCACCGACCCCCCCCCCCCCAACATTTAAATTCTGCAGTAATAAAAATCCTGAATGAGACTGGACAGTTGATCACTTCTAAGTGATGATATGCTTGTTTTTAACAACTTGAACTTTAGTTCAACCGTGTCAAAACTTATTACAAAAATGGAGGGGTGGCATGATCTCCCAATATCATTACTGGTTAGGGTAGAGGTATTAAAATCTATTTTATTCCCTAAGCTTCTTTATGTATACAGCTCCTTACCCTCCGAATTGCACCACATGATGAAAAGCATTTCAAAAGGGCAAGCACCCACTTTCTGTGGCAGGGGAAAAAGCCAAAAATTGCACTCACCAAACTGGTCATGGATAAGTCATTGGGTGGATTTACGTCCTATACAATGTCCATTGGATACTAGGCTCCAGCATTTACACTGATTTTCTTTTTGAATCCGAAATATTTAAACCTTACTCACTGAATGCCTTACTATATGCCAAAAGACCAACCATACCCCCTTATATTTATAATCATTTATTATTCCATGATACATACCTCAATTGGCTAAAGGTGAATTGAAAGCTAACGGGTGAACCTTCAACCTCATGCCACGTTACTTTCTGGGGTAACCCTTCTTTCCCCCCTTCCCTTTCCAACGATCTTTTCCTCCAGTGGAAAGCCAAGGGTCTATGTGCGGCGAACCAGATGTTTGACCGAGGAAGCAAATTGCTCGCATTCTCCTCACTGAAAGAACAATATCAACTCCCAAACTCTCAATTTTTTCATTTTCCTCCAGACATGCCACTACACGCAGTCACTCAAAATGAATGTTTTTATCCCATCGCCTTTATCAGCTTTAGCAAAACTACTCCACAAATGGACTAGACTACCATATAAATTGAAACATATCTATGACTTATTGATAAATTCTCCCTCCAAATCACACCTTACCAAACTCATGCAACCATATACCGTAGACATCCCAACTCTTATATCCACAGATATGATCCTACAAAAGTCTGTCTCCATAATGAAAACACTAGGCTTGGCGTACCTACAAGTAGTCCATATTAGAACTATACATAGATCATATATGCCTCCGTCTACTCGATTCTTCCATCGATGCATCCAGGGGCGGGCTAGGCCCTCCGGGCCGCTCAATCGTTTTGTGTGCGGGCCACCTGCTTGCTCTGAGGCTGCTGCTGCAGCTACGGCTGACCTGTCTGGTTTCTGGTCTCCAGAAACATGGCCGCCGGCCTCCTGCACTGAGGACATGCCTAGTGCAGGAGGCTGCTACAGAGCGTGTAGTGCAGGAGCAGAGTACCAGGTAGCAGGCTGCCAGCCCAGCGGTAAGGACGTGGCCCTTTATTGCATACCGAGGCAGCCCAGAGTATGTATGTATATATGTATGTATGAATGAGAGTGCCAGAGTATGCATGTATGTATGTATGAGAGTGCCAGAGTATGTATGTATGAATGAGAGTGCCAGAGTATGTACAGTATGTATGAAAGTGCCAGAGTATGTATGTATGAATGCGAGTGCCAGAGTATGTATGTATGAGAGTGCCAGAGTATGTATGTATGAATGAGAGTGCCAGAGTATGTATGAAAGTGCCAGAGTATGTATGAAAGCGCCAAAGTATGTATGTATGTATGTATGTATGTATGTATGAGAGAGCCAGAGTATGTATGTATGTATGTATGTATGTATGTATGTATGAGAGAGCCAGAGTATGTATGTATGTATGTATGTATGTATGAGAGTGCCAGAGTATGTATGTATGAGAGTGCCAGAGTATGTATGTATGAGAGTGCCAGAGTATGTATGTATGTATGTATGTATGAGAGTGCCAGAGTATGTATGTATGAGAGTGCCAGAGTATGTATGTATGTATGAATGAGAGTGCCGGAGTATGTATGTATGTATGTATGTATGTATGAGAGGGCCGGAGTATGTATGTATGTGAGTGCCTATGTATGTATGTATGTATGAGAGTGCCAGAGTATGTATGTATGTGAGGGCGGAGTATGTATGTATGTATGTATGTATGTATGTATGTATGTATGTGAGTGCCGGAGTATGTATGTATGAGAGTGCCAGAGTATGTATGTATGTATGTATGTATGTATGTATGAGAGTGACGGAGTATGTATGAGAGTGCCGGAGTATGTATGTATGTATATATGAGAGTGCCGGAGTATGTATGTATGTGTGTATGTATGAGAGTGCCGGAGTATGTATGAGAGTGTCGGAGTATGTATGAGAGTGCCGGAGTATGTATATATGTATATATGAGAGTGCCAGAGTATGTATGTATGTATGAGCGTGCCAGAGTATGTATGTATGAGAGTGCCAGAGTATGTATGAGAGTGCCAGAGTATGTATGTATGTATGTATGTATGTATGTATGAGAGTACTGGAGATTGTATGTATGTATGAAAGTGATGGTGTATGTATGAGAGGGCCGGTATATGTATGTATGATAGTGGTGCTGTATGTATGTGAGAGGCGGTGCATGTATATATGTAGATGCGAGGTGGAGGATGGACTGCCACTCATGGGCCTGTCCTTTGTGCATGCCCCCCAGGCTAAACTTTGCCAGCCAGCCGGTGGATGCATCCTGCCTCTGGTGCGGGAGATCCCAGGCCAACTTCTACCACTGCTTTTGGGACTTTCCCAAAATAAGGCACTTCTAAAATAAGGTATACTCCTTTATCAATACTAATTTTTTATTACAACTGGTACCATCACTGATTGCAAGTCTATGTCTCAATTTTGCTGAATAGTTATGCATAGAGGATATCAGACCCTTATTTCCCATGTTCATAATGATGTTCACCATAACAAAAAAATATATATTTTAAAACCCTGGACTGTAAATACAGCCCCCTATATCAGTGGTTCCCAAACTGTGTGCCGTGGCTCCCTGGGGTGCCTCGGGACACTTGCAAGGGTGCCACAAATTGGTCGTCCAGGACCAATTCAAATTATTTATGATCAATTATTTATGGACAAAACCAGTGCTGGTGGCTGCCAATCATAAAATGTGTACAATCAGAAGCAAATCCTGCCCTTTAACACATAACTGAACCTAAGAAGCACATATAAACAATCTACTGCATTGAAGATATATTTTTGTTGGGCCTAGGGGTGCCGTGGAAAAATTCTGATACTGTAGGGTGCCGTGATTCGAAAAAGATTGGGAACCCCTGCCCTGTATCATCTAAGTACAAAATATGATGCTACAGCATTTATACTATCACAGAAAGACCCTACTAATGCAATCACCCTGTTCCTCACTAAAATTTGATAAGAAATTGTCCTCATACATGTCTCCATTGGACGTCGTATTAAGGAACAAGGTAATGCTAACTTTTGACATATCGGAATGGTCTACTTTATCAATATAAAATACCTTCATTACATATTGCACCTAAGTTATGATATACATGCATCTGAAACTGGGAGTCTATTGAGGCTGCCCAACACCAGGTTCTAATAAATTTTTCTCAGGTGCTAAAACTCCTTCAGTAATGCTACGAATTGATTATATAATATTTCTCTAACATGAAATTTGAAAAGACAATAATATCAATTTGGAGAGCAACCTCCCCCTTTCATTTATCAAGTCCTACTGGATATTTAGACAGAGGCCATCCCTCTCCCCCTCCCCTCTATTTTGTTTGCCCCCCCCCCACTCATATTTATCTAGTATTATTAGTAAAGTTATTATATGCATATGTATGATTGTGGGTCTGCTAAACTCAGATGTATGACTGATCAATATATTTCTACGCAGACATTTATTGGATTTTATGACTAAGAAACATTTTTCTAAATTTGGCTGGTACTCATATTGTTTTAGAAACTTCTATAACCATAGCATTCCTGCTTATTACCATACTGGAAATGTATCTATGTTGACTATGGTCTGTATGTATATATGTTTATGTCCCTCAATGTATACATTCTCTAAGAGACTGAAATTCAATAAAAATAGTTTATTTAAAAAATGTTTTTTTTTTTTTTTTAAATAAATGAGTCCTTGTGCGGTAGTTCATCTCTATATCTCTCTAGTAGTTTGTATAATGCTTTATGCTACAGTATGGCCCTCACTCAGGTCCGTTCAGTCCCCCCCACGCATTCACATGGGAGACCAATGGTTGTGCCCTGTGCATGCGCTTTCACAGTGGGGGGGTTGGGATGGGGCAGACATGGGCAGATATGGGCAGTGGCGGCAATGGGGCATGGGAAAACCCAGTGTTTCATGGGCATTCCTATGCAAACACTGGGCTTTCCCATGCAAACGGCAGCATGACGCAGATGCGTGACGTCACCCGGCCGTCCCGTCTTTCGCAAATATAATTTAGTCTCCAATGACTTATATTTGTGTGGCCTGAAGAAATAATTTGATGATTGGAGATATGTGAGGTGATGTGTCTTGGTGACACATCCCCTTGCTTGGTTGCAAGGGGTACGACCATGGGGGAGCAGTAATTTGACAAGGTATGCCTTCTGGGACTCAGTAAGCTGTGTGCCTCTCAGGTTACCGAGTCAACCAGATTGAGGGCCCAAGGGTATAGATAGGGGTGGACCAGCTTCAGAAATAGAAATGAGTCTGTATTTTAGAGAATGTACACATTTGGTTCTGTGCACACAATCTAAGAGCAATAACTGCTGTTAACTTTACATTAGTCCCAATGTATTTATTAAAATATATTGCATTTCTTGTTTTAACAGTAGTAGGAAAATAATGCTTTTAAATTTAAATTATATCCCCATGAAATGCATATTACTTATGTTTTCTATTTTCTATTCCTGTGCAGGAATCTAATTCTGTAGCAGTGCATTGTGTCCTAAAATAAAAAGCAACATGAAATTGAAAAATGTGATGTAGAGAATTTTATTTTCTTAATGTTCTATAAAAAAGAAAATAAGCCAAACAGTGTACACTACAGACAGCAATACTTTCTTCCACTTTAATCTAATTATACAGGAAACATTGACCTGGACTTTACACCATTAAAACACAGCTTTCATTTCGGGAGAAATCAATAAGCATATCTTTTAAAATCTATTAAAGTATTTTTAAGCAGGTTTTGTATTGGTTTCTTAGGTCAAATGCCTTTGGTAAAACATTAAGGAAAAATCTTCACATAGTAGTAACAGGAATATTTCTATTAAACATGAACTTTCAATGAACTTGCCATATACAGTATATGACATGGGGTATGCATGGCATCCAATGCTAATGCGTTAATGAAGTACAATTCTTTGAGATTCAATCTCTAAAATATGAAAATAATATGGCACTCAATTTTCTCTTGAATTCTTTTCTGCTTATAATCATATATAAAATCTACAATTTTTCAGTCTATGAGTTTTTATATGACTACTGTATTTGGTGTTATTTATTTTGCACCACAATACATAAGCAGTAAGGCTATTTTCAAAATTAAAGGAGATACAATAATAGTTATTCATGTGTCCTAAGTATATATTACTACTCTTATAATAATACATTGACAAACGTAGTAATGCACATCAAGCTTTTCCCTAGAAGCATTCAGCAATAACCATCAAGAAACTATCTGAAAAGGAAGTTGCTTTGGAAAACTACGATGTAAATGAGAGAAGCGTTTTATAACCTACAAAGGTTATATTGTCTTATTGCATTTGCTAGAAAGCATGGTAAAGATACTTTCAAAATTATACTCCAGCTACTATTACTATTCAGTGCCAGATTACCAAGTAGGAAGAGTAGGCACTGGGCTATGGGCCCCACACCTTTTGAGGGACCTTGCAACAAGTAAATTACTTTATTAATGTAATGCACTCATTAACAACTTAAACCAGAGACATCCGATACACATTACAGTTTTCAGATCATAGTCTGTTGGTTGGTAAAAATTAAAAACTTATTAGGAGATTTGTGAGGATGAGACCAAGAGGGTGTAATATGGCATTGTTACTACTTCTACTTCTACTACTATTACCACTACTACTACTTCTACTACTATTACCACTACTACTACTTCTACTACTATTACCACTACTACTACTTCTACTACTATTACCACTACTACTACTTCTACAAGCATTACTGCACTATTGCATTCTAGCTGTACAAGTTCACTGTTATGGCCAGCTGCATAAAGTAAAGAGAATACCATTCCTTAGCCTACCAACAGGGACTCTTACTCCTTAAATCTTTTACTGGTGGTACATGATGCTAACTTTTTTGGTTCAATAAATAAGAAATGAGAAAATTGAACTGAATTTGGAGACCAGTTTATGTATTTAATTTACCCACTTTCAAGAATGAGTATCCCTGACAATTTAGAAAGCAGCTCACTACTCAGTAAACTCAGTAAACATATGGCCAGGGGCGAGTGATTAATGATCCCGTGGTATGCTCTGAGGGGCAGATTTATTAAGTTAGGTGAAGTATCAGCTCCTAACTGTCAAGTTACAGGCAGGGTTTGAAAAATTACAGCTTCGTACTGATTTGCCGGAGATTATCATGTCACCAGGCTTAATAAATCTGCCCCTTAATTGGCTAAGATTTGTATCAGGAGTAGCTTTGCTGCAGCAGGACACAAAACTCACATTGACATCCAGGTTGTTGACTGCTATTGTAAATACCCAGCATTTGCGATAGCCCCCCAAATGCAAGGGCTCCCTTCAGACAGGAGGTGCAGCGGGTAACTGCTTCTGTTCTCTGGTTACTTACCAACTATCACCTGGCTGGTACTACTTGCTGGAAAAATGTATATATTATTTTTTTTTATTCCGCACAGATATGCCACCCCGGGTGAAGAGGGTCAAGAGAAGTCTCTCTACCCTGTGGTAGGGTTCAGCCTGAAAAGTCTGGTATCAACTATCTTATTAGTATAAATCCCAGTTTGGGATAATGATTCACGTTGGTGGTGCTCCCCTGAGTCTAAATGCAAATACAAAAAAACAGGAGGAAAAAGAAGACTCTTTTTGTGGGGCACTCTTTACATATGTATAACGCGATTTAGAATAAAACGTAACATTTATTGAAAATGTATTCAAGAAAAAATTGGACAATCGTACCTATTGTATAGAACCAAAATTTGTTTCCAGCCTTGCAGTGAGCTTTTGTATAAATATGCTATCCACTGGGAATGTAGTTCTAATGCCGCCCATACACGCACCGATACGGGCGTGCGTTCCGTGCTTAACAAGCACGCATCACATTCCATTGCATTGCCTATGCATGCATTGTGCATGCAATGCGATGCAATGTGATTAAAACTAAGTACAAAAAGTATGTGCAAGCACATACTTTTTGTACTGTGCGATGAGGTGCCACGGGAGCGCGCACCTCAAAGCACAGAACGCACAGCCCGCATCGCAGCATGTATGGGCTGCTTAAGTTTGATTACCAGTTGGCAGTAAGCTTATCAATATACGCTATGCAACTTGGGGTATGGTTCACCGGTGGAACCAATAAGTAGTGTGTGCCTAGTAAAGCCAAATGCCTAATTAAACTAGGGCTCGTTAGAGGCAATTAATAATTAATAGGTAGATTTTTACAAAGGGTTAAAATCCCTGTAATCAACAAGACTGCTTTTGAATAGTTCATAATGTTGTTAGCATATTGTAGAAAGTACAGGAAAATTGTGGGTAACAGGTTCCTGTCACTGTAATATACGTATGTTCTGCTAAGTACGTAATTAATCCCAAGAGATCGTGTAAGCATGAAGTTTAGCAGGTATTCCAAAGAAACATTGTATACATCTCAGGATGAATCACAGCAATTTGTATCAATCTCTGTTTGATGTACAGGTCAACCTTGTATATATCTCAACTCACTGTTTCAAAAACACTGGATAGGCTTGTAATGCAATGGTATACATATCTTAAAGTGTAGTGTGACCCTTTTGTCACAAGCCAATATTTCTGCTTTCCCTGAGTCATACACACGTGCATTTGACTCAGGATGAGAGGATTTGACTGTGCTGCAGGGTCAGAAATAGACAGAGAGAGACAAAGTATAGACCAGTGGTAGCCAACCCTAGCCCTCGAGAGCTACCAACAGTTCACCTTTTCCAGACAACCTAGCTGCTGCACAGCTGCACTCATTAATCACTGACACATTTTAAAAGATACACAGATGGAGCTAATTAGCTCACTTGTGATTCTGTGAGGAGACCTGCAAAACATGCACTGTTGGTAGCTCTCGAGGACTACGGTTGGCTACCCCAGGTATAGACACTTTTGCTGTTGAAATATTGGTTGCAGTTAAAACCTGTTCTTGTGGTAATATTGCAGGATTTTAAGCTGTCTTATTTATTTCAATGAGAGACTGTCAGATAGATAATGATGATCTAGCTCAGTTGACCGTAAAGTGGTTAAAGATAAAATATACAATGCTTTTTAGTTAGAGTGAGTTGCCTTTTGCTTTTATTGCTTTATTGCTCCCACAGATGACTCACTAATGAGAGCAGTGTGCTCATTTAATTATCAGGCAGAATAATCAGTGCAAGGATTGCTTCTGCTGTTGGTGTTAAGCGCAGCATGCTGCCCTGTTGTGGTTATACAGAGCAGGGACAGCATGTGCATGTCATCAATGAGAAAGTGATGGAATACCTTTCTGGAGCGGCTGTGTGTGTAGAGAGCAGTGGCTGCAAGCCGGGTTGCCTCCTTGCTGAAGTAGCTCTGAATCGTCTGGGTATGTGGCAGATTGCCGTGCTTGCTTGAGCAGCTCAGTGTTCAGGGAGGGGCGGCTAAGTGCCGGGTAATCCCCTCATTGTTGCGTCACTCAGTCGTCAGGGAGCGTGGCTATTTGCCATGCAGTCTTGCGACACTGACCCGCCGGTGCCAGTGGACAGTGGGCGGTATTCAATGAGAATACCTGCGAGGTGCAGCGAATCCTTTTTAGGATTCGCTGCACATTCGCCACGTTCCGGAGCCGGCGGGCTCCGGTATTCAACGAGTCAGGGGCAGCGAGCCCCTGACTGGCGAATATGAGCTCCTGCGGCGATTGCCGCAGGGAGCCTCAGGACGGTGCCAGGCAGAGAGATGGTAGTCTCTCTGCCTAGCCCAGACCTTTGTGGGGGGTTAGGTGTGCTACCCAGGTGCCAGGCAGCACAGGCTGCCCCCTCGGGGGTGCCAGCAGGCAAGCGTATATTCACTACACACGATTGTAATGATCGTGCAGTGAATATATGAATATGTAATGAGCGGCTCCGCTCTGGCGCCACCTGCTGGCTGCTGTGTAAAAAAAAAAATAATAATAAAAAAAATTATTTTTAAAATTAAATATATATTCATGTGCTTACAGCACATGAATAAAAATAGCATGCCCCTCCTCAGAATAAAATTCCTGATTTTTTTACACCAAATGTAAAAAACAAAACACTTTATTTTAAAAGTTCACATTCCACTTCACCATAAAAAGATAGCGATTGCTACTCATGGCGAAAAAAACCTTGAAATGTATTCGCCATGTGCTCATTGAATAGGGTGATTCACCGTTTTTGTCAGAAATTCGCCAAACAGCACAAATTCGCCATAAAAACCTGGCGAATCAGGCTCATTGAATACCGCCCAGTGAGTAGGTTAGATGATGTATGTTTCGCCTCCTAGAGGCTTGTTCACATCACTTTACTAGGTACACACTACTAATTGGTTCCATCTATGAACCAAACCCACAGTTGCATAGCATATATTGACAAGCTCACTGCCAACTGGTAACCAAACTTAGAACTAAATTCCCAGTGCATAGCATATTTATACAAAAGCTCACTGCAAGGCTGGAAACAAATTTTGGTTCTACAAAATAGGCATGATAGTCCAATTTTTTTCTTAAATAAATTTTCAATAAAGTTACGTTCTATTATATATCACGTTATAATCATGTAAAGAGTACCCCACAAAAAGAGTCTTCTTTTTACTCCTGTCTTTTACTTGCTCTAAGAGGAGTGCAACTGGTCCCTAATCATAGAAGCATAGAACTAGTATGAGGAGATTATCTCCATTAATCTAAAGGAACTAGGAATAATGAACTTTTTAATTACATATTTAATATCATTCTGATTATATATTGAAATGTGGCTATGCTGTATGATGTTTTTTAACTAAAAGTGTACATGGTTTTATATTTAGATTTTTATTATAGGTTAATAAAAACTTTTTATGACATTTGATCAGAATTGGTTTTGCGTTCTCTCCCAATATAAACCAGTTTAGCTATTAATTAATTCCAAAGTTATTACTGGCAGCTGCATTTCAAATTCCCTGGTGGTCTTTTTATGATTTAATTGCTATTTACTTAGCACATTTGAATTACATCCAGTTCTTTCCTTTCTATATCATAAATATTGTCACAAAATTGACATATTTTGGAATAAAACAATATCATTTTATGATTGATTTTGTCAAAGTATTTTTCATGAACATACATAACACTAGTGTTACCCCATACCATTATTTTAATAATAAAGCTAAACCTAGCAATAATGGTTATCCTAAAGCTAATATATATACTGGACATATCAATATTTCATATGTTGATATTTTGTCAATCTCAACATTTTGCAGACATTTATACCAATGATGCTAACATTATCTTTCTTGACCTTCTGGTGTTAAAATTCTGAATCAGACTGGTGATGTCATGACTGAATACCTTCTGAACTAGTATCTTTACCACATGCTACAAAAAAAAAGGTAGAGTGAGAGGATTATACAGTGTAAACACTCCAACCTATTGTGTACAGACTGTAAAAGCGGAACATACTGACTGAACAAAAAACTTTTTTATAATCAATAGTTTTTATTGAGTAAAAATTTCAAAGGGGGTACAGGAAATAGAGACAGGGGTTAAATAAGGGAGGGGTATGGGGCATAGGAGACATCAAGAATCCAAAAACATATATATGAGGACACATTAAACATGTTCAACAACAATTGCATATTCAATACAATAAAATAGTAAGAGAAACTGCATATATAGTAAAAATAAAAAATACCACAGATATATCATACCATCTTGTAAGCATCAAATATTAAGCTTAAGTGTTCCTCGTGTTAAACCAGTAGGGTCAGAAGAATTCTCATTTAAAATAAATTGAAGGGTGTTCACAATGACAAGACATAGGGAAGTATCTCCCTCCTTCACCTTCTTTCACAAATACTTACCATGAATTCCAGCAGATAAGAAGGGAATTGGGAGAGTATCAGTTTGTCATATATTCTGTCTCCATAACAAAGTGAAAGTTGGTTTTATGGATGACTTTTATTAAGGTTGTAGAACTAGACTGCTTCCATTGTTGAGCTAGAACTCCACCAGCTGCAATACAAATATGGTTCAGTACATGCTGGCATGGTAGTTAAGTCTTACCTCTCTTTGTATTGTCTCAAGCCCCGTACACACGGGGGAAGATATATTGCTCAGCAATATATTGCTAGCAATATGTTGCTGAGCAATATATTGCCCAGTGTCTCCTTTTCATCAGCGACCAGAGATGGTCGCTGATAAAAAGCAACCTCTGCTGGCGGTGCCGCAGAGGTAATTAGCTGGTCGCAGGAGCAAGCTCCTGATACCAGCAATTGGAAAGGGGCTGAAAACGGGAGCGCGCACCTGGCGATTTATCGCCGGGGCACACTCCCAATCACTGGCAATATGGTCGTTAGCGACCATATTTCCAGCGATTTCAGCCCCCATCGCCCCCGTGTGTACACAGCATCAAGCACAGCTTAGAACATGATGGCCAAAAGGTATGTAAATGATCTGGTGTAAAATATATTCTATAAATAAGTTGAGTATGCATCTCACTATGGTTAAGACATCTGGACATTGAATTTTATGTAAGGAAAATGTTACTCCATTGAGTATGGGACAATGTTATGCCTAATCTGACTCCAACTTTTTCTGGGCATTTGATTTGGAAATATCCACAGAGTCCAGTAGAGTTGTGTACCAGAATGATCTATCTTGTCAAAATGTGACCATTTTTCAGTACAGTATATTGTGTCTGTGGACACAAACTGCATAGGCAATGACTTCCACAAGTGCACAATTTGGAAATAGTGAAGCAGTTCAGATTGTGATAAAGAGAATTTTTATTGTAATTGTGAAAAAAGGTAATATAAGATAAGCCCCTCTTATATTCCCCAGAACCTTCACACCTGATGCAGTCCATCGTGATACATTTAAATTGAGGATTAATATTGGCAAAGTATATATATCTATATGGGAAATGTTGCAGATGGGAAAAGGTATATTGGTGGGAAATGTGTCCCATATCTGAAGGGAGGCCTGAGTAGAGAGAATAAGGCATGAGGCAATTGGTCTGTAATTTTGGGGTATTTTCAATACATCTCCTTTAGGATATGCAGTGCTAGCGGATTTTTCAAGATCAACCAAACTCATCACCATGTCTGTATTTTAGTCAAGTCTGGGAGGCTTAAAATTCCTGTTGCTCTTGGTAGGTTTATCCTTGATCGAGTCAATTTATGGGACGTATTGGACCAAATATATTTTAAAAAAATATTAAGGGATGCAGCTAATTCTTTTCTAGGGAAGATATATGGGATCGAACAGAAAAATGTAAATATTTAGGGCAATGTCTTATTACCTGCAACTGCTGATCATGGGCAATAGAATCTCTCTGTACTATCTAGTTAGCCCTGATAAGTCGGTACAAGCTGTAGCTTATTGGGCAATTGTTTCACCTGACTATGCGTTCCATATACAGTATGTATTGGACTCTTTAAAACCTCATGGACTCAATTCAGATTATAAAATCAATAAAAGTATTTATTGATCATTTAAATAGTTTTTTTATTTCTATTATACTGTATTTATTATAGAGCATTTAATGTTAATAGGATGTTATTTCTTTTTTTATCAAATTGTTGTAAATGAAATTTGGAATTATACTTGGTTTAAAATTTTTCTCCTATTTTAACATAGGAGAAATTTTTTAAACCAAATATAATCCCAATTTCTAAACACTCCATGACATAATATATATCTTTGGTATAATGACTTTTTACAGATGGATTGTTTATATCATGTGACTCACTAGTGTTCATGTGATCAGTGATTTCTGGTGGGTATAATTATATTTACTACCCAGGCATCTGTCTATTAATCCAGTGATTTTCAACCTTTTTACCTTGCGGCACACTAAATATGATTTTAAAATTGGCAAGGCACACCATGAGATCCCCACAGGGTAAAAGACATTGGCCCCCACAGGAAAAAAACAAACCTATTGGCCCCCATATAAAAAACAATCACACTGGTCCCCACAGGTAACAAATATAAAATACATTAGACCTTTACATGAAGAGAAGAGACCAGTTGAATTGATGGTGGCTGTAAACTGGTTTGGGGTATTATCCTTTGCATATCCGGATTCACAGACTTAATTAAATGTCTGTTTCTTATAAAGATAAGTAACCTTCCCATGTGTGCAATTGTGCCCTTACTATTTAGTGCTATCTATGTTTATGCTAGATAGTGCTATTTATAGATATAAATATCTTTGTTGCTGCTGTTTCCACTTCTGGTGGACGAGTATTTATAGTCCATGGGTCTTCAATCTGTGGCCCTCCAGATGTTGTGAAACTACATGTTCCAACATGCATTGCCATATTTTTTCCTATAAGGGCATGACAAAACTGTCAGGGCATGCTGGGACATGTAGTTCCACAACATCTGGAGGGCCACAGGTTGAAGACCTGTGATTACCATCTGATTTGTATCTTCACTCCACTTTGAGAAAAATGTTCGGGAAGTGAAACATGTTGGAGGAGTGAATCTTGTTTCCCTTATCTTGATCATTTGGTGCTGCAGAGAGGAACACCCAGGTTTCACCCACTGCTCTCTTATGCCATCATTCCATATGATTTGAGGCTTCTCCTTTTTTAAATCCACTGTTATTTTAATAAACCTTTTAATGGAATTTCTGCACCATGAGGAGGTTTTTCCTATATGTTGCTTATCCTGTATTGATATCATGCTTGGATTTTAAAGAAACTGCTACATGATTAGAATAGACTATCTGAAGTAAGAAGGAGCGTGAATATCCTGTTACTGCTGTGTTATATATCTGTTAGATACATGTGTTATATACAGTATATGTCATCTAAAGATACCTTATGCTTATGTAAGCACATGTAAGCATCTGTTTTACCTTCACACATTGGTGGATTGATCTGGGATCCTTTCTGGTTATTTCCATTTCAAATTATCACCTACACATTTTGAGCGGTGTATCAATCCTTGGATCTTGCTGTCAATATTTACATAATATATCATAGCAACATATATCTGACCCACATTTCTGTAATATGTTCTTTTTTTCCATATATATCTATAACATATTCCCAAAGAATCCAGCTGAAACTTTCTGGAAACACCCAAACATTATTGGATTTATATTTGTTTCTGGTTTGTTACACACTTGTTGGCATATACACACCTATATTCCTTTTTTTGCATATGATTCCTAACTTCAGTAGTTACTTTTGTGTATAGGTATTTCTGCCTTCATCGCCCAGATAATCTGTATCATTAGAGTGAATCTCTGCTAATACTTGACAGAATTTATTTTATAACAATAACCACAATAGAAAAAACATAAAATGGACCAAAATTAAATGGCTATTGAAAATTTGTTATCCAAACACTTGTGTACAGCTAAAAAATATAGGTATTGTGTACATCAGCACCTGTGTTAATAATAATATAAACAACAGGGATTATAATCTATTTAAGTAATTGATGCAAATCCACTATTTGTTGAGTCAAGATAGTGCTCACCCTGCTGATATTGGTGATCATGTTTCAGTCCCTCCACGTGCTGGTATACCTGGAAATTTTACCATCGGGTGCTGTGTGAGAACTGTAAGTAGGAAGCTCAGCATCAGGGACAGCTCTACCATTAGGCAGCTTTAGGCCTAGGGTGCCAGGCTCTGGGGACACACAACCAAGTCTGCCTATCAAAAAAATCAAGGATGTCTCTGAGGATCCTTTTTGTACTTAATGCAGGTGGCTGACTGGAACTTCTAAGAAAGTGGCTCCATACTTTCCCTTGAGACATACTTCACTGCTTTGCTGCCCCCCTCCTACTTATACTCTGTACTTGTGGGTGGAAAAGGGAGACCTCCAGGGAAAGCAGGGGACTTGTCCACAATTCCTGGGGTGGGGCTGGGAGGACCAACCAATTTTTATGAGCCTCCCTGCCATTCTAGAATGTTACTCAAGTCTGCCTTTAGGGGTGGGAAAGTGGTTATTGGTGGCAGTATGGGGGGCAGTAGGTTTACATTTTGCCTAGGGTGCTGAGAAGCCTTACACTTGCCCTGCTCAGCATACATTCCAAAGTGCAATCCACTGCAACTGCGATGTATGAGCTGGATCTCAGGGGACACACAGCTGGCAATACAGTTTTTTTATAATTTATCGAAAAGAAGCGATGACAAGATGTAAATCTCTTTCACATTTTCAATAACATAAAATGTAAAAAGACATAGATGTTTTTTATAAGGGAAAGTAGAGAAAATGGAGTGAAGATGGAGAGAAGATAGATAAAGAAAAAAGGAGTAAGAGGAAAGTACAAGGACATAATCAATTATTTAGGTATTTGAACAAAAATTAAGTAAGCTAGGGTGAGAGGTATAGTCAATACTGAGAGGAATATCTTATTAATATATGGATGAAGTTGATGTAGGGGTTGGTTGAGAGGGAGGTGTAACCATTGTATGTAGCCAAGGGTCCCATATGAGGTTAAATTTATAGGGACAGTCATGTAGGTGGTATGAATTTTTTTCCATATTTGCTATAAACCATATGTAATTGTGTAGGGCAGATATAGGTGGGGTGTTTGGGGATTTCCAGTTTCTGGCAATTACTGATTTCGCAGCAGATAAGATATGAGAAAATAGCTTGTTCAAGGAGGGGTCTAGGTCCTGAAAGGGTAAAAAAAACAGGGGTCAAGGGAGAGCAGGATACCTGATAGAGATGACAATAAATCAAGGACTTTTTTCCAAAGAGGGACTATCATGGGGCGGGTCCACCAAATATGTAGGAGTGTGCCTCTCTGGTCGCATTGTCACCAACAGGTTGCAGTGGAGGAGGGGAACATCTTGGAAAGTCTATCGGGGGTGTAGTACCATCTGTACAATAACTTATATGAAGTCTCTGATTGTGGTAGAGATGGAACATGTGGCGATGCCCTCTCTCACTTCGTCCCAGCAGCTGTTATCTGGGGGAGGTCCAAGATCTTTTTCCCAGTCTAATTCATGGCGTAGGACCAATTATATACTCTGTTAGGAGTATATATGAGGGCGCCTGTTATATGAGTGGTTGTCCTTATTTACAGAACCCTCCAGAGGCAAAAAAGATACAAGCTTCCGCATGCATAGTGAGGACCTGTAACTTCCTTCCCCATTCCACCTTGGAGCAGTGATTTCTCTGATACCAGCTATTGGGCAAAGTGCACTTACCCATCATTGAATCAAAATCCAGCGTCCATCCTGAGAGTGAGATACCCCTCTTGCTTTTCCCTTTTATATAATATTTTCATTGTTATATTGTATTTATATGTATTTGCATATGTCAATGTTTTAAACCTTTATTCATATAAACATTTTAATATAACTCATTGAAACTGTGTATTTCTTCATTGTAGTACCAGCGCTGCTTTCTTCTTTTTCTTTTTAATTCATGGCGTAGTTGTGAAGAAGATATGTCTTTTAATATTGAGTATATAGAAGATATCATACCTCTGCGGAGGGGGGCATTGATACAGGCCCTTTCAAAGGGGGTTAAGTCTCCGCTTGTGTCCAGTTAGGGAAGATACATTACAAAGTGTCGGATCTGGAGGTATTCATAGAAGGGTAGGTGTGAGGAAGAGAATTTAGATTTGATGTCATCAAAAGACATCCAAGTTCCCTGGGAAAACATATTATAGATCCACCGTATTCCCGATTTGTACCATAAAGTGAAGTGTGAGTAGAGAGTTCCAGGAGGGAAGGCAGGGTTGTCCCAAAGGGAAGAGATAGGAGAGGGGAATGAAGATAGTTTAAATTTGATGGATCGGTTATGCCATATTGATAGGTGAAATTTAAGTGAGGGGAAGACATTAATTATTGAAGGGTTATAAGTTTTATCGAACCCCCAATTGAAAGCAAGAGAGCAGACTTTTAAGAGATGAGATTCAATGTCTAGCCATGCTATAGATCCTGGGGGAGCAAAAGAGGCCACTATTTGGCTTAGATGACATGAAAGATATTAAAATTTTACATAAGGGAGGCCCCTACCGCCTTTAGATCTAGGGAATTTGAGCACGTTATAGGATATCCTAGGAGATTTTTTATTCCAAACAAACTTTGTAAATGAAGTTTGTATGTCTCTAAGTATTTTGTCGGGAACACGGATAGGTAATGTCTGGAATAAGTACAAAAGCTGGGGCATTAAAGTAATTTTAAGAGTTAGAATCCTTCCCAGCCAAGATATTATATAAGAATTTCAATGTGAAAGATCCTTGTTGATTTTTGTCAGAATGCGGGGAAAGTTCTCTGCATAAAGGAAGTCATAGTGAGAGGTTAGGGGTATGTAGGAGCAAAGCTTCCGATTTAGAGAAGTTGATTTTGTAGCCAGAGAGAGCCCCATGTGCATTCATACTATCATATTAGGCTGGGTGGGAGGTGTGGGGGTGGGTGAGGGAGAGTAGGACATCATCCGCGTACAGGGAAATTTTGAATGATAGGTTGCCCACTTCCACCCCCCCCCCCCCTACCTAATCTGTAAGATAGTCTGATCATGGCTGCCAGCGGCTCAATAACCATGGCAAATACTAGGGGTGAGATTGGGCAACCCTGTCTTGTCCCATTAGAAAGAGGAAAAGGGGCAGAAAGGATGCCGTTCATCTGGACATTAGCTGGTGGTGAAGATTAAAGTGCTGTGACTGCTGTTAAAAATTCTGCAGAGATACCAAATGCTTGGAGCGTTTTAAATAGGAAAGGCCATGAAATTTGGTCAAATGCTTTTTCAGCATCTAATGATAGAATTATGGAGGGAATCTGTCTGTTGTTAAGAATTTGGATAAGGGCAAATGCCCTTCTGGAGTTATCCCTCAGGGAGAACACTGTTTAATCGAGAGGCCAACACTTTAGCGTACAGCTTAATATCTAAGTTTAAGAATGTGATTGGCCTGTAGCTGGCACAATCACGGGGGTCCTTACCGTTTTTGTGGATGACTATGATCCTAGCTTCAAGCATGGATTTGGGAAAAGGGGAACCATGTATGACATCATTATACAAGGATTTAAGGTGGGGGATCAATATGTTACTCAACTTCTTATAATAGGAAGCCATAAAGCCATCAGGGCCAGGGGCCTTTGAGGGTTTCTGGGTGCTTAAAACGTGCAAGATTTCCTCTTCAGTAATGTCACGGTTGAGTTAGGCAGAGGCTTGTTCTGAAAGGTTAGGGAGGTGGGCTCATTTGAAAAAGTCTATCACACTATCAAGGGTTCCAGGACTGGTACTATTATTATTTAAATTATAAAGCTTAGAGTAATAGTCCTAAAACTCTTGGTTAATAGTTTCAGGAGAATATGAGAGAGTGCCAGAAAATACAGTGTTTAAGTACAGTTATAGCAACTAAATTCTGAGAGTAACACCAACCTTAAACCACACCCACTTGAGGATTAACAGCATATATGTGGGTTAACACCATAAACAGATTTGTAATTCAAGTTTGAGCAGTTTCATTGCCTTTTGATTAGACTTGGGAAATACCCTTAGGGGAAATAGTTTAAAATACCTTTTCATATTGACACTTATACTTTGACTGAAGCTACAATCCATTGCTACTGTATGTTATTGTTTATCAAGATGATTCTGAGATAATTACCTTTATAGCCTCATGATCTCACTACCAGCTTTATAGGATTTAATTAATTGACTAAATTCTAAAAAATATAATCCACAGAATGCTTATGCATACAATTTGCTAATATTGTATCTATTATAATTTGCATTAATTAATATTGGTGGCCGTTAGTTTTATTCTATCAGTTTTATTATTTTTTTTCTCAGTGTCTTCAGTTTATGTTTGTTATTTTGAGCTGGAAGTTCACATCTTTTTTTGGTAATTATTCAGTTAACTAAACAATGTGATAACATTTTTCAACAGCTATTCTACTGTACAAGCTTTAGGTTTTTGTACAGAATTTACTTCTGCATAACAAACATGTACCTTTACCTTTTTGTCTGTAATAAATCAGATTATTTCCCTAAACAAATGCAAGTGAATGGTGCTTAGTCACCCAGTGGTAGATTTTACCAGTCCACTATAGGAGGTGTTCCCACCCAATGGCACTGCCAATCTGGGCTGTAATAATTAATTATTCCTCTAGAAATTCACTCCCTGCCTTATTGCACTGGCCAATCTGGCTTTTTTGGGCTGCAGTCAGTGCAGTCCATAGAAACTGGGAGTTTGTGCATATGTTTCTGCACTGCCTGAGACCTGGGGCTGGCAGATCTCTCCTTTCTGGGCCTGGAGGTAGAGGCATCTCTCCTGCCAAACATAAGTAGCAGCAACTGCTGGTGACTTCCCAAATAGAAATAAAAAGTTCCCTTGTGAAAGTCCACACCAATCCAGTTAGGATATACAGTATCACTCACAAACCCTTTTTGATTTCTCATTCTTATATGATCTCTTACAGTTATACTGGTTCACAATCCCAATAGTCCAGTCCTCATTAGATAAATCACAAAAAATAAGGATCAGAAAATACAAATACAAATATGTTTAACCATATTTATGGACACATGAATCAGTATAGTGGAAAACAGTGTGATCTCTATAAATACCTGGTGAAAGGTGAACTTCATGCAATGATTTATTGAGAGAATATAGGAACCCCATCCCTGATGGTCATGTGCTTACTATAAATAAGATATCCCAACCGGATTGTTATGGATTGTCACAATTGAACTATTTTACTTCTGTTTGGGAGGTGACGAAGTGCCATTCACTTGTATCTGTGTATGGAGGTTACATTTAGGAATGTACAGTATTCAGTCCCTTCTGTGCACTTGGCAGCATAGTCTTTTAGCACCTTGGTACTCAATATATTGCTGGTTTGTTGATTAAATCACATTATTTACATTTTATTATTTATTTATTAAAAGTTTCTTATATAGCGCATACATATTCCGCAGCGCTTCACAAAGCATAGTTATGAGCAAAGACACAAAACGAATTACAGCACAAGACAGTTTAGGACAAGTACATGGTTAATACGGATAGTTGCATCATTGGACAGGACACTGAAGCAATCATCATCAGGGTGGAAGTGGTTTATATATTCTAAGAAAGGCACATGAAGAGAGAGGGCCCTGCTCTTGAGAGCTTACATTTACATTAGAAAGCTAGACATGGTCATGTTTAACCAAATTAAAGGAAATAAAGGGAATAGCTACTTATAACAAAGGGACTTCAGTTGAACAGATATGGTATGAAGGGGATACGGTCACTAGGTATACAGCATGATGGTCGACATGCATTAGGTCGACACCATTAGGTCAACATGCATTTAGGTCGACATTCAGGAAGATTGACATGACTGTAGGTCAACACGGGTCAGGTCGACAGGGTCATTAGGTTGACACAATCATTAGGTCGACATGGGGAAGGTCGACAGTCAAAAGGAGGACATGGGGTTTTTCACATTATTTTTGAGCAAACACTAGAGCATGGTCGGAGAATAAAATAGTGTGCCGAGCATAACGAGGCACCGTGCCCGAAGCATGGCGAGCGGACGCGGTGCTAGGTTTCAGTGTCCATGTCGATTGTGCCCAAATTCGTGACAAAAAAATGAGAAAAACCCCATGACTTTTGAATGTCGACCTTACCCATGTCGACCTAATTCTTGTGTCGACCTAATGACTATTTTATTAAGATTAGCATGCTAACCTCCTATTTATTTGTAAAAAGCTTAATTTTTAAAAAGGATTTTACTCCCCAATTAATACTGGAACATCCAATGCCATTTTTTTTTTACATTTTTGAGTCAGTACAATTCGGACTATACAACATTTTTTTTGTTGTGTTATTGTTATAAAAGCCAATAGAAAACAAACTTGGTATTTGTGTATTATCATGGCGCCCACTACTCCATTTGCGTAGACAGTAGTGCCGAGAGAGGGGGGGAGCAGGTACAGTTTACCCGGGCCCGGGCCTGTGAGGGGGGCCCTGGTCTGGACACACAGTTTTTTTCTTTTTATTTGGTGGCGAGTGCGACGGGTCTGAGTGTGCCGGAGTCAGCTGTTCAGCAGCAGCATTGGGAGTGTGGATGTGGGCGGACGTGGGGGCAGCAGCATCACAGAGGTCCTTCTGAGTATCATTCCATTCTCCGACTCCAGGGCGTAACTCGGGAGTTTACTGTGGCTCGGCGACAGCAGGTTACTTAGGGTAAGTAGTTCCTGGGTGCCGGGAGGAACTGGGTCAGAGAGAGGCCACCTACAGCGGGAGTACCACCGACTGTGCAGAATCCAGCCCACCCCACTCCCCACATTGCCATCACAGCCGCCACCAGCACAGCAGGTGCCAGTGCCATATCTCCAGCCCAGCAGGCCCAGACCTGGTTCCCCACCCATGGCCAGGTCACAGTGTTCCAAGGTGGAAGGTCGGTGGCTGGTTGCTCTGTGTCTGCTGCCTCCCTGAATGCTGCTGGGGCTGACATCCGACTCTGAAAGTCAGCATCTAACCCCTGGCAGAGCATGTACTGTATCTCCATGACAACGAGCATGTTAACCCCTGGTAAAACATGTAACCCATGTCAGAGCATGTAAATCAATGGCAACGAGCATGTTATCCCCTGGTAAAGCATGTTACTCCTGGCAGAGCATGTTAATCCCATGGCAATGAGCATGTTGTCCACTAAATTGCAATGAGCATTACGGTGTGTGGAATAACGTGTAATGGGCATTATGGAATGTGGTAAAATATGTAGTAGGTATTACGGTGTATGGCATTATGTGTACTTCCCACTACGATGTGTGGCATAATATGTAATGAGCATTATGGCATGTGGTATAATAAGTAATGGGTGCAGTGGCGTAACAACAGGTCCGCAGAGTGTGCGGGGAGCTAGGTCCCTGGGGGCCCCAGGAAGTTGTACCGGGGCCCAGGATTTCTCTTGGCGGCCCTGTGCGTAGAGGGCTATTCAGGGTAGTGAAATCGCATCGCATTGCATGCCATATTGTATGGCATGTGATGCGATGCGATTTTCCTATGTAATGTATTCACTGCTCTGTGTCAGTGAATACATTAAAAAGATAGGATGTGATAAAAAATTGCATCGCATCGCATGCCATTATTGTATGGCATGCGATGCGATGAGATATCGGTTCTGATGGAACCTAGAATAATGCCATTTAATGGTAAAATGACATATAATGTCATTTATTTTGACTCCCACGTCCTATCCACGTCATCCTGAAGCGTAGCGAGCAGCGGCAGTACGCGTCCGACCGACCTTTTCATACCCCAACTATCCTCGTTGGCATGGAGTTGATTTTATATAGTGTGGCGAGCGTAATACATGTAACATAATACACGTCCCCTCGCGGGGCTCCCTGCGTTCTCCACGCTTCGGGCTCGGTGGCTCGCTGCGCTCGCCCCACTATATATAATCAACTCCACGCCGACGTGGATAGTGGGGGTATGAAAAGGTCGGTCGGACGCGTACCACCGCCCCTCGTGGGGCTCGCTGCGCTCGCCACGCTTCGGGATCACGTCGATACTGGGGGGGGGCATTAATAAATGACATTATATGTAATTTAATGCTAAAGTACATTAAATGTTATTATAAGAGTCAAAATCGCATCGCATGCCATACCATAACGGCATGCAATGCGATGCGATGCGATTTCACTACGTTTGCCTACGTAGTAAATTCGGGCGCCATGATAATACACAAGTACCACAAACTTTAAATGAAAACAAGAAGAAATGTTGTTCCATAATGTAAAATGTATGTAGAATGAATATCACATGCTTTACACTACAACTGGCATGTGTGTTAATCAAACTTAATATATCAAAGAAGATTCTACACCAGTGGTGCAAGTAGAAAAAAGGACCTAGTGGTAGTGTGCTGCGTGCCGAATGCTCGCTGCCGAAATGGGCATGGTTTGTGGGCATGGTCAGGCGCATGTTCATATGACATGAGGGGGAGTGGCTACATGACAAAACTTTAGAACACAATGACATTTTTGTTTGGGCTTGTGCATTGCATCCTGCACACAACATGTAGGAGCCAGATAAACTACAAACAGGAATATTGCGAGCCGAAGGCGCGTGGACAAAATTTACACAGTAATGCCTGTTACGCATCCCACACCCAATACATATTACCCATGCCATAATGCCCGTTACACATTATGCCCCACACCATAATGCCCATTGTGCTGCTGCCGCACAACTGATGCCCATTACTAATATGCCTCCACAGTGCCACACATATGCCCCTACAGTGCCAGGTATCATATGCCCCCACAGTGCCACACATATATGCCCCCAGAGTGCTCTGAAAGCAGAAAACACATGGCATTGCACCCTCCCTCCACCTACTTCTACCCTTATGGCAAGTGTAACCCTAAACAGTGTGCCCCAAGATGGCTGCCTCACCTTTTACAGGCTCCTGAACATCTCCACAAAACAGCTTAAATTCTACACAACCAACATCAGAAGCATCAAAAATATCCAAGGACCTACCTTTAATTTGTACAGCTGTATGTGGACATCTCCTCAAAATCAGTGGATTGCTTTCCAACACTGAGATTCACATTGGATTGAAACTCCTGCCTCTTCCCTGGCTCATCTGGAACTCTACAATTGCAGTGATCGTCTCCAGATGAAGGTACAGTTCCATTAAAACCAGCCACCCATTCTGTTCCTCCCTTAGACATCCATTTCCTATGTTCTCTATTAAGAAAATCTCTATCTGGCATTAACAATCTACAATAATTGCTCTGTGTTAACCCCTGGTAAAACATGTAACCCATGTCAGAGCATGTTAATCCCATGGCAATGAGCATGTTAATCCACTAATTTGCAATGAGCATTACGGTGTGTGGAATAACGTGTAATGGGCATTATGGCATGTGGTAAAATATGTAGTAGGTATTACGGTGTATGGCATTATGTGTACTTCCCACTACGATGTGTGGCATAATATGTAATGAGCATTATGGCATGTGGTATAATAAGTAATGGGTGCAGTGGCGTAACAACAGGTCCGCAGAGTGTGCGGGGAGCTAGGTCCCTGGGGGCCCCAGGAAGTTGTACCGGGGCCCAGGATTTCTCTTGGCGGCCCTGTGCGTAGAGGGCTATTCAGGGTAGTGAAATCGCATCGCATTGCATGCCATATTGTATGGCATGTGATGCGATGCGATTTTCCTATGTAATGTATTCACTGCTCTGTGTCAGTGAATACATTAAAAAGATAGGATGTGATAAAAAATTGCATCGCATCACATGCCATTATTGTATGGCATGCGATGCGATGAGATATCGGTTCTGATGGAACCTAGAATAATGCCATTTAATGGTAAAATGACATATAATGTCATTTATTTTGACTCCCACGTCCTATCCACGTCATCCTGAAGCGTGGCGAGCAGCGGCAGTACGCGTCCGACCGACCTTTTCATACCCCAACTATCCTCGTTGGCATGGAGTTGATTTTATATAGTGTGGCGAGCGTAATACATGTAACATAATACAAGTCCCCTCGCGGGGCTCCCTGCGTTCTCCACGCTTCGGGCTCGGTGGCTCGCTGCGCTCGCCCCACTATATATAATCAACTCCACGCCGACGTGGATAGTGGGGGTATGAAAAGGTCGGTCGGACGCGTACCACCGCCCCTCGTGGGGCTCGCTGCGCTCGCCACGCTTCGGGATCACGTCGATACTGGGGGGGGCATTAATAAATGACATTATATGTAATTTAATGCTAAAGTACATTAAATGTCATTATAAGAGTCAAAATCGCATCGCATGCCATACCATAACGGCATGCAATGCGATGCGATGCGATTTCACTACGTTTGCGTACGTAGTAAATTCGGGCGCCATGATAATACACAAGTACCACAAACTTTAAATGAAAACAAGAAGAAATGTTGTTCCATAATGTAAAATGTATGTAGAATGAATATCACATGCTTTACACTACAACTGGCATGTGTGTTAATCAAACTTAATATATCAAAGAAGATTCTACACCAGTGGTGCAAGTAGAAAAAAGGACCTAGTGGTAGTGTGCTGTGTGCCGAATGCTCGCTGTCGAAATGGGAATGGTTTGTGGGCATGGTCAGGCGCATGTTCATATGACATGAGGGGGAGTGGCTACATGACAAAACATTTGGAACACAATTACATTTTTGTTTGGGCTTGTGCATTGCATCCTGCACACAACATGTAGGAGCCAGATAAACTACAAACAGGAATATTGCGAGCCGAAGGTGCGTGGACAAAATTCACACAGTAATGCCTGTTACGCATCCCACACCCAATACATATTACCCATGCCATAATGCCCGTTACACATTATGCCCCACACCATAATGCCCATTGCACTGCTGCCGCACAACTGATGCCCATTACTAATATGCCCCCACAGTGCCACACATATGCCCCTACAGTGCCAGGTATCATATGCCCCCACAGTGCCACACATATATGCCCCCAGAGTGCTCTGAAAGCAGAAAACACATGGCATTACACCCTCCCTCCACCTACTTCCACCCTTATGGCAAGTGTAACCCTAAAAAGTGTGCCCCAAGATGGCTGCCTCACCTTTTACAGGCTCCTGAACATCTCCACAAAACAGCTTAAATTCTACACAACCAACATCAGAAGCATCAAAAATATCCAAGGACCTACCTTTAATTTGTACAGCTCTATGTGGACATCTCCTCAAAATCAGTGGATTGCTTTCCAACACTGAGATTCACATTGGATTGAAACTCCTGCCTCTTCCCTGGCTCATCTGGGACTCAGAATGGCTCTACAATTGCAGTAATCATCTCCAGATGAAGGTACAGTTCCATTAAAACCAGCCACCCATTCTGTTCCTCCCTTAGACATCCATTTCCTATGTTCTCTATTAAGAAAATCTCTATCTGGCATTAACAATCTACAATACTTGCTCTGCAATTGAGGACCCAATGTATTTGTACACCTCCAGCTTTATACTTTCACTCCGCCCACCACGAAAGGCAGTTCCTATTAATCCAGCACAGTCTTCCATTCTTAAATCCCTGGGTATTTTTAAAAAAAGTCACCGTGGCAGTCGAGGGAATCAAAGCCATGACCCTCCTATCAAATGTAACCATCTAAGTAACCGGTCACCAGTCTCTCCAATTTCAAATAGGAGACAAATTAAAGCAGTACCCAACAGACGACCCTGTGCTTTGAAGTACAGATTTGTAAATTCTCGCTCTGTGAATGACATCCAAAGTGCCAACACACACAACTTAACGAAAATTGCAGGCCCTCTGGTATGCCCCATCAGGTCCATCCTTTGTTATGCCAGCTCTATAAAAAACAAGACTGCTACAATTGCTGACCTTATAGAATCGTCAGATATAGCCTGTATTACTGAGACTTGGCTAGATGGAAATGCAGCACCCATACTGGAAGCTGCTGTTTCAACAAACTACTCTGTCATTCATAACCCCAGACTGGGCTGCAGGGGAGGCGGGGTGGCCATCTGCTTTAAAAAAGGACTTAAACTTAGGGTCTTCCCAATGGAAATGACTCACTCATTTGAGTGCATTGCTGCCCGGAGTTCTGCACAATTGGGTTTCAGAGTACTTCTCATATACCACCCCCCTGGAGATGGAAAGACATTTCTACAAGACTTTGCAGATATTGTCGCTGGGCTAGTTCTGGAGCACCAAAGATGGCTCATCCTCGGGGATTTCAATGCATGGGTCGATGATGAGCTCTCATGCCTTGGCCAAGATTTCATGTGCATAATGAATGCTCTTGGGCTCACCCAAGTTATCCCATCTGCTACACATAAAAGTGGTCACACTCTTGATCTTGTCTTCCAGATTGGATTAGAAGTCTCTGACCTAAAGATAAACCCAGTCACATGGTCAGACCACCACTCAATATGGTTCTCAGTCGCAACCCCTCAAAATAGGTCTCTGCCCATGGAATGGACCAGATATCGCTCAAGGAGGGCTATGACTCCTCAGGCCATGGCAGCTAACTTGGACCTCTCGGCAGTAATGGGGACCTGTAAAGATCCATGTTCCCTAGTGACAGCGGCACTGGATACTATCGCCCCTGTGCGTATACAATCCTGCAAACCACACCATCAAGCACCCTGGTTTGACAACAGTATTCGTGATCTCAAGAAAAGAGGTTGTATACTAGAAAGACGATGGAGGAAGACAAACCTGGCAGAGGATAAATTAAATCTAACCAAACACATTGAAAAATACCAATCAACAATCACCCGCAAGAAATCAGAGTTCCTTTCAAATGAGATCATGGCAGCAAAAAATAGGCCCGCTCAGCTTTTCCGTTCAGTGGAGATGCTTTGCAAACCAGCATGTCTGCAGCCTGATGTAACCCTCTCCCAGTCAAGATGCAATGAGTTTGCAAAATTCTTTGCAGATAAAGTATTTATCATCCAGGCTGGAATCCCCACAGTGACACCAAAGGAGTACCAACATACCAAGCCTGCCAGTGTAAGACACCAGCCTTCATGGGACATCTTTGACCAAGTGGATGTACAATACATTGCTGGAATTTCCAGACTGTTGCATCCCTCCTTCTGTGATCTGGACCCTGTCTCATCCAAACTTCTTTTAGGGTGTATGGAAATAATCAGCCCTGCATTTGCAAAAATAGTTCAATGCTCTTTGCAGACGGGCGTTTTTCCCGAACCGCTAAAGGAAGCAATAGTCAGACCACTTCTTAAAAAAATCTTATTTTGACCCTGACTGCATGAGCAACTACAGGCCAGTATCAAATCTTCCTTTTCTAGGAAAGGTTATTGAGAAAGTGGTTGCAACTCAACTAGAAACCCACCTGTCAACCCATGACATTTATGACCCATTCCAGTCAGGATTCAGGAGAAGACATACTGTAGCACAGAAACAGCTCTGGTATGTGTGTTCAATGATCTTCTAAATGCAAGGGATAGAGGAGACTGTTCAATCCTAATCCTTCTGTAACTCTCTGTAGAATTTGCCACCATTGACCATGGGATTCTAATTGACTGCCTGAAAAATTTCTGTGGTCTGGGTGGCACAGTCCTTAGCTGGTTCAAATCATTTCTTGCTGGCAGGTCACAGAGAGTTTTATCGGGAGTATACTCGTCACCACCATTGTCATTGTCTTGTGGTGTCCCACAGGGTTCGATACTCTCTCTCATGCTTTTTGCAGTATACATGCTCCCACTGGGTGACATAATCAGACGTCACGGCCTGGTCTACCACTGCTATGCAGATGATACACAACTGTACCTGTCCTTTGCTCCAGGCACTGATAACACAATAACAACCTTAAATGGCTGCTGTGCTGAGCTCCAGGAGTGGATGAGTGCCAGTTGGCTGAGACTGACCCCAGATAAAACTGAAGCACTGATGATAAACCACAGGACAAAGCAACAGCATAGCCAACTGAAAGGACTTACGCTGGGGGGCACAGCACTAAAAAACTGTGATCATGTGCGGAATCTTGTTGTGGTCCTGGTAGCCTAACACTTAAACACCTGGTGTCAGTCACACTCAAATCCTCATTCTATCATCTAAGGAATATAGCCAGAATCAAGCACTTAATTCCCTCAGAAGACCTGCCTAAAGTCATACATACATTTATATCATCATGCCTAGACTACTGCAATGCTCTCTACCTGGGTCTCCCATCAAAAGAATTGCACCTATTGCAGCTGGTACAAAATGCAGCCACCAGACTATTAACTAACCAGCCCTGCTCCTGCCACATAACTCCCATTCTCTACTCCCTTCACTGGCTACCTGTGAAATGGAGAATTGTTTTCAAGATTGGCTTACTCACTTTCAAGGCCCTACATGACCAAGGCCCAAGGTACCTGCAGCAGCTGCTGATTCCTTACTGTCCTACTCGATTACTACGATCTGTTGAAAAAGGACTACTAACAGTACCCAGAATTTCCCTGAATTCATCTGGGGTCGAGCTTTCAACTTTGTTGCTCCAACTCTATGGATCGCTCTTCCTCGCACAGTGCGAGATGCCCCCACTGTAGAATCCTTTAAAAATAGACCAAAAACCTACCTATTTACTCAAGCATTTTACTGATATCTACTGTTAAGCTTGTTTTGTATTCTGAGCTGTAAAGACAATGGTAAAGCATTTTGAGTCCTATTTGGAGAAAAGTGCTATAAAAATATCATTATTATAATTATTATTATTATTATTATTATTATTATTATTATTATATTATTATTTCAGGTTTACACGTATATACTGTATGGTTAATGTGACATGTATGTAACTGTATATATATATATATATATATATATATATATATATATATATATATATATATATATATGTATTTAGTTATTGTGAGATGTCATGTATACGTAAAGTTGTAGATTGGTATGTTTATGTTTAAGACTGTAAAGAACTTTCTAGATCCCCCACGAGACCTCCCGATGTCAATCATCTCAGGCCAGTGAAAATGGTCTGGGTCTCTCAAGGTGGTCAGCTGATTTCTAAAGGTGGGTATAAAAGAGCTGTCTGAGCGCTACGGTGGACACATCTGATGGCCTCTTTTCAATGCCTGCCTCTCCCCAATGCTCCATTGAGTTGTAAACAAGAGCTGTACATTGTGCGGCCGGGGAAGTAAGCAAAGGAAAAGGTCTGGTATTGGAACACCCTGCTGCCTCTGCTGCTGCCTAAGAGCTGTGGCAAGGCATGCTGGGAATTGTAGTTTCACAACATCTGGAGGGCCGCAGTTTGAGGACCCATGCACAAGAGCATCTACCTGTGAAATCTAATTCCAACTTTGACCCTCAGTCCAGCAATACAAGCATAAAATACCTAACCAGAATGCTGGATCAGGAAGGACTGGCACAAACTCGGTGCATGGCAAACGATGCAAAAGAAGCAAAGCGCAGCAAGCAGCTCCAAGGCTATGATAACATTGTGATAAGGGCAGTGGATAAGGGGGGGAGGTGGTGGTCCTAGACTTGGACTTTTACAAAAGTGACGTCTATCAGCAGCTATCCGACCCTGGTGTGTATGAGCGTCTGGAAATGAACCCTACTTGTTTGTAGGAAGCAAGAAGTGGATCTGATGCTCAAAACAGCATGTGAGAACAAAATATTCTCCAAAAAATGTCTACAATCACTCACCACAGACCACCCTCTAACCATGCTCCTTTATACCCTGCCCAAGATCCACAAGAATGCCCTTTAACCTCCAGGTCGTCCGATAATATCGGCAAGGGGCTTGCTTTACTATGGAATCTCACAATTCCTAGACGCATACCCAGTTGTACAAGCACAAGATACCTTCCTTAAGGACACAACAGACTTGATTCTGAGACTGGAAAAATTGGAGAGCTTACCAAGTCCTATCATATTGTGTACACTAGACGCGGTAAGCTTGTACACGAACATTCCTCACGCAGACGGGCTTGCAGCTACCAGAAACTTAATATGCAATAACTCCAAGTTTGAGGGACCAGATGTGGACTTCTATATGCACATATTGGAACTTACCTTAACGAGGAACTACTTTTACTTCAACGGCAAGTATTACCTGCAGCATTGGGGCTGCACAATTGGTTCTCGCGTAGCCCCAACGTATGCGAATGCATATATGTTCCAGAATGAGCAAGGTCTCATCCTCTTGCATCCAGCTGCAGTACAGCATGTAGCTCTATATGTCCGCTTTATTGACCATATCCTGCTGATTTGGAGAGGCCCGCAAGATGCATTGGAAGAGGTGTTAACATACGCCAATACTGCAGACCATAACATCAAATTTACTGCAAGCTACAGCGAGTCCAGCATCAGTTACCTAGATGTGCAGATAATGGTCTAAGGCAGAAATCTGACTACAGCAGTCTTCCGCAAAGAAAGAGAATGTAAATCTGTATTGGAGGCTTCCAGCTATCATCCACCAGCTGCAAAATTGGGTCTGCCATTTTCACAAATGCTGCGGGTCAGGAGGATATGCAGTGACCAAGCAACAGTGATGGCCCAAATGGATTAGATGGTCACCAAATTTGAAAACAGTGGATACAATTATCATTCACTACTTCAAGCAAAAGCAAAGGCAATGTCCATCAGTAGAGAAGAGTCCCTAACCAGCAAGGAGAAATCCAAGCAGCTCAGCGGGATACCCTTCATCAATACGTATACTACGGCTAGCTCTGTATTGGTGAAAACAGCCAAAAACATCTGGCCACTTGTCTCAGGAGACCCGGACTTAACAGCACATAAGGGCAAAACTATTATGCCATGCTACAAGAAGGGCAGTAGTCTCCGGGATAAATTGGTGAAAGCTGACGTGACAAGTTTGGGAACATCCAAGAAATCCCACTTTCTCAGTAGAAAACCCGGCAACTAACGGTGCATGGGCTGTGTGACCTGCGGATATCTGGAGCACGGGAACACCTTCGTACATCCACACACAGGGCATCGATACAAGATCAAACAAGTACTAACCTGCACGAGCAGGTACAGTATGTAGTTTATATTATCCGATGTCTATGTGGGCTCATATACGTGGGTAAGACCAGCAGAACTTTTACAGAACGGATGGCCATGCACTGCTCAGCAATCAAAAATGCCCTGGACAGTGACCCGTCAAAACAACCGGTTGCCAGACACTTCAGGGACCACAGACACTCACTACCAACGTTGAAGTACAAAATGATTGACCAAGTATCAGCCAGTGTGATGGGTGGTGACCGTGACAAGAGATTGTTGCAACTAGAGGCGAGATGGGTATTTAAATTGAATGCTGTAGCTCCCACTGGACTCAATGAATACTCATCACTCAATTGCTTTCTTTAACTAGCTTAATGGCCCTATGGACTAACCCCCTTCGATACTGCTGCTTGTCATGTCAGTCGAGTAATTAGCTGCCCCATTGCATTCGCTGGTGCTGATATAGTACCACTAGCACCTATCTGCTGTTGATATTGTTCTTTGTGTTAAGCAACTCTCTCCATAGCATTACTCCTCAATGTGTCATTCTGCTTTATGAATATTACTCTGCAACAGTGTTTAAAATCAATGGTTATTATGAGTAATCATTACAGGCTGCACGGACCATGCTTAATTGTTTTTAATGTCATATTGTGTTTACTGCGGGAGTCTGGTGGTATCCATAGCAAAGCCCCCGGCAGAGCAGCATGTTGGACGGAGGAACTATCCTGTTTATGTCAGCAATATGCGCCAGCAGGGGAGACGGGCATGGAGGCACCAGCGCAGATCACGGGAATCACCTTCTATAAAGTAAGTCTTTTTACATATACACTCTGTCTTTGAGAAAGGCAATAAATGCCGAAACGTTAGATCATTACAGCAGTTGTCGGTCTGCTTATTATTTACTTGCAATTAACCCGTTGGGTGCTGCCACATTGTTTCAGTTGATACTTACCAGTGTGTATTTCCCTGGAGGGCAACTCGGTGGCTGTATTTTACTATTTGAGTGCCGGACCACACAGACCTATTTATATATACATATAATCAGCCAGCAACATCCATGGAAAAGTATTTATAAGTGATAAGACATACAGTATAAAGACCAACAAAAAATTTAAAAATACAAAAATGCAGAGGAGTATGTACAGTAGATAGCAAAAAAACAAGGTACTTAACAGGGAATTGGGATAATATCCATATTATCACACTCCTTCTGGACTGTGGTACAGTAATCATGAGACTTGTATTTTTGAATTTCTTGTCAGTCTTTTGCACTTTATATGCCATATCACTTATAAATACTTAGTTAATGTGTGCGGCTTGTCTTACATTTTATATATATATATATATATATATATATATATATACATATACACACAACTAACAGTGAACAGCACTTTCTAATATTTTACAGAAATGTCATATTTGATTTTACTAAAGGCATCAAGCAAATGTAGGAGATTGGCAGCTTAATTAAAGTTATAGCTGCAATGTAATACTATTTTTAACCTTGAAGAACTCAATTTCTCAAGCAAACTGCAGATTGATTAGTAAAAAGGGAACAATGTACAGAAGTTTAATTAATTTCACACACAAATACTGTAAGTACAGTATTCTATGTAATGGATTTTGTTTACTGTAGGTTTCCTCTTTTTTACTGTATTTTGTTTTTGTACTGCAATCAGTAATAATAGTAAGCAATAATTTGAAATAAATAAAAACAACTTGCATATGCATACCTCCCAACGTTTGAAACAAGGAACCCGAGACCTTGGCATGAAACTTAGGTGGGCCTGAAATTTGGGGCATTCCTTAGTGGCATGGCCTATGCATGCAATCAATGCTTCTGTGAGGCCAGGACCTCATTTTCTCTGCTATAAGGGCATGGTCAGCAGCTTTGTGAGCTGTTGCCATGACACCAGTCCCTCTGTCTCTGGTAATAATCCATGCTGTATTTCAAACAGTACTGCCTGCACATTATGCCACACTGTAATGCCCACACATTATGCCACACTGTAGTCCAGACAGTGCAGTATCCACATATTATGCCACACTGAAGTGTCAAAACATTATACCACATTGTAGTCCAAACACATTATGCCACACTGTAATATCCACATAGTATACCACACTGCAGAATCCCCTCCCATCTCATCACACACAGTAGAAACCTACATTATTCTAAAATCCATTGCCACCCCCATAATGCCACCATGTACTCACAGTAGGAATCAGGCAGCAGCCAGCAGAGCATCAATCAAAGCCTCACTGTGTCACTTCTATGAGGATACTGCTGTTCTCCACAGGTCAGGGGAGCATGGCACAGGCTCTTTCAATCAGTGCTCAGAACATGCTTCTCTGACTCTTCAGCACATCCTCATGGGAGTAATAACCGTGGTGCATTGCCCCAGTTGAACCAAAATACCTGCTGCAGCTGCCACCACCATGCTCCTTTTCTGTGAGTCATGGGGCCCTCTAAACCTTGGGGCCCTGGATGGCAGTCCCATTTAACTCCAAATGTGGCAAGGCCTACATGCATGTGTCCCTTCAGGACTTGGAGCCTGGAGGCAGGTATCTCCATTGTCTCTTAAAATTATGCCCCTACAAATAGTGAAGGGTGTGCATGTGCATATGCCCATGTGTCCCATTTGCGTGCACACTATTGGTGCATATCATACATTATCAGTTGACAATTCTACATAAAAAGATGGAATCACCATCAAGATAAAAATACTGTAAGGTAGTATACAGCATACAAAAATAGTATAACCTAAATTTGACATATCATAAAAATACAAACAGAAACAGGTTCATTCAATTTGAATGACTGATCAATAGGCAGCCATGTACACACGGCAGCGATATGAGCTATAATCGCTGGAAATATGGTCGCTGGCGACCATGTTGCCAGTGATGGGAGTGTGCTCCGACGATAAATCGACGGGTGCGCGCTCCCGTTTTCAGCCCCATTCTAATCGCTTGCTCCTGCGACCAGCTGATTACCTCTGCGGCTCCCCCGGCAGAGGTTCCATTTCATCAGCGACCATCTCTGGTCGCTGATGAAAAGGAGACACTGAGCAATATATTGCTCAGCAATATATTGCTGAGCAATATATCTTCCCCGTGTGTACGCACCTTTAGAACATAAAAAAAGAGGTGCAAAGAAAGAACAATGGAAGTCATAGAAGGATGGAAATACACATGGGCCTTTAGTCAGATCTGATTGCAGTACAAATTTGCTTGGAAAATGGGCAAAACCATGTGCACAGCATTTGGGGCAGATGTAACATGTGCAGAGAGAGTTAGAGTAAACTGCTTCAGAATTCCTGGGCCACGTATAGCCAATGCAAAATTATAATATTTGCACATTTTAGCAACAAGAAGTTCAACATTCTTGTTACACTCTTACTAGAAAACCTACAAACAGGATATTGTTAGATTTCAGCTGGGATCTTGGAAGAGATCCCTGCTGAAGGCATTTTCTCCTGGCACATTTTGCTGCAGGCTTACAATGACGATGGACTGACTGCTGCCCATATTTTCTTGGTGACTGACCAGCAATGTAGACAACATGGCCATGTCTGGGGTACTGCTGAAGGGTCTATGTCAACCTCACCATGGTTCCATTCATGAATGCCAAGGACACCTCAATCTTTCAGAATCATCCTTCATTTGCTAAAAAAGGGGTCACTGGCACAGAGGTGCAGCTCTAAGTGGTGGTTATAGTGGTTGTAGCAGCAAATCATTCACTAATTTCTTTGACTGATCCCAGCAGGGACAGGTTCTTCATATAAATATCTAAAATATGTTTAAATGTTACAATATGTTATAGATATTCCAAAAAATGTTTAGAATTTATTCAAAATTGCATCCAGAGACAAATTTAATCTTAGTTGATATAGCAAACGCATATCTCCTCCTGCTTTTCTATACACGTCACAAGTTTTGGTACTTGTTTCCTAGCAGGGCGCCCACTAAGCTATTTGCTTAGTAAGCTATTCTGCGTAATGAAATCGCATTGCACATCGCATCGCGTGGCTTTTTGAGCCTTGCAATGTGTGCGATGTGATCTCAGTAGTTAATTTAGTTAATTTATTCACTGCACCCTAATTGAAATCGCATCGCACATGAGATGTGAGATGAGATGTGAGATGTGAGATGAGATGAGATGTGAGATGCTATCTCAGTAGTTCATATGGTAAAACACCTAAAACAGCACCACTCTCCACATCACCCCGAAGCGTAGCGAGCGGTGGCGGAACGTGTCCTCTTACCTTTTCATACCCCCACTATCCACGTTGGCGTGGAGTTGATTTCATATAGTGTGGCGAGCGCAGCGAGCCACCAAACCACCGAGCCCGAAGCGTGGTGAGCGTACGCGGATTACTTTACATGTATTACACGTCCACTCGCCACGCTTCGGGCTCGGTGGCTCGCTGCACTCACCACACTATATAAAATCAATGCTGGCGTGGATAGTGGTGGTATGAAAAGGTCGGAGGACACATTCCGCTGCGCTCGCCACGCTTTGGGGTGACGTGGAGAGTGGTGTTTTAGGTGTTTTACCATATGAACTACTGAGATTGCATATCTCACATTTCACATCTCATCTCACATCTCATCTCATCTCACATCTCACGCAACAAAAAAGGGCCATGCGATGCGATTTCACTCAGGGTGCAGTGAATAAATTAACTAAATTAACTACTGAGCAATTTCCCGGGTATACACACTGCAGATTGCCGGTTTACAAACTGAATGACAGTCACAATTAATATCCCTAATGCTGTCCATGTCTTACTTGCAGCATCTTGAAGTAGTGAGGTCCCAGTTTTTGGTTACAAGTATTCCTAAATTGGGAAGCCCGGCACTGAGGTCACTGGCTTGGGTTCTCGCCTTTGCCCTAACTGTGCAGAGTTTGTATATTCTCCCAGTGCTTTTGGGGGTTTCCTATGGGTACTTGTGTTTCCTTACACAATCTAAAAATATGCTGGTCATTTAATTGTCTCCCAATAAATCTAACCCTAGAATGAATGTGTGTGGGTGTTAGGGAATATAGGTGATAAGCTCTACTGGGGCATGAACTGCTGTGAATGTTCAAATATTCTCTGTAAAGTGCTGGAGAATATGTGTGCGCAATATAAATAACTGGTAATAAATAAATAATGCCAAATTCATAATTTGTTTCGTTAGACTAGAACAGGGCTGGGCAACACCTGCCCTCCAGATGTTAATGAACTACACATCCCAGGATGCTTTGCATTAGTTTTGCTATGTGGCCATGCTGAAACTGATGCAAGGCATGCTGGGATGTGTAGTTCATCAACATCTGGAGGGCCGGTGTTGCCCAGCCCTGGACTAGAAGGCAGTTATTGGTGCAGTGGAAGTTATATTATTATTATTATTATTATTATTATTATTATTATTATTATTATTATTATTATTACATGCTTTTACATGATTGAGTGCAATGATGAAAATTAATTCTTCCTTTTGGGGAATAATAATAATAATAATAATAATAATAATAATAATAATAATAAAACACTTTTATCCTAATAGGACTTTAAGAGCTTTATATTTGCCTTTATAAGAATTTAGTGAGAGCATGCGCCAATCTGTCACCATGAAATCTGACAGCACAGGACTAATCATATAATAAAAGTTAGATATATTTATTAATTTTATATACATATTGACTTATTTTTATACGTTATTCAATGAATGTACACATATAAATTATTACAACCTGTTGTACTCAAAAAGCACAATAAAAAAAATCTATCATAGTACAATAATTAAACATAAAACTATGTGCTATACATTGGGCCTATTGTGACGTAGAGGACTTCTTTGCAACTGACCATTGGAATATGTGAGGTGTCCTTCCCATACAGGTGGGTGTATATTTGTTTTTGTGGATCTCCTATAGGATCCATATGTTGGATTTAACTTTCCATTTTTAATTCAGTTTGACAGATGATCTTGTAAATATGAAATCAATGTGACCAACCTTATATATAATTGGTCCTGTTTTTTACATTGGATGACACACTTCAACTACCCCTGCTGGCAGCAACCTCACTGCCACTTGAGGGACATTGTGGGTCGCAACTTCCTTTTCAAGAATGAAACACCATTGTCAATGTACAAAAGCTGCATCCAGATACCATCACTGCACCCCAGGCATACCACATGGCGATGCATCCTAGCTACTGATGTAGCAATCTGGATGGCAGATGAGTGGGTTATCACTATTGCACCATCCAGAGGCTATAAATCAGATGCAGCTAAAATTTTGTGTGTCACAAGGAGTCTTGATGCCATTTACTTACATGGATCTCAGCTATTATTGCCTCAGATTTAAGTGCTAGCCATAGCCCTCTTTCAACAATACCTGGTCAAATCCATGGGTACATTTTGAGGGGTTGCAACTAAGAACTGAATTGAGTGATGGTCTGACCACATGATTAGGTTTATTTTTAGGTCAGAGAATGTTAATCAATATGGTAGACCATATGTACACATATTTATGTGTTTGTTTTCTTTTTACACACTGCAACTCACAGTGCTTCTAATAATGGAACACTGCCATCTAATGAAGGATTTTTTTTTTAGTTTTATAGCATAATTAGTGGTGTCTGCACTGAACATAAAACACAGCGCCTCACAGTGATGCAGTCCACAGTCCTTCATGGACTCACAGCCGTGATGCAGCTCATATTAACAGTCTGACACAGTAGCGATGTAACCCACAGACACCTATTGATAGTCTGACACAGTCACTGTAGTGCCGCATGTCAGCACTGGGGTTTCTTGTGTTCCCGTCTGTGACCATGATGGACCAGTGGAGGGTGCTGGGAAGTAGAAAGAATGAGAAGGGGAAATTTACTAAAGGAAATTTGTAAAAAAGATAGGTGTATTTGTATCCAGAAATACACTTTTTTTTACATTTACTATCCCGAAAATACGGCATATCGTAGTCGTATTGATGTGCTATCAATACTAATACGAATTGCCGTATTTTCGGGATAGTAAATGTCAAAAATAAGTGTATTTCTGGATACAAATACACCTATTTTTTACAAATTTCCTTTAGTAAATTTCCCCCTTAATGTAAGGTGATAACATTTCCTTTGTAACCAGGGCACAGCGAGACCAGAGGGTTGGCGGAGACCAGAAACAGGGGAGCAGTGTCTTACTTGCCAGCGGTATTCTCCAGGGAGCCCTGCAAGGAGCTTTGGCCTTGGCTGCGTCTGTCAAGCAGGTCGCGGCCCCCTGCCCTGGTACTATGGTAGTAGCTGTCTGGTACCAATGATACTGGATAGGAAACCGAGGGGTTGTTCTGAAACTGCCTGAGAGCTGGGGATGACCGTCAACAGCCTGGAAGCTGCTTGGAGTTGTGGATGGCCCGGAAGCTGGAGAAATCTTATCACGACCTGGGAGTCGTTAGGAGTGTCGACGGCCAGGACACTGATGTAAAAAGTCTCTGGTAAGCGCAACAGCGAATAGTCGACCTGGGATGTCGACAGTGGAGATGATGTGACAGGTCTTAGGTAGCACAGCAACTGATGGTTAACCCAGAATGTCGACAGGCAGGACACAGTAGCTGAGGGTCGACCCGGATGTTGACGGTAGATATACCGGATAACAAGGTTAGCAGTAGCAGCAGCAGAACACTTGGAGATGGTAACGCTGGTAACACTGGGTAGCCTGGAGCCATGGGAACTTCTCTGGCACAGGAGTAGAACATAGGGAGCAGATTAGAGCAATTGTTCAAGGCAGGGAGATTGGGCCAGAACCCTGGCTTATATCCCTCCTGCCTGCCTGTAATTGGCTGCAAGCCGCAGCAGCAATCAGAACCAGGAAGAGTCAATGTACACCTTAATTCTGATCCAGGTGTACAGACCAACAGACAGCGCGATTGGCCCATACTGTCAGCTGGCCATAGGTATCATGGCAACGCCCATGCAGTATGGGCCCAGCATGAAACTGGCAAGAGGCACCACCAAATGCCAATGGGGGTGCAGGGGGCACAAGGGATGTTGCGCCAAGATCCACAGCCTGAGGTGACACAAGTAATGGACCTGCAGTGCAGAATGTACCAGCATGAAGGTAAGGCCACAAACGGGACTGCACACCGCGGTTTGTGACACCGCAGACTTAACAGTTTGATATAGTTGCAATGGTGCCAAAGTAATGCCTAAATCACCAGACTGTTAGAATCCAAATAAGCAAAATATGACACCAGGAAGATGACATTTTCAGAATTTTTTAATCTGAGACTGGGGGGAATCCAGGGCAAAGACAAGGAACTACTCAGGTATGACAATTTGGGTTGATTTGCTTTTCAGAAACCACAAAGAAATGATAAAAAAGACATATAAGAATGAAGGTAGGACTTGGTACAAAGTATCATCCTCAGCTAAATAGTCATGCATTTCATGGTCACATGAATGATTCCTAGCAAGCTTCACCAGGCAGGAGTTTTGTCTCCTGAGCTTGGTCATGGATGAGGAGGTGGACATGGCTGCCCCAAACATAACCAATTCCATGAAGCTGAATGTCAATAGAGTTGCACAGTAGCAATTGTAATGTGATCTACCATTACCCAATTGGATCACTGATTTCTAACTGCACCAAACACCAATCCAGCACACTTCCAGAGGATCTGTTATTGTATAGTTAGGAAAAAGTAAGCTTAAATAAAAATAATATAGAAAACATGATTATTGCACAGGTACTGTACTGTATGTTATAATACCATGCAGTAGAACAACATGTCCCACTGACTATAAACTCATACTGTACATTGCATTGTAAATTAATGACATTGTGAAGAAATAGATTTTAATGAGATCCATGTATTTTCACACATCAGAAATATTATCAAAACTGCTATGTGTCTTTTATTTTAATGATGTCTGAAATGTGTAATTTTATATATGCTGCTGTACACTGGAAGCAAATCTGTTTAGGATTAGATGGCAGAAAATTAGAAAGAGAAGGCAGAAGATGCACTGGTGTCAGTTTTCCTTTCACTGTTTATAGATATACACATACACACTATATTGTTTCGATATATGAGGTAGCCATTCAGTGTGTATTTCACATTGGTCTGTTCTACATTTTAATTGCTGTGAAGGAACAGCCACAGCCAGAAGCAAGATGCCATTTGCAGAGATGATATTTATGGGCCTAAACACAGAGCTGGAAACACTTCAGAGCACTGCAGGGAACATTTTAGATATTGTAAAAAAAAAAAATGGAAAAATTGTATTTATTAGTGTTAGTTTTTATATTGTTAGTGTTATTTAAAAATAAAATAAAAAAAAAAGAGTTATAGTGCTAAACAGGTATACAGGTTGAGTATGCCTTATCCAAATATCAGTTATCCAATTTATTCTTAAGAAAATGGTTGCTTGGCATTCAAATTCAGTGGCTGAGATAGTATTCAAACATTTTTTTCATATTTTAAAACCTTGTTTCATGCACAAATATATTTATGTGTATTTCCTGTGTTTGATGTGATTATACCACATAAATGTAAAATACCTCAAGATACCTCATTCAAATATAAAAATATTATCCAAAATCCTTCTTGTCCTGAGCATTTTGGATAAGGGATACTCAACACGTATTGTTAAAAATGTGTTATCTGATATTTTAGTACAATGATTTATTTTATTACAATGATCTTCCAAAACATAGTGTATTGTTTAATGTAAAAACAAATATAAAAATTGATTATAAGAAAAATGTATTTGGTTATGTACACAACAAAATATAGGTAGCTACTGTATGTAACTAATTCTACCTATATTAGGGTGTTTTTCCTTGCAAAAGGGAAAGCAGTCATAGGTGAACTATGTCACGTACTGTACTGTGTGTTTATACCTAAACATCATAGAGGTAAACTCTCATAGTTTTACTATCTACAACAATGGGTTTATTCATCAATACAGGTTGAGCATCCTGTATCTGAATATCCAAAAACCGAAATATTCCAAAAACTGTGGTTTTTCAGAATATTTTTCCCTGCCCCTATTGTGCTACTTACCACATCCCCTGGCGTCCACGGTGGGCTTCATGATCCTCTTCTGCTGCATCTCCGGTCCCAGGGGTGCATTGCGTGAGTGCGCGGGCGCGCCGATGACGTTACCGGGGCGCCTGCAATCTTGCGCAATGAACCCCTGGGACTGCAGAAAAAGAACCTGAAGGCCGCCATGGACCCCAGGGGATGCCATGGACGCCTGGTGCTCCGGAAGACCATTGGGGGGGACCAGATAAGTATGTTAAAAAAGATATCCAAAACCATAAAAATCCCTTATCCGAAATGCTTGTGGTTCTGAGCATTTTGGATAAGGGATACTCAACCTGTACTTTACAATCTTCCAAATCTAGGTATCCAGAAACAAAGTACTGACGGCATAGTCTACAATGAAAAGTTAAATGCACTATAGTAAAATGCAATAAAACAATACACATTTTTATTCAAAAGAATAGCCAACCCTAATTAAATTATGATCACAAGAGAAAAACAATTATTGTTTATCTATACAATATACTAATTTAGAAGAATAGGGTTCTCTTCGTAATGAGCTGCAATCTTAGGTGATCTGATGAAGTGATACCAACAAAAATCCCATTATTTGTTTAGTAGATATGCAGATTTTGCAATGTATTATTATTAACATTATCTTTCTGTTTTGTATACATAGCTGGTACCATATACAATATGGGTAAATCTAAGAGTGGTCATATTTCTTTACTGTTATTTTTTTAATCTGTGCTTATTGTTAAGATGGTTATACAAGGCCAAGTTGGCTGTCACTCATAAGCCATTTCTTGTCTCTGTACCAGAGAGTGCATTTGACTGTACTGTAACTAAATATTTGTTGGACATACATCTAGTGTAGGCTATTGCAGAGAATTGGGCTTCCAAGAAAACAGGCTGCAATAGTATAAATACATTTTTAACAAATCCCCATGTTTTTATTTACTGGATACACACAAATGTATGCTATCAATACTAGCAATAATACATGGCAATTATTTATGATCACATATGCCTCTTTTCCATAATTATATGACCACAGTAATTTACAACTTTATTTAAGGGTCAATAGGCTGTTATCATGATCCAGGTAATAATACATATACTCTTACCTCAATACCACTCACCGTCAGTTCCTCGCCATCGCTATTACTCACCATTGGTTCTCCAACATTGATACTTCAACTCCATTGGTGTGTTCTCCATCAACCTTCATCACCGTTGATGCTCCTTCATCGATATCCATCACCATCAGTGTCTCCTTCATCGATGTCCATCACCATCAGTGTCTCCTTCACCGTTATCCATCACCATAGATGTCTCTCCATCGCTACTGATCACCAAATGTGAATCCTTCATCAATACCTACAATCATCAGTGTCCTCCATCAATACTCTTCTCCATCGATGTAGCATCTGCAATCCTCTTCTTCATTGGTGATCCCCTGGTTGTTGTTTCCCACCATTGGTGCTCCGATATTGTGACCCTTCTTGCATGCTATCTACCAGGTCCACAGCGGTCAGTATTCCATTGCTATCGTTGTCATCTACATTATTGTATTTGTTCAGGACTTCACCAGTGTTCCTACACTGCATCGGTCATTGCCCAGTATTCATATACTGTATGCTCTGAACTTAATCAGTATTACCAACCTATCTTGAACACCTATGCTAATACTCTTGGACTTCATCAGTGTTGTCACACTGCAGCTATATATCATCTTGCTATTTACCAGTAATGCATATACTTAATTGCCTATGATTACTTGTTATTACCAATACCATTCTTCAAAGTCTATGATTACTATTATTGTATTATGGAATTTTACATTTTACTCCTGTGGTCACATCTCAAGCTGCTGTCCAGTGTGCCTCCTGGTATGCACAACAGCCTCATCAAGGCACCCAGGTTTGCCTCAAGTTAGCCCCTATGCATGTGGTTGCTTCTAGCCAGAGCTAGACCACAAGCGTGACAGCTGTACACTACGGCTTGTATCCAATCACCATGGGGAATTACCACAAGTAATTAATGTGCCAGGAATATCCTATTAGCCCTAAAAACCTGCACTTTTTATGTGATGGAACTGATAATAAAATCTATATTAAGTAATTTTTTAGGGTGTAAACCCATTTCATATATTCTTTGTTGATTTTCTTGATATAGTCCCTCCTCACCAATTATGCGGTACTTACTGTCTGATTGATATGAATGTCATGAGGAAGGAGTCCTTTTGGTGTTAGTTTTTGTACTGTTGATCATATTCTTTTTGATGTTTCTTATGTGTTCTGATATCCTTATTTTTATTGGTCTAATTGTTATTCCTAAATATTGTATTCCAATTGTCATGTTATGATGAATACAGTATTAACCCTTTTGAGTGGTGTGCAAGTTATTGTTTGATGTGGTATTTGTTGTATCCGGTAGTGTGTGAGGTGAAGTCATTAATGGTTTTTCTAGTTCATGTTTATATGGTTTTCCATTCCTCTCTCACTCTTTTTTCTTCCTTTGACTTCTAAAACTCAGATTATTATTCCCAGGCGGTTTGTCTTGCCTGTCTGTAATAAATTACCTAATATAAAAATAAATAAATAAAGAGTGAACATGTAATCCATGTTACAGTATATAGGATAAAATGGGCCTTACTTGATGGTATTTCACTTTTTATCATTACGATTTATCTTACATCTCTTTGGTGTTCTAAAACACTGTACAGTGATGTGACCAAGATCAATTTCTCTTCCCACTTATGTTCTCCAATGTCTTTAGGGGGCACATTGTGTCATTCAGATGGCTTCACTGTTTGGTTACCAGAGATTGTAAAAATCTGTGGGTCAAGACTTCCGCTTCCGCCCCAGGATGAAGCGTTAGCACTCAGGCACTGCTCCGTCCCTGAGGCGCTGAATCCACGCCAGTAACCCGGCGCAGACCCTCCGTTCAGCCCGCCCGCCACCTCAGACGCACCTGAGACTCTCCTCCACGCATGAAGCGATATTTCGAGGAGATGCCAGCCACGAATTCCAGACAAAAACGGGACGGATCCCGTCCACCCCCTGCATCCAAGATGGCGCCGGACGCCATCCCCAAGCGCTCAGCACCAGCCTCTCCCCAGCTACACGCTCAGGACCCGCTGCCACAACGCGAATCCCTGACACAGGTGAGCGCTGCACCCTCTCCTACACCAGGAGATACACAGACCCCTGAAGCACTTCTACCACCCATGTCCGCCCCTGTCACCTATGGGGACATGGTAGCTGCTATAAGGGCTGCCATTAGCCCATTATTAAAAGAACAGACCGCTGATATCAACAGGCAAATAGCTGCCTTACAGCACAGGGTGCAGGCCACAGAGCAAACGGCAGCAGGCAACTTCGCCGACATAGCCGACATGAAGCTGACACTAACAGAGGCTAATAAAGAAATATGCTTTCTGCACAACAAAGTGCAAGATCTGGAGAATAGATCAAGAAGGGGGAACCTACGAATCATAGGGCTCCCAGAATCAGTCAAAGGGCAGGAGCTATTTGACTTCATAAGACTGACCCTCCCAGAGTTACTGCAAGTGGCTGACAGGTGTGATGATCTTATAATTGAAAGAGCCCACAGACTGGGTGCACTCCGCACGCAAGAAGGAGCCAGACCGCGCGCAGTGATTTTTAAACCCCTTAATTTTCTGCATAAAGAACTCTTATGGTCCGCCTCCAGGAAGATCAGAGATCTTAAATGGGAAACCCACAAGCTATTGATATTCCAGGATTATTCCGCGGAACTGTCCAAAGCCCGAAAGGATTTCGCCCCGGTCTGTGCAACACTAATCAAAGATGGCATCAAGTTTGCCATGCTTTACCCTGCCAGACTCCGCATCTTTAATGGGTCAAGCTACAAAGACTTCCTCTCCCACCTGGACGCTACAGCATATCTGGAAGATATGAACAACCAAGGCCAAACATCTTCTGACTGGGCAGATGTATCTTGAATCCAATACGTTGCCGTGAGAAACGGACATTTACTACAAAGCTTAGTACCTGTTCTACCCAATTACCCACCAACCCTCCCCCCCTTTCCCCCCCCCCTTCCTCCTCTCCCCCCACCAAATACAGGTCTCCTGGTAACACCTCAGAAAAAGCTCAGAACAAACCAGATGCCTTGACACACCTTCAACAACGAATCTCTTGTTATTAATATCAATCTACTTTTTACTTTTCTATTCACCAAGATAAAGCAGACACTGAATATGTATGTAAGAAATGGAGAAATTTACTGTTTCAGTAGGCTGAGACTAATGATAAATGATGCCTAGCAATATTACATATAGCGAATATAAAAAAAAAAAAAAAAAAAAAAAAAGAGGTTCCAATTTGAGGCCCATCATTTCCGAAACAACCCAGAGGTCGCCAGTACAGGTTTAATATATGGAAAGCGAAAGGCTTTCCCTACAGACGGAATGATGGCCACAAATAAGAAACTATAATGATCAAACTTACCCTCCCCCCCCCTCCCCCACTCCCCTTCCATCATCCAGACAGGTTGTCATAGCTATAATCTGACGGATTTCCTACCTGGTACAGACTGAATAAGGAAATCAGTTAATACAAAAGTTATACATTGTCTAAATGTCTAGTTATACATATAAATATACTCCCAAGTTGCTATCTCATAGTGAGATAAATGGGAATACTGTTAAAATTGTTAAATTGTTGAATATGATAAAACAAACCTAGGAAAGTTATATGCATATCCTAGAACAAGAAAATGGACCACTCTACCATAAAAATTAGTATTCCCCCCCCCCCTTTCCCCTCCCCCCCCCCTTTACCCTTTTCCACTTAACTACGCCTGTGGCGGGCGCACTATACATCTTTTAACTCACCACTGCGTTGATAACTACATAGTTTGTATATATTAGCACATGTAAATGGCGGTTGGCGCCTGGGGACGAAGCCCCTTGCCAGCCTTTTTGGGTGTCGCACGTGCTAGACACGAGCGACCTCCAACGTCAATGGAAGTCTATTTAGAAATGTTCATACCCCTTCCCCCTCTTTCCTCTCTCCCCTCCCCACCTAGTGCAGCAAATATCCAATGTACTAATTTATACTGTATAATGAGAATGTCTCCGTTGAATGCAGGTTATATGTGTCCCTCCACACAAGACTGGTATGTCTACCTTGACATTTGGTAGCTGGAATGTGGGTGGAATCAACTCACCCCAAAAAAGGAAACGGATCTTGCTATACTTAAACAAACTCCACCTAGATATCGTATGTCTGCAGGAGACGCACCTCACCCAGACAGAGACGGCCAAACTACAAATGCTTCAGTGGCAAGTATTGTCTTCTGCATCCTATAACTCAAAATCCAGGGGGGTTGTATTCCTAGCCAAAAAACAGATCCCACTCACAGCCGAGACACTGCAGAGTGATCCGAATGGGAGATATACGCTTTGCCGTATCACAGTAGCCCAAACCCAATATTTGATATTAAATATTTACGCCCCAAATGTGTACTCTAAACAGTTCTTCCGTAACATAATAAAAATTCTAACACCATACATACATCTTCCGATCATCCTTTGTGGTGACCTGAATCTTATATCAAACCCCAAACTCGATAAACAATTCCTTCCCAATAGACCCCTCCCAAAACTGGGGGTGCCGGCTGTGGCGGGGAAACTCCACTTAATTGATATCTGGCGAGTCTTCCACCCGACAGAACGTGACTACACATGCCTCTCCGCCTCAGCTGGCACACTCTCCCGCATCGATTACATTATGCTATCATCCCACCTTTTCCCTAAAGTGACAGCAACACACATAGAACCCATCTCCCTGTCTGATCATGCAGTAATATGGACAAAAATAGCAATATCCCCTGAAAAACAACATATTATTACATGGAGATGCCCTTCTTCCCTTGCCAACTCAGAAAACCTTAAAAATACTATTAAAAATACTTGGAAGGATTTTGAACTCCACAATAACACCACAAAACACAATGATCCGGCCCTTTTCTGGCAGGCCTCCAAGGCCACAATAAGAGGTGCCATCATCTCGCACACCTCTTATCAAAAAAAATCCCTAGCTAAAGAAGTTACAGAGGCACAAGAATCACTGACACAGGCATACACCCGCTTTAAAGACCGTCCCTCAGACGTACACAGATCCCAGTACCAACAGGCAAAATCCATATTTGAAGGCCTGTTTGTTAAATCAGAGTCACTCTATTCATTCGCAGCCAATGCGAAATTTCACAAATTTGGAAACAAATCCAGTAAACTCCTCTCTAACCTCCTGAAAGGCCACCAATCCCCATCTACTATCCACCCACTCAAACGCCCAGATGGCTCCATTACCACTACCAATACCCAGATAGCACAAACACTAAACGAATTCTATAGCCGTCTATATGCTGCCCCATCCTCGGATCTGGCTCAAGCAGAGTCCTTCTGGGATAATCTAGACCTTCCACAGCTTTCTCCTTCAGGATTCACCTCTCTAGGCAAAGAAATAACCCTTGAAGAAGTCCAGAAAGCCATTACAGACTTAAAAACAGGTAAAGCCCCAGGCCCAGACGGGTTTACATCAGAATTCTATAAGATAATGAGCCCCAAAATAGCGCCAGTATTAGTTTCCGTATTTAATTCTATCCTTAATACCCAGAAAATCCCACAATACTTTAACACAGCCACTATCAAAGTCCTCCCCAAACCAGGTCGAGACCTATCAGATCCAGGCTCTTACCGCCCAATTTCCCTTTTAAACATCGACTATAAGATCCTTACAAAAATATTAGCTGAAAGATTAAAATTACACCTCCCCTCCCTTATCCACCCCGACCAAACGGGATTTGTCATGGGTAGAAACCCTGTCACCAACATTCGAAGAGTCTTGGCAGCTCTTCAATGCTCCCAGTGGGACATGTCGGACGCCCCGCTCGCGATAATGTCGCTTGACGCGGAGAAGGCGTTCGACATGGTCCACTGGGACCATCTATACAATGTCCTACATAAATTTGCCTACCCCCCTCAATTTATAGACACAATAAAAACCTTATATACAGATTCCGCCTCCAGAATCCAATGCAACGGTTCATTATCCACACCCTTCCCCATTTTACGTGGCACCCGCCAAGGTTGCCCTCTATCACCACTCCTATTCGCCTTAGCCCTAGAACCCCTGGCACTGGCCCTCCGACAATCACCGATGTTCAAAGGTATACAAATTGGACAAGTTGATTTGCGCCTTTCACTATTTGCAGATGATATGCTGCTCTTCTTAACAGCTCCCACATACTCCCTCCCTGAAGTCTTTGCCCTTATACAACAATTCAGTTCATTCTCAGGCTATAAAATTAATGTCAACAAATCCGAAATTATGATGCTCAGGGCCCCCCCCCCCCCCCCAATCTTCCCGCCAGACTCAAATTTAGGTGCCATTAAAATACAAAAGTCTCAGATTAAATATTTGGGCGTGCAAATACCCTCGCACATAGACAAATTATACCCAGCCAATATTGATGCACTTCTGCCCAAATTATACAAATCTATGGACACCTGGTCAGACTTACCGCTGTCCCTGCTGGGAAGAGTGGAGGTGGTCAAATCTGTCATCTTACCAAGGCTGCTATACGTTATGCAGATGCTCCCAGTAAAAATAACAACACGAGATGCAGATCGTACACACTCCCATATCAATAAATTCCTATGGAATGGAAAGAAAGCCAAAATTTCCCTTCACAAACTCCACCTACCAAAGGATTTAGGGGGTCTAAATATACCAGATTTAAAACAATACTCTAGGGCCCTGTTGTGTCGCTTTGCCTTGGGATGGTTATCAGAAATCAGTACCTATTCAGATTACGCGCTAGACAGTGCGATGTATGCCCCTTATTCCCCAGGAGCCCTACTGCATACTCCAAAAACACAAATCCCCCCCCCCCACTCCGAAAAAACAAACTTCTCTCCGACATACACTCGGCTTGGTGGTCAGTTTCTGAAATGCTTGGCTGTGATCCCCGCATATCCCCCTGGCTCCCGATTTGGGGTAACCCCAGGTTCCCTCCTAGTACTGAATGTACCATGTTTCGCAGACTGCGCCAAAAGGGACTAAATAGTATGTCTCAGGTCTTTGACCCAGGAGGCAAGATACACACTATCCCCCACCTTCAGACAACCTTTGGCCTACCCCAAAATTCAGGGTTTTCACTCCATCAATTGATCCACTACGCCAAATCCCTCCCAAATATATTCCCCATGGACACTCCACGCTCAAGGATGTCAGCAATGATGTCAAAATTCAAAAAAGGCATTTTCAAAACTAAAATAATTTATAGAGAACTTTCCCTATTACCTAAGGAAAAAAACTGGTCTGCCACAACACTCAGCTGGATAAAAGACATTCCTTTATTGCCAAACAACGATGCCATTTTTAAACACTATGAAACAACAATTAAAATTTTAAGCTCCTCAGTATTACAGGAGGTTCACATCAAGCTGATACATAGAGCATACATCTCTCAACACCGCAGATCGTTCTTCGTCCCTGAAGAAAATGGTTCTTGCCCAAAATGTAAATTCCACACAGCGACATTCTTCCACAATTTCTGGTCCTGTAGATGCATAAAAAGATACTGGAATAAGATAGTCTACTTCATTAAACGAACTTTCCAAATACAAGCAACCCTGGACCCACTTCCCCTACTATTTGCAAACTTTGAAACATGGAATATACCCCCCTCCCAAGCCCACCTAACTAGAATTCTCACAATAGTAGTAACGGTGGCCAAAAAGGCTATCCTCAACCTATGGATTAAGCCTAACATCCCTTCAGTTATGGATGCAGAAGCCCTCCTGATGAAATACATGTATTATGATAGATACAACACCATTAAGAATAATCAGATCCCCGTAGCTAAATTCTATAGAACTTGGGCCCCATATATTGATAGCAGGCCTGTCACGCTCAAAGAAGCCATATACAAAGCCTTTGAAAAAGAAAAGGACCCAGAAGAACCCACTATGCAAGATATGACGAAAAACTGAACAGTGTGAAATAGTGAAATAATCAAATAGAGATTGATTATGAATGAATGACTTGCTGCTCCCCCCCCCCAACCCCCACCCTCCCTAACACCCTAATCCTACCCCCCCCCCATCCCAACTTAGAGTTGATGTTTAATTTTCTATGTTATTAACATATACTTGAAGTAATTAGAAAAGTTGAAAAAATAAGGTTCTAGTCTCGATAAGAGATATACAAAGTAGACACAGAGATATAATAGATGACGACCTCACCACGCACCTAAAACCGCCATATGCTTAAAGAGAAGCATCGAATTAGCAATAACACGGACATGCCGGCTTAAACAACACCTGCAAGGAATTAAACTATCGAAATGTATGTAAAACCAGTTTTGTCTATTCACATCAATGTAAATGCTATTCACTAATGTTCAATGCTGGTCACCCAGCTGAAACTACTTATCTATTCACGGTGTCTATGATGTTTTAATCTATGTTTTAATCTATGTTTTAATGTATGAACCTTAATAAACATAATTTAAAAAAAAAAAAAAAAAAAATCTGTGGGTGTTTTCTGACAGATTTGGAATTTAGTAAGTATTTAAAATTATTTATATAGTGCATTTTTTCCAACAGGACTCAAGGCGCTTTACAGACATTAAAAATGACAATGCACATACTGTAATACAAAGGGTTATCAGTACAAGGAGCAAGCAACAATGGCTGTGCAGTTATACATCACAAGTACAGATATGCACTAGACGCATTCTAATAAGGGACATGGACATGGTGAACTTATTTACCGAGCTGTGCAGCACCCAGGCAGCCATTCAGCCGTGCCACATGGTGATTGCACCAGCCAGATAGGTAGCCAAGTAAAACAGTACAGATATACGACACGTACTGATATATACTAGATGTACTCTAATGAGGGACACGGACATGGTGAACATATATTTACTGAGCTGTGCAGCACCCAGGCAGCCATTTGGCGGCGCCACATGGTGATTGCACCAGCCAGATAGGTAGACAAGTAAAACAGATGGGATTCGGTCACGTGTTCACATGTGACCGTCAGAGCGGTCTCCAAGACAGAATTTGAACTGACATAACGACAGTAGGAGATCCCGCATCAGCGACACGGGACTGGTAACAAAGGATCCCCTCTCTGCAGAGCAGCACTGTGCTAATCTGTGCCAATTCGGCACTGGATACAGGGGAGCTGTCCTTCCTTTAAATTCATTTATTTATTTGTATTTATACCCCTCTTTGTTTCATATTGGCGGCAGGGCAGCGGCTCATGCCGAGATATATGGTGCAGCAGACCGTATATGTTTTCCCGCATGGTCATTGTGGAGAATTTAATGTGCAACAAATACAACTGCATAATTAGCAACATTAGGCATTAACCCACAATTTTACTCTGACTGGCCATTTAACCCAGTATGCGAATTTGTGTGCTGGTCTAATTATGCTTGAACCTGCAATTAACTAGCAGAGTACTTACTCCATCTATCTGGTTACTCATTGATAAAGGTATTTATAAGACAGCGACTAATGAAATATATATATATATATATATATATTTTTTTTTTTTTGCACATAGGGAGTTGGTAGCCTATAGCGCATGCATGCTGCTGTCTTTGGATGGCTATTTAGACAGAAACTAATTGTACACTTTGGTGCTATGCTAAAATCTGATTGAATTACTATGCATCCTTACCATCGATTATCTGTGGTCACAGATTTGTGGAATACTGCATGTGCAATTGCTATGGTGTATTGATTTTGGAAGCTAAATATTCCACAGATTTGCGGAGTATTTGATGTGCAATTGCGATGGTGAATTGATTTGGTCAGCTAATCTAATATCACATTGCAGTGTCTGTGGCAACAGCTGCAGCAGAGATATTGGCTTGTACTGAGCACATATTGACTGTGTAAAACTGCGTGTGAATGTGGTGCTGATTAGGGAATGATAGGTAGCAGCATAACAACCACTGCTTAAATTCATAGTGCTGCAATATAGCCCTAATAGAAATGCACCGATTCATTGGTAAACATCTTAGACAGTAAAATCTTTGCATACATCTTTGAGAGATAAAAATGAAGCACAAATTTTTAACTACAAAGAATTTATATCACATGTTGCAAAAGTCAATGTTATTCCACTGACACATTTTCGTTCATAGACACATTGTTGCTAGATAAGCCATCTGTACTAAAATCCTCAAAGCCAATTGATTCTGAGGGGAGAGTTGTATATTTGTATACATGTAATGATGATATGTTGTGTATTCTTTGTTTGCATTTTTTTAATTCTTATTTTTGCTGATTTATGATTATAATCATTATCTCAATCTAATTGAGTGAATACCCATAATGCCAATGGGACAGAGGCATTAAGGATATATGATGGTCAGCTTTACACATAATTAGCGTACTCATATCATTCACATCAGTCCCACAATAATTGTCTTAAAATTATTCGTAGGGACAGAGGCATTAATTCTTCTTTTTAACACACTGGACCTTAAAGTCACATAACTTATAAGTTATTACACTTCACTAGCATCAAAAAACACAAATAGAAATATAAATAAAAGCATAAAACCATACTAAAGCATCTTAACTGAGCAACTTTAAGATTGGGGATTAAGAGTGCACCCCACCGAGTTTCTTTTTTCTTTTTGTTTTCCTATTAAACGTGTTATAACTTGGGGGTGCACCACTAACTATCACACCTATTAAGCTATAGCCAAGGACGGAGGCTGATATGTGATGTTAACTTTGGATTAACCTCTTATTCATAGTCAGCTTATCCCCAACCTATCTATCCTAAACATCAATACCTTTCCAATACCTAGTGCAGGTTCCGCCATCAATTTCTCTCTTAGACATGTAAAACTGTACAGATATAGGACATGTATAGATATTTACTAGATGTACTCTAATGAGAGACACGGACATGGGGAACATATATTTACTGAGCTGTGCAGCACCCAGGCAGCCATTCAGCGGCGCCACATGGTGATTGCACCAGCCAGATACGTAGACAAGTAAAACAGTATAGATATAGGACACATACAGATATATACTAGATGTACTCTAATAGGGGACACAACATGGGGAACAAATATTTACTGAGCTGTGCAGCACCCAGGCAGCTATTCAGTGGTGCCACATGGTGATTGAAGAAGCCAGATAGGTGAAAAAAAACAGTACAGATATTGAACACTACAGGGGGGACACTGGGTACATATTTCACTAGTGGCACAGATCCTAGGCAGCCATCTGAAGTGCCATCTTAATGTTGCTGCTCCCAGGGATGGGTCCAGAGGCTGTGCTAGATGGATCCAGAGGCCTGGCTAGAGGGAGAGCCAGTGTGGGTGGTTGTAAGTCAATGAGGTCGTGGGAGATGGAGGGAATCAGTGAGGCCTGGGGCTGGAGATGGGCCCTATCTGGGCTGAGGTTCACTGCCGCTGCCTCCCAATACAGGCACCATACCTCTATCTTAGAGGCTCCCTGGGAGGGAGGGCTGCATTTTTCACCTGGAACTGGGACATCAGTTGGGGGGGAAACGGCCACTCGCAGCCCACCTGCAGGTCGGGAGTCTCCTCTGCTGCGTAGGCTGGGAGTTCCTCCTCTGATCCCAGTGTCTGCCCGGGGGTTTAGTAGCCGGGTGTATCGGCCATGGATCTTGCTGGCAGAGATGTACCCGGGATTCTCAGGCCACTGGTGTCACCGCCTCTGGGTGGTCCTGCTGGGGGCTGAAGCTCTGGCACCGCCTATACCCAGCCGGAGGTTTGTGGTGTCCTGTGCCAGGGACTGTGCCGCCATCCTCCACACTCTGCACTCTCCATCCCCCCCCCTCCTCCATATCATCCTCTGTCCTCATCCGATCCTCACAAAACACACTTCTGGGGCCGAGGATGGGAACTCTGAGGATGGAGTATCGGAGCTCACGTGGATGCGACCATCCCTGGCCCCCACCGGAAGCATTCACCATGATGACATGACATATTAAATTCCTGTAATTGGTCTTCCTGGTGATGCCTTACAGTTTTATGTGCACTTTGGGCCTTTATGTGTGGGTGGCTTGGATAAAATATGAATTGTTTCTGAAGCGCTTGTGAATTAACCTAGATTTTTAGTCTCATGTTGTTCTGAGCATCTTTTATATACATTTTAGTGAGAGTTACCTTTCTAATGAATTTTTGAAGGTTAATGTACATATCAAACATATTCATGTTTATGTCAGATGTGTAATATTATCTACTGCCTTGAATATATTATAAGTGTGAAATAGCTATATTTAAGTGCCATATTGTGTGTAATGGCCTACAGGTTATTCCCATTGGTTTCTTGTATTTAGGCACATTCAAACAATTTTTTTTTTTAAATTGCTATGACTATGTTATGCACTATCCATATAAAAAAACACCTAAGAAATAATGTAATATAAATTAAAGATCCTTTGAGAGAGCCTTATGTTCTCCTGTGTGTGTTTTCAAACCTTATTCTTTCATCTTTCTTATAATGGCATGGTTTAAGAGATTTAGGTAAACTCTGACACCTCCAATAACCCTGATACTCTCACATATCACAAGATACTGTATGTCTCTTTGGTTTTATGTATTATTTTCCTTTTTTTTTTGTACAGAAAAACTGCATACAGTATCTATGGATTACAGTAACAATTGTATGTTTCTAATTCTGTTTTTTTCAGTTGCAACATGCAATAATATCAAAGCTTATGTATCTACTACATGTACAATCATGCAAGTTTCTTTTTTCACAGTGACGTCAACACTAAGATGCTTGCAATAGCTGATGTTTGAATTATACTTGATAAGAGACAACATCTCCAGAGAAGTTTGTGTCATATATAGAGTTGTCTGACACCCAATATAATGGTAAAATATTGTTCAAAATTAATGTTAATGTTTTCAAAGCTCAGGCATCACAATGTATATTTAAATATATAGATTTGAGTTGAACAAACAGACATTTAATAAAGGATTGATGAGTTTATAGAGCAGACAATGGCACTGGTTGCAACAGCTACACAAACTGTTTCTTTTTGGTGGCTCTGATGATTATGGGAGGTTGAGTTGCAAGCTGTCTTCAATTGGTGCAACTAAAAAGCTGGGTGCCACTGTGTGACTAAGAACCACCTGGGCATCAGGTAAGGCTGGGACGCAGAATGTCAATATGTTTACTTCACATGAAGATCTGATTGTCACAGTTATACATAGCCAATTGGATTAATTGGCTATTTCTGAAATATTCTTGCTTTGCCGCATCTGCATTTTAAAAGAAACAACTTGGTGTTTGTTCATAATATGTAGCCAGTTGGATACATGGTGACTTAACTTTTATATTTTTCTCTTCCAGAAGTTCTGTACAATTTACATTTTACTCAACATTACCTTGGTGGTATCCAGTTCTCCACAGACCAATCTTTCTAGAATTCAACATAATGTTTTATTTTCTATATTTGACCAAATGAATACAGGTTGAGTATCCCGTATCCGAATATCCGTTATCCGAATTTATCCGAAAACCATACTTTCCAGAAAGTGGAAAAAAAAAATTTGTTTAGCTAAAAACTCACTGGGGACATATGTAACAGCAGTACTGAGGACATGATATGTAATTGGCACTATATATGTACAAGAAAATGATTGCTTGGCATTCAAATTCAATATCTGAGATAGTACACAAATTTTGTTTCATGTTTTGAAACCTTGTTTTTTGAACAAATAAAATATATTTGTGTGTATTTTATGTGGTAATAAAATATATTTGTGTTTATTTTATGTGTTTATACAGCATAAATGCAAGATACTTCAAAATACATCATTGAAATATTAAAATATTCCAAAATACGGATTAATCCGTTATCCAAAATTCTCCTGGTCCCGAGCATTTTGGATACGGGATACTCAACCTGTATATGCAATTAACTGGTGCAGGCAAAATATGGTTCACTCTAGCTACAATAACCTTTACTTAGGATTTGTAGGCATTTATTCTTTAGGAAGGGTCTTTATTCCTGTTATATGAGCCTTTAAGTTTAATATATGTATTCAGTATATGCATTGACATGGTTTAATCTGTATGCTTTTTTATCATCCTAATTCCTCCTGAGATTTCCACATTAGGTATGCACTTTAAGACTGCAGGAAAATGTACTAAGAATACTATTTTCTTGCAGTTGTTTTCTGATGTAGTGCTGTGATTTTTTTAAACTATACATTATAATGGCTTCATTAAAAGTTACCTGTCTATTTTACCAACCTAAATTTTTTTTTACATACATCAGGACACAGACTGCTCTTATTTCTGTCCCGATTACTTAAAGATAAGATAGTCCATCAAATATAAAATAGTTCTCTGTCAACACAAATCTAAGACATTTGACAAGGAAATTGTTAAACTGAACAGCTTTTTCTTCCTTAAGAAATGTTTAACTGCTTGGATTAATAATCAAATCATAAGTAATTATTAATGTATTCTCTCATACTGTAATATTGTTATTTTTTTTCCACTATGGGCCAGATGTATCAAACTTCAAAGAGTGATAAATGGGGGATTTATAAAAAGCCAGCTAATCAGCTCCTACATGTCATTTTTCAAACCCAGTCTGTAACATGACAGTTAGGAGCTGATTGGCTGGTTTTTTATTACTCTCCACATTATCACTTATTATGGCTGCTTTATTTGTACACTGCAATTTAGATTTCAGTTTGAACACACCCCAACCAAACGTAGCTCTCTCTGCACATGTTACATCAGCCCCACCTGCAGTGCACATGGTTTTGTCCATTAAAGAAGGAGTTTGCCTTTGTATATCATTCAGAATTAGGCCCTTTGTTTATGTATTTAAATCCTTTACCTTTCAAAAAGCATTTAAAAAATACATTCTGGTTCATATAGTTTCTTTCTCTTTGTTGAATTGTTCTAAAATACGATCGTTCATGTTTTATGAGTATATCCTTCAGGTTGAATAAGAACAACTTAAGAATTGTTTCCCATTCAAGTTAAATGTCCTCAGAAAATAAGCAATAGGATGGATATACTTGAAACCTAAAACCATGTGGAGTGATTTTACATTTAGAATAATTTTCAAATGTGGACATAACCAGCAATGTTCTTGTTTGTTCTTCAATGCTTTCTTCAATGAGCTATTTATTCTTTATTTTTGCAAATATCTCTTTAAGTCACCACTCCAAATTGTTTATCTCTTATTACGTTTTTCTGAAATGCTGAATATTCCTCATTTTATTGGTCACAGTATATAGGGCCTTATTCTAGTTCACTCTTTCTGACAAAATCCTTCTTAGATGGACAAAACCATGTGCACTGCAGGGGGGCAGATGTAACATGTGCAGAGAGAATTAGATTTGGGTGAGTAATTTTGTTTCTGTGCAGGGTAAATACTGTCTGCTTTATTTTTACACTGCAATATAGAAGTAAAACCCCACCCAAATCTAATTCTCTCTGCACAAGTAACATCTGCCCCACCTGTAGTGCACATGGTTTTGTCCATCTAAGAAGGAATTTGTCAGAAAGAGTGAACTAAAATAACCCCCTATAATGTATTCTCTGATTGATTCTACAAAGCCAAGGGGGTTTATCACATGTAGAATAAAATATTTACTAGATATAAACATACATTAATGAATTGCACAGTAACCCAGAATATATTTAGTATAAGGTTAAAATGATCTATTAGAAAAGTATGTGGGTATTGCTCCCAATAATTATATGTAATTATTTTATACAAAAAAAATACATATATTTTGTAATGGAGAACACACAATGAATCAGACTATAATTAAAGTGTAACTTTTAATAATATGTTTATAAAAAAAAACATAAAATATCTGTGATGTGTATTGTTTTCTTTTAATAATACATGTGTCTGGAAAAATGTGGGCAATTCGACCTTCATGTCCTCTAAAGACAAAATAATCACTTTGATCCTGGGTGTTAATATCTTTATTCCATTTTAGGATTATATATGAACTCTAATCTATAGCTCCAATGTCGCAACTGTCACTACAATTGTGAAAAGGGCCTTAATTTTAGAAATATTATACTATGAATTTTTTTTAATTAATATTTCCTCCGTGACATCTGAAATGCCTACATCTTTTAAAAAAATGTTTACACAGTATATAGAAATAAAATGGCATACTAGGATACTTTGCACGTTAAAATACAGTCTCTAGAGTTAGCTGACCTATAAATTTAGCTGCCTGTTTATAGTGGACATAATCTTCAGTTATTAGTAAATTCAATAGTAAGCATGTAAAAAAAATATTTTTAAATGAATTTTCTAAATGGTCAGTATTTCAACAATGTTTATGGTTTTGCACTAATTGCACCGGTCAACAAAAGTTTTGTTGGATTTTTATTGCCACTTTTTCTAAAATAATTTGGGTGTGTTGATTTCAAATCTAACTTTCTTTGTGAGCCACAGTTTCGCTATTTAATATTTTTTTTTCCAACTTATTGGCAATTATTCAAAAGGCAATTCAATATTTTCAATTTGGATACTATCTTGAATTCCATCATTGAGAAGATATTATTTGTTTGCACAATATATATAAGTGATAGAAAATAAAGCAAATGAAAATAACTTGTTTGGGGCATTAAACTTGTATTCAATCTAAAAAAAAATAGTATAAATATAATTCAGCAGATAATGCACAAAAAATGATATGGATGGCATGAAATGTTCGAATGAGTTTTAACCAGGTAAGAAGTTGTGCTTGTAGCTCTTGCATTTGTGTACTTGCTCAGGGCAGTTTCAGTTCATGCACTAGCAGTAGTCTGCCAACATACTGTATTCTTGTCCCATTGTTCCAGTAATGCTGTTCCATCATTTCCAGGTCTTGATGGAAGTATTTTTCCTGTTCTTTACTATTCTTTTAACTTAAACCTCATAATTGTGTGTTACTTCCACAAAAGATACCCATGCTGCCTTCTCCTTGTTGTTTATCTACCTCACAGATTCATCTACACATACAAGGACACACCTGCTTTGATATTTTCAAGGGACAAACCAGGAAAAACATAAATGATATGTTGAAAACAATAACATTTGTGATAACACACACAAAATGTTTTCACCAGTGTTAAATTTAATTAACTATCACTGTTTTATTGAGTTGATAGTATCCTAAATACATGTATCACTTTTGTAAAAATTAATTGATTATAAAGAAAATAAAGAAAATTGTATGTCGTCCACAATTTAATTTTCATAATAGAACTTCTATTGTAAAGCGCAACAGAATCTGCTGCGCTATATAAGAAACTGTAAATAATTAAATAATAAATAGAAGTATTATGTACTCAGGTGAAATATATGAATTTTCTTTCTTGATATACTATCAATTGGAATAAAAAAAAAAAACCCTATGGTGAAATTCAATTAAAAAACAGTATTGTCATAAATATGAATATGCATAAAAGTCGAGAAAAGGTTACTCTAACCCCACTAAGAAAAATTATCTCCAATTTGATTGGTGCTCAGGGGTTTAAAAGAACAGAACAGGCCTATGGTCAGTTTATCCTTTTTAAAAAAGCAATTAATGTGAAACACCCCTCTCTAGGAAGAGCAAATCTAATTGGAGGCTATAAATGTGTTATGCATACTGATTAGTAATGTGTTACTTTGCAACCAAATATCTATTTTACAGCTATAAATGGAGATTTCAGATAGATACTCCATTGGTTCTGCATATTGTCTAATTGTAAAGCTATTTTGACAGTCAAAAGAAAAATACCTTATGAAGGTGCTTATCAATAAGGGCACTCTACAGTATATACAGAACAAGATATGACACAATTCATTAGTACTGTGCCTTCACATATATTACATTAAAGCGGAAGAGGGCTTTTATCTGATTATGAAAGCACCTAACTTCATTGACTCTAGAGGCAAAATATGTATCAGAAGCCCTGGTTACATTACTGTACATGCTACTGTAGTTAGTTATGCTCAGCAACTCATCACTACAGTATCTATGTAATTGAGTGTAAAAAGTCCAAAATGATATCTTGTTGGCAATTGTAATAAAAATAACAATTGTGTAACAATAAACTTACACAGTATTTTACCTGATTGCCATATGAGAAGATTGCATATCCCAATAAAGGCAGTAAATGATTCCATCTATATAAGGTTTCAACAATAAATTATTTCTTTGTATGTGTTTAAGGAACTGTCAGTTAATTTTGTACTGCACTTAATTCATAACATTTATAAAATGATAGGACAGGATATGGCATTAATACAAGGAGACAAAGGTTGACTGGCTATAATTACCACAATTAACTTTAATTATAATGCATAAAAGATGGATATTAATTTAGAAAAAAATATAAAAACAAGATTATAAATGCACATCCTCAAGGATTATGGTTAATGTAAATATTAATGGAGATGCTGATTAAAGTTATCTTCATATATTGAACATGTAATAAGTATTATCCTAAATAGGCTAGAACAAAAATTATTTTGGTTATAGGTGGACTAAAATATGATTGATTAGATACAAACATATTCATTTTATTCAACTGTATCCTTGTTTGAGATTGTATATATTAAAAATTATAAATGTTTCCCCTACAAAGGATTAATTAATTTGTATCCACTACGAACACTACAAGCACCTCATAGATTAAGATCAATGGAATCCTGCTTCTGAAAATCCCTTATTGAAATCTATTGGTATTTTTTTGAGTATCAGTTGAGAAGCTTCTGTAGATTTTGTGCCTTAAGCAGCAGAAGTGGAGGTACAGTAAGGGACCTGCTGCTATCTGCAGATATTGCAGTACAGTGGTATTGAGTAGCTTAATATGAATATCCTTTTAATTTTATACCAGGATACAAGTAACATTTTATCTACATACTGTATGGTGATTTATAATTTATTGAGTAAATAGTAAACCACTGCGTTGGTGGTAAATTATGCCTATCAAGGTCTTTTTGAAAAATAGTAGTGACAGTAACAACAGGTTGTAGCTCATCTGTAATCGTAGTAATGGCTAAGGGCCAGATGTATCATCAAAATGTGATAAAATGGAGAGCGATAAACAACCAGCAAATCAGCTCCGAACTGTCATGTTACAAACTGGGTTTAAAAAATCTGAGGTTAGGCGCCAATTGGCTGATTGTTTATCACTCTCCATTTTATCACTTTTTGAAGCTTGATACATCTGGCCCTCAAGCTATTAAACAATGATCAATGTACTTCTATTCTCTTTAGTAATTTTGATCAACATTTCTCCCACACTTTTAATGTCAAGTTATTAATGTCAAGTTATTGATTGAAATTTTTCTAAACGGTCACTATGCCTGAAAATTCATATCACATAGTTTTTGTAATCAACTTATAATACTGAAAATAATAAAATGTACCTTCTTTACAGTGCAATATACATTAGTGGGACTTCATAAATAACACAAAATAATTGTAATGTAATGTCATGCATACAAGAGATCATGTTCTTAATTCAATACTTAAAAATAAATAATATAACAATATTTATTATGGCAATATTAACTGTAATTATGATGTGCACCATTTTTTAAGATAACTTATTTTCTATACAAAGCATTTCCATTTGATTTTTCTTTTTTAATTATGTTTCAGCAATTTAATGTTACTCTAAAATATAGTCTTTGAACTGTGTCCTTTATAATGAATTTAACAATTATTTAGGTTGGCTGTGCTGTTTTATATGCAATACTTTATTAGAGTTTATATATATTATGGTTTTTTTGTAGCCTAAGGGTACTTAATTTATGGCATATTTTGGAATTTAATTAGGAACTTCTCTTTCCAGCGGTGTAGTTTTTAATTTGGAGCTGCACCTGGTTACAATTTATAGAACTCCTTTGTTGTAATGTTATCCATATACACACAATGCAAGGTTTTAATGGGACTACTGGAGATAGAATTAAACAAACAAAAAAACAACTGTTTTGAAAACAAAAGCAAAACTTTTTATGTCCAGTTTAAAAATAAAATATGTACAAACATATTTTTAGTTTGAAACATTCAGTATATAGATGATTTAACTGAGTAAGCTTTAACACAAGGAAAGGTTAAACAATTCTCTGCTAAATACCAATGTAGTATGTGCTGCCCAGATGGATCTGTATTTGTCTTATTAAACACAGAGGTACCTGGAGAAACACAGAAAAACACAATACAAGCTGTCATATCAATAATCTACAAGAGTGAAAATCCCCTGTCAGATTAAATTTTAATTTTATAGAGTAAAAAGGAAACCATATCCCCTGCACTGAATTGTGTCTACTATCTGATTTTTTTGAGTTTCTGTTTTAGAGTTGAAATTAAAATTTTGTAGATAAACAAAAGTGAATTATTAATGCTATGTTTCTGTAACAATACTGTATTTTCAGGCCATATGTATATTATTAATCAACAAACTTTAATGTTAATTTGTGCCTGGAGCAAAAATGTGCCATTATCATCAACACACAGACATATTGTAGCTGTGGAAAAAGAAAATATACAACTTTTAAAGATACTGTATAGCTGACTTGCTTCTGTATGCCCTTGGAGTACTGTCTTTACATACTGTATTAGCACCACTGACTCACATTGCCAAGAGAATTATATGTTCTTCACATGCAGATACACATTTTGCACATACAACGTGCAACTAAAAAAATATATTTTTATGTGACAGAAATTGATTTCCTTTAACTGTTTATTACAATGTAAAGGCATGCATCTAATGGGGTATTTAATTAGTCGGTATTCAATTAGGGCTGGCAAAAATCCCTGTGGTAGTCTAAAGCATATTCTATTAAATAACTCATGCTGAAAAATCACGACTTATGCTGGCCACACATCAGACCAACTTTCATCCAACCATCCAACAAGTTGGTTGGATAGAATAAAAGTCTGGTACTGGATGGAAGTAAATGTAATTTGTAATTCAGTAATTTGCTCTGAAAATCTGGAAACATACAAAACCTGTCGCTCAAAGTAATGTAGTTGTATCTGTTTGATTTAAATAATTTTACTGAATGTTTTTGTCCATTTTCCTGGGTTTGTGAGCAAAATGCGACAAAATGCTCTTTGTCATTTGCTCCCATCCAGAACCAGATTTTTAGTCCATACAACCAACTAGTAGGATGGTTAGATGAAAGTTGGTCTGAGGTGTGACCAGCATTACTGTATGCATAGAAATCCATGGCTATAAATGAAATGTGTAATCAATGGTTTTTCTACCTGTATTTTTTTTTTCTCGAACTGTGAGGTCTACTAGTTGAATACCACTGGCTCTGGCATTTATCCCCGATTTCAAATTCTGACTTCTGTTTGTGATCAGAAGTTCTACACAAACATATGCAGGTATTCCTAGTAAGATAGATTGAGGGGATGGCTGTGCCCTGAGTATACCCTCAGTGTATAGGAAGATACGTTTTACTATTTAAAGCTGCAGTTTGGCTGTCCCACAATCTCCCCTGTGTCTATCCAGCACCGGTGAGCCTATGGCTGTGTAGCAAGTCTCTCCTCTCACGTCGGCTGGCAGTTCTCAGCTTACTGTGGCTTCCCAGTCTGCCGCCATTGCTCCTGGCCACAAGCATGATGGTCCTAAACAAAATTTCCCACCAGAGCCAAACATGTGGGCTGCTATGTTTGGTCTAGTCACCTGTTTCCCTTAAGCCAATCCGTGACACTTGTTTCCCATTCATACTACCTCAGCCAATCCCAACTTCCCAGTGGTATCATGCTGTATCAAGCTGGTATCAAGTATCATGGAAAACTCAGTCCAAATTGCTAGGGCTTTATTTGTCTCCCACTGATACAGTTGTGTCTCTCTGATGCAGTGTGTTTGCTTCCAAATATTCCAGCTCCTGTGATCCTCTGCTCCAGAGACAAATACATATCTCAGCACTGTCCTGCCTAGCTTTCAATGTTCTACCATCCTTGGTGAGTTAACAATGTTCTACCACCATTCCTGAGTTATTTATGTTCTATTATCACTTTTAACATATCAATATTCAACCATCAATCCTGAAGTATTGATGTTCTATCATTGCTCCTGAAGTCTGAATGTTTTACCAGCATTCCTGAACCAACTCCATTGGCAGCCCAAGTAAGGTACCCTCCTGTATATAGTGCCTTGCGGCAATACTGTCTTACAGAACTGCATCAGTGTTTATCACTGCACCTATTACTTAAGCCATCAAAGTATTCACATCTACTGCCATATCAATATCTGTGAATTGTGTTATATGTTACTGAATTCTTCAAAGGCCAAATGCAAGTATTTTACTGCTGTTACCATCACCTGTGTGTCTAAATAAAATACTTTGCCTTTACTACCTGCTTCCTCCAGTTGGGTCACACCTTCATGCTAACATCAAGTACCACATCCTGGTTTCTTGTACAAGAGCTTTATTAAGCCTCCCCGATTTATTATTCCGTCAGAACCTACGCCTCAGGCCTTCATCATCCAGATTCAGACTCCAAGCGTGACACAGTCAAATATTGTTTAAAGACAAACAATGTACTTATCTGTCTTCGTTGGGCCTAATTCAGTGGTTCCAGACAGCTGGCAGACAATGTCTAGTGTGACAGTCAATAGGTCGACACCAAAAGTTAGACATGCATTAGATAGACATTGACAAAATTTAGACATGCCTTAGTTCTGTTACCCCCAGGTCAGAATCTCTCGGATTCTCAGGTAAGTATTACTTTCTTTACAGGTTTCAGTTACTCTAGCATTGGATGTACACAACAATAATACATTGGATGTGCACAACAATAATTCACAACAGTTCCAATGAAGAATTTTTATTTTACTGGAACACCGCTCTCCTTATAAGTGAGGGGAAGCAAGATAATTATGAATAAAATAGTTCAACAATAACACATGAACATTACCATTACAATAGCATGACAATAAATTCAGTACAGTGTATACAATTTAAACTTGTTTTATACTGATAGCCAAACAACCTTCTAAAAGGCTACTTAATGCATTAAGTATGTGTTTCGTTAGCTGCATCTAATTCAAAGTGCACTTATTAACTGTACTTTAGTCAGTATTATGTGGGAAGGAACAGTTGTCCTATGGTAGAAATGTTTTCCCTGCGACTCCTCCACATGCACTTTCACTGCATGGGATGCTCTCTAGAAGTGCCTTTTAATGTCTGATGAAAGCTGCGGTGAGAGTCTAACTGTATTTATTTCCTTAGAGTAGTCTAACAATATTGAAGTGCAATTTATCCAATCCTTGCTTGTTCCTAGAATGAAGCCTCTAAGCTGTCACTGAAGATGAAAGTCAATATATGATTCCTGGCTCAAACGTTACTGTAAGTCCCTAGGAAGCTTCTAAAAGCAATTACTAATAAAAACTGTGAATAAAAACACTTGCTTTGTTAATGCAGCAGTTCTGTACTTTTTTTTTTTTTTACAACTGAAGGATTAAGAAAATGTTCAACCCTACTTGGGAAATGTTTTACAAATTCTAGGAATTGTTGGATAGTTTCAGCGAAACGTTAAGCCGTTCCTAGTGATAGTTATAGGACCAATTGACTCCTGTGAAGTTTAGAAACGAATAGCTAAATGTTCTGTATGCTACCACTGTAATCCTCCTGCAACCCTGTTACCATAGACTGGTTTACTATAATCCTCCTGGAATATTCCTGCGATACCCTGTTTCCATTTACTTATTTTCACTATGCATAGACTTTGATTAGTTACCACCTGGGTTATGGTCACAGGCGGAATGCAATGTAAATGATTTCTTGGGGTTTATTCCCTCAGTAACCTTTCTCCGAAGCTGGCTGTATTCCTTGATGTTATTCCATTAACTAGGGATGATAGACTATTCACTAAGTCTTTAGTGCGTAAGGTGTCAGAAATATCAAACTCCTGCACAAATGGTACTGAGGATTGATCCTGATTAACACTGACCACAGGTTGCTGGCTTATAATAGTAGGGGTAATACTCCCACTCCAGTGTCTGTGCCCGGGGATTAGTCTCTCTGTCTGTGTGAGGATGGGCGGTACTGAGGCGATGTGAAACTGCCTAGGGGCTGGCTTGGGTGTCTCCGGCTGGATACTGGGGCTGGATTGAACACTCACCACTCCCCTTGTCTTGTTTTCTGCTCCCTTAGTTGCCGCCCGGATACGCCTCTGCTGACGCCTCTCAGCCGCCTTCTGCAATGGCGCCGCCTCACGTCTCTGATGACGCGGCTCACTGAACCTCCTCGTCGGGCTTGACACACCACCCACCACGGAAGAGGGGACACCGCCTGTCAGCCCCTTCCACCCGGAGCAGCGGAGGACTTCTCTATCCCTCCGGTAAGTATACAGCCTTATTCCAGCACAGCTATCCGCTTCGTCTATGCTGCGCAGCTCTGCTCTTAACACTTTCCTGAGGAGACCCCTGCGTTCACCACGGTGTCTCCTTTATAATCTTCGTTTGAGTAGGCAAACAGGGGGCTCGCGCTGGTCGCGAGTCCCCCAACTTTATTGATAAACCGTTTGTGCAGTTGTCAACTTGGGGACAAGGCTCCCCCTGTATAATATATTTACAGGTCCAGTCCACCGGGCTTTATGTAAAGCAGGCTGCCTGGAGTAGTCCATATGGCCCTCCGTGAGGGGTTTCAGTATTTCCTATGGAAGTCCCAACTGCCTTCTGTGAAGGCACTGTACATATATATATATATATATATATATATATATATATATATATATATATTCTAATGTCCACCACATTTCAATGTTCCCCCCATGGGGTTACCATATATTTATAAACACAAACAGTATCTTATATTAAGAACATGTAGTATGGCATCATATGCCTGTTAAACCTGCATGGGCATTACACATCCCCCCGCTGAAACTTGCTGGTCCTCCAGCACCATGTTAACACAACAAGAATTATAACATAACTTATAAGGGTTACATATACATTCAATTGTCATATTTTGTACAATCAGTCACGGTATCTATGGGGTAGAACCCCCTTGGTGGTCCTGGTGGACCTTCTCAGCTCAACTGTTTACACGGCTGCTTCACCACTCAAATCCTCTAAGGAGCCATATTGTGGTTTGAGAGGCAAAGCAGCAGGTGTACCCAGTGGAGAAACATTTTCACCACTATCAATTACAGTAACATTTGCAGGTACAGAATTCTCATTAACATTTGAAGCAGTTATCACCACATTGCCATACCGGGGCCAAAACATATTCAACATTTCCTCGAAGAATTGTTGCTGGTCAGTTTCTTTAGGCACAATGGAATTCTCCCTTTCTTCTGGACGAATCTCTTGAACATCAGGGTTGGCCTGATGGTACTTTTTCAGTTGATTTCGGTGAACATTGATAGCTCTGGATTCACTTTCAGTACCCCATAAACATCAATATCAGCTCTTGAAATGTCTATGACGCGATACAAAGTCTTTTCCCAGAAAGGGTCAAGCTTACTGTGGTGGTGGTTTTTCTGTTTCCAGACTAAGTCACCAACTTGCAGAGGGCCTGCCTTGGCAGTTTCATTGTAATGCTCCGTCTGTTTTTGCTGGGATTGTTTGACATTCTCTTCGACGATTTTATAAGCTGTGTGTAGTCTTTTTTGATGCTCCTTTACCCAGTCACTCTGTGGGCCGTCCTCTGGCTGTCCTCTGGATCAAAGACAGTGGGGACATCTAAGCTGAGATCAGCCGGCAATTTCCCTTCTCTCCCAAAGAGTAAATAGTACGGGGTGAAGCCTGTTGTGCTATATATTATTATATATGGACGTCAACTCAGGCAGCAACAAGGGCCAGTTTTTCCTTTCTTCGTCCGGAATGGTTCGTAGGAGGCTAATCAGGGTCCTGTTCAGCCTCTCACAGGTACCATTCCCCTGTGGGTGGTAGGCCGTGGTGTGAACTTTCTTGCACCCATAAAGATGGCATAATTCATGAAATAGGCGAGATTCGAAAGATGGCCCTTGGTCTGTCAAGATTCTCTGTAGATACCCGTAGGGCCGCACAAAGGCTTTCCACACGATTTCTGCATTAGTGCTGGCCGACAAGTTCTTCACGGGGAGAGCCACAGCATATTTGGAGAAATGGTCAATAATTGTGATGGCATATTGATATCCGCTTGCACTAGGCTCCAATTTGACATGGTCAATACAAATTAACTCCAAAGGCTGATGGCTAGTGATGGAATGGAGTGGAGCTTTATGTGTTCCGGAAGGGTGTCTCTTTACAGCACAAGTGGGGCAATGCTGGCACCATTCTTCTATATCCTGTTTCATGTTCACCCAATAGAATCTTCGACGCAGTGTTGTCTCCATCTTTTCTGTACCATAGTGACCAGAGTAGTCATGATAGGCCTGAAGAATTTCAGTCCTCTTTTGTCTGGGAACAATGACTTGGGTCATGGGCATGTGGGTCTTGGAATTGATGGTGGCTCGAACAAGAAGGCCTTTCCTAAACTGTATCTTGTCTCGTTGCCTCCATAGCTTTACCAACTCGGGATCTGCCTTTTCTCGTTCTTCTTTTCTCCACCCCCGTCGAGATCCCAGCAGTGACTTTAATTCTGTGATTATTAAGCTGTCATTTTGTATCTGTTCCCACTGTGACTCTGGGGGAAATTTATCATCGTGGGCGTCAATGTTACTGACTATCAATTGTTGACGAGTGCTCGGTTTGTCAGATGAAGCGAACAGAGCATAAAAGTCTGGCATTTCAACGGACTCCCATAAGTCTTCCTCCTTTTCCTCCAAGTTCTCCTTTCCAGGTAATCGGGATAGTGCGTCCGCGTTGCAGTTGCTCTTGCCGCCCCTGTACTTGATGTTAAAGTTGTAATTGGCTAGTCTCGAGCACCATCTCTGCTCCACAGCACCTAGCTGGGCGGTTGGTAGGTATGTCACACTGGGTTATTGTCCGTGTAGACTACAAATGGTGTGGAGTAGAGGTAGTTTTTAAATTTTTCTGTTATGGCCCACACTAACGCCAGCAGCTCTAATTTAAAGGCGCTATAATTTGCGTCGTTCCTCTCTGTCTTCTTAAGACTTCTGCTCGCGAAGGCGATGACGCGTTCATGTCCCTGTTGGTTTTGGGATAACACCGCTCCAAGGCCGAGGTAGCTCGCGTCAGTATACAACTGAAACGGTTGGTTGAAACTGGGATATGCGAGTACTGGAGTCTGGGTCATTAGGTTTTTCAAAGTATCGAAAGCATTCTGCTGCCGCTCTGTCCACTGAATTGGCAAATTCTTGCCGGTGTGCTTTTGATCAATCCCTCGTAACAGTTCATGTATGGGATTCACGACCTGGGCAAAATTCTTCACAAATCTGCGGTAGTATCCCACAAATCCAAGGAAACTACGTACTTCCCTGACATTTGTGGGTACAGGCCAGTTCTTGATGCTCTCAATCTTTTCGGGATCAGGGGCAACCCCAACAGCGCTAACCACGTGTCCCAAGTATTTCACACTCTCTTTCAGCAAGTGACATTTGGACGGCTTGACCTTTAATCCATAATCAGCAAGACGCTTGAAAACTTCATCCAGATGCCTCAGATGATCGTGATAAGTTTCTGAAAAGATGATAATATCATCGAGGTAGAGTAACACCATGTCGAAGTTTTTATAACCGAGGCAGTGTTCCATGGCTCGCTGAAAGGTTCCCGGGGCATTGCACAAACCAAACGGCATACGGTCAAATTCGTATAACCCCATGGGCGTTGTAAAGGCCGTTTTCTCTCGGGCTTCTTCAGCGACTCGGATTTGCCAATAGCCTGAGGTAAGGTCCAGCGTAGAGAAATACATTGCGGCTTTCAGGGCAGTGAGAGATTCCTCAATACGTGGCAGAGGATAGGCATCCTTGTGTGTGACTTGGTTTAGTTTGCGATAGTCGACACAGAATCGTAATGTACCATCCTTTTTCTTCACAATTACAATTGGAGCTGCACAAGGACTGTGGCTCTCGTGAACTACACCGGACGCTTTCATTTCCTCCAATAATTTTTTGATGGGCTGATAGAGCGCTGGGGCTATAGGTCGATATCTTTCTCGGGTGGGTGGTGCATTTTCTGTGGGGATATGGTGACAAACATTTTCAACTGTCCCAAAATCTGCTGCATGTTGACTGAAGGTAGCAACATTCTTCTTCACTATCCTCAACACTCCTTCTACAAGCTCTACAGGAGTCTGTTCTTCACCAACATGGATCTCTTCCCACCACTGCGGACTTTCTGAGTCATTTGAGGTACAGTATCTTCCTTGGCTTGTATCAAGTTCAGCGTCAGCGAATAAATATAAATAAATAAATATCTTGGAATGTGACCCAAGTTAATTTGGCCAAGGTACAGTTGCAAGGTAACCGAATAGCATGGTCATGGGGGTTCAATATACGAACGGGGACCCGGCCATTATGGACTGTCACTAGGGCTCGAGCGATCACAATGTCAGTTCTGCTGGGAATGGAGCAGGGTTCTACAAGGGCTTCGTAAGACTTTCCTGCTGGGCCACATCGTGCTTTTCCCCAGATGATGGTCTCTGAGTTCGGTTGTAGGAAGATAGCCTTACGTTCGGTCGTCTTAATCTTTCCCACTCCTCTTTTGGGATTCATATAGCTCTGTTGGGTCTGGAGAGTGTGAATAACTTTCTGTAAGGACATTCTCACTTCTTGGGGTACTTGATGGATTTCGAACCTCAGGGCTTCAATTAAGGCTTCAGGGCAATACGCCAGGATATTCATGCCAATAATTATAGCCGGGACAGACGAATCAGTGATGTCCGTGATAATGAAGCCTTGATTTTGAGAGAGTGGCCGGTCCCACTTGGAATTCGAACTCGCAGTAGCCAGTGCACTTAATATCAAGGCCGTTGCCGGCCAATAATCTCATCCAGGTTGGAGGAGGAGGGGAAGGATTGGTCGAACCCCAAAGCTGCTGATATGTATTACACTGGATGGTGGACTACTTTGGTGGCTGTCCCCGAGGGTCGGTCTCTGTCCTCGGGGCATGTGCGTTTAAATGTTCATCTTCTCTACAGAACCTCTCAATATGTCCCGCACGGCCACACCTTCGACATATGGGTCTTCCCTGGGAGTCGAACTGATCTGTGACTCTTCTGCCCTGACCTTGAGCATTTCCCTGCCACTCATTTCTGGACCTCCGAGGTCCTTAGCGCCAACTACCTTCGGTCCTCCCAGAGGACCCTTGACTCGTCAGTCTCTGAATATCTCTCCTCATGTTAGCCATCTCGGATGACAATTCTTCAATCTGCCCTTTCAATAGCACTGACAAATCAGAAGTGGAGGCCTGTGCATGCTGGGTGATAGGTAGTACTTTTCGATCACTCCCACTTGCCCCCACAAAGTCTTCTTCACCTTTATTGGTTGATTCCTGATAGCCGGGCATCTCTGGGAACGACAGTTCTGTGTTTGGCATAGATCCAATCAATTTAATGGCCGCATCTTTAAAGTCCAAGAAGGGGACCCCCATTTTTTGCAATCTTAACAGTTTTAACTGTGACTTAATGTTACTGCAATAAATTTCTTCAATCAGTCGGCTGATAAGCGTGTTATCCATATCTGAAATCACAGTACTGTTAATAGCTTTGATGTCCTGATATGCCTCCAGTATGCTCAAAGCAAAATCCCTCAAATTCTCTGTAGGCTTCTGTCTTCTTCCATAAAATCTTGACTTTAACTCAGACAAGGTGGTGATTTCAAAAGTAGTATCTAATCGTTTAAACACATGTTCTGCCGTCTCTTTTTCGGTGTCAGGCCAGGATAGCGCCTCTCTTAATGCTGACCCTTTCAATTGGCCAATTATGATTTCCACTTGCTGTTGTGCGGTTAAAGTGTGTATCTTGAATATTGACCGCATCTTGATTCTGAAGTCTGTGAACGTAGTGGTTTCTTTCCTTGGGTATTCTCCAGAATAAGTTGGTAACCAAGGTGTGCCAAAATAATACGGCATTGTAAGAGCACTTCCCCCGGTTGCAACATTTTGACCTGCCATTTGACCAGGTGCAGGGTTGAATGAAGAACTAGCTACGACGTGTTGTTCTTGACTCCCTGACACATTCCCTCTGTTTAATTCTTCATCCGCCATTTTCCAACTCGTATCCTGTTCTAGTGACGCCAAATTTGTGTTACCCCCAGGTCAGAATCTCTCAGATTCTCAGGTAAGTATTACTTTCTTTACAGGTTGCAGTTACTCTAGCATTGGATGTACACAACAATAATACATCGGAGGTGCACAACAATAATTCACAACAGTTCCAATGAAGAATTTTTATTTTACTGGAACGCCGCTCTCCTTATAAGTGAGGGGAAGCAAGATAATTATGAATAAAATAGTTCAACAATAACACATGAACATTACCATTACAATAGCATGACAATAAATTCAGTACAGTGTATACAATTTAAACTTGTTTTATACTGATAGCCAAACAACCTTCTAAAAGGCTACTTAATGCATTAAGTATGTGTTTCGTTAGCTGCAGCTACCCCAAAGTGCACTTATTAACTGTACTTTAGTCAGTATTATGTGGGAAGGAACAGTTGTCCTACGGTAGAAATGTTTTCCCTGCGACTCCTCCACATGCACTTTCACTGCATGGGATGCTCTCTAGAAGTGCCTTTTAATGTCTGATGAAAGCTGCGGTGAGAGTCTAACTGTATTTATTTCCTTAGAGTAGTCTAACAATATTGAAGTGCAATTTATCCAATCCTTGCTTGTTCCTAGAATGAAGCCTCTAAGCTGTCCCTGAAGATGAAAGTCAATATATGATTCCTGGCTCAAACGTTACTGTAAGTCCCTAGGAAGCTTCTAAAAGCAATTACTAATAAAAACTGTGAATAAAAACACTTGCTTTGTTAATGCAGCAGTTCTGTACTTTTTTTTTTTTTTTTACAACTGAAGGATTAAGGAAATGTTCAACCCTACTTGGGAAATGTTTTAGAAATTCTAGGAATTGTTGGATAGGTCCAGCGAAACGTTAAGCCGTTCCTAGTGATAGTTATAGGACCAATTGACTCCTTTAGAAACGAATAGCTAAATGTTCTGTATGCTACCACTGTAATCCTCCTGCAACCCTGTTACCATAGACTGGTTTACTATAATCCTCCTGGAATATTCCTGCGATACCCTGTTTCCATTTACTTATTTTCACTATGCATAGACTTTGATTAGTTACCACCTGGGTTATGGTCACAGGCGGAATGCAATGTAAATGATTTCTTGGGGTTTATTCCCTCAGTAACCTTTCTCCGAAGCTGGCTGTATTCCTTGATGTTATTCCATTAACTAGGGATGATAGACTATTCACTAAGTCTTTAGTGCGTAAGGTGTCAGAAATATCAAACTCCTGCACAAATGGTACTGAGGATTGATCCCGATTAACACTGACCCCAGGTTGCTGGCTTATAATAGTAGGGGTAATACTCCCACTGCAGTGTCTGTGCCCGGGGATTAGTCTCTCTGTCTATGTGAGGATGGGCGGTACTGAGGCGATGTGAAACTGCCTAGGGGCTGGCTTGGGTGTCTCCGGCTGGATACTGGGGCTGGATTGAACACTCACCACTCCCCTTGTCTTGTTTTCTGCTCCCTTAGTTGCCGCCCGGATACGCCTCTGCTGACGCCTCTCAGCCGCCTTCTGCAATGGCGCCGCCTCACGTCTCTGATGACGCGGCTCACTGAACCTCCTCGTCGGGCTTGACACACCGCCCACCACGGAAGAGGGGACACCGCCTGTCAGCCCCTTCCACCCGGAGCAGCGGAGGACTTCTCTATCCCTCCGGTAAGTATACAGCCTTATTCCAGCACAGCTATCCGCTTCGTCTATGCTGCGCAGCTCTGCTCTTAACACTTTCCTGAGGAGACCCCTGCGTTCACCACGGTGTCTCCTTTATAATCTCCGTTTGAGTGGGCAAACAGGGGGCTCGCGCTGGTCGCGAGTCCCCCAACTTTATTGATAAACCGTTTGTGCAGTTGTCAACTTGGGGACAAGGCTCCCCCTGTATAATATATTTACAGGTCCAGTCCACCGGGCTTTATGTAAAGCAGGCTGCCTGGAGTAGTCCATATGGCCCTCCGTGAGGGGTTTCAGTATTTCCTATGGCTCTCAGACGTTATAAGCCATTATCATGTGGCCTTACACTGGGCTATTAAGCCCATACATATATGTTATTGCTTATGGGATGGGTTTGGGAATGTGGTTCCCCCTGTGTTGGTAGGGCTGGTCTGCTCCAGGTCGGCACACCCTAACACTTTATTAACTCTTATTTTTCCTATCACATTGTATATATTTTGTATTTTAATCCCACCTTCACTTCCCTACATAGCACTTATGTGCTTCTTATTAACCCTTACTAATTTTCATTTGTGTGCTGCCCTGGAGTACTCAGCCTGTGTCGGCATATTGGGGGCCCACACCCCAGACCCATACCCAGTATTAGGGACCCCCAGTGGCAGAGAGGCCTTGACGCACGGCCTGGGGGCTTAGCCCTATATCTGCAGATATATGCAACCAACATCTCTGCATTATCTGATCAATATGTAGTTATTTTCTCATTCAGTGTGCAATTGGGATACAAAATGTTTTTTTCCTAGACAGAATTACCCCTCCCTTTTGGCACCTGAATGACACACCTCTGATTGAGCAGCTTACCAACCAAAATGTTGTGCAGTTGAGAGGCATAGATGGGTCAGCATTAGGAGGGATTGCTGACACCTGAGTGCCATTGGAGAAGCCAGGGGTATCTCCAGGTAAGCTGGCTCTCAGACGTTATAAGCCATTATCATGTGGCCTTACACTGGGCTATTAAGCCCATACATATATGTTATTGCTTATGGGATGGGTTTGGGAATGTGGTTCCCCCTGTGTTGGTAGGGCTGGTCTGCTCCAGGTCGGCACACCCTAACACTTTATTAACTCTTATTTTTCCTATCACATTGTATATATTTTGTATTTTAATCCCACCTTCACTTCCCTACAAAGCACTTATGTGCTTCTTATTAACCCTTACTAATTTTCATTTGTGTGCTGCCCTGGAGTACTCAGCCTGTGTCGGCATATTGGGGGCCCACACCCCAGACCCATACCCAGTATTAGGGACCCCCAGTGGCAGAGAGGCCTTGACGCACGGCCTGGGGGCTTAGCCCTATATCTGCAGATATATGCAACCAACATCTCTGCATTATCTGATCAATATGTAGTTATTTTCTCATTCAGTGTGCAATTGGGATACAAAATGTTTTTTTCCTAGACAGAATTACCCCTCCCTTTTGGCACCTGAATGACACACCTCTGATTGAGCAGCTTACCAACCAAAATGTTGTGCAGTTGAGAGGCATAGATGGGTCAGCATTAGGAGGGATTGCTGACACCTGAGTGCCATTGGAGAAGCCAGGGGTATCTCCAGGTAAGCTGGCTCTCAGACGTTATAAGCCATTATCATGTGGCCTTACACTGGGCTATTAAGCCCATACATATATGTTATTGCTTATGGGATGGGTTTGGGAATGTGGTTCCCCCTGTGTTGGTAGGGCTGGTCTGCTCCAGGTCGGCACACCCTAACACTTTATTAACTCTTATTTTTCCTATCACATTGTATATATTTTGTATTTTAATCCCACCTTCACTTCCCTACATAGCACTTATGTGCTTCTTATTAACCCTTACTAATTTTCATTTGTGTGCTGCCCTGGAGTACTCAGCCTGTGTCGGCATATTGGGGGCCCACACCCCAGACCCATACCCAGTATTAGGGACCCCCAGTGGCAGAGAGGCCTTGACGCACGGCCTGGGGGCTTAGCCCTATATCTGCAGATATATGCAACCAACATCTCTGCATTATCTGATCAATATGTAGTTATTTTCTCATTCAGTGTGCAATTGGGATACAAAATGTTTTTTTCCTAGACAGAATTACCCCTCCCTTTTGGCACCTGAATGACACACCTCTGATTGAGCAGCTTACCAACCAAAATGTTGTGCAGTTGAGAGGCATAGATGGGTCAGCATTAGGAGGGATTGCTGACACCTGAGTGCCATTGGAGAAGCCAGGGGTATCTCCAGGTAAGCTGGCTCTCAGACGTTATAAGCCATTATCATGTGGCCTTACACTGGGCTATTAAGCCCATACATATATGTTATTGCTTATGGGATGGGTTTGGGAATGTGGTTCCCCCTGTGTTGGTAGGGCTGGTCTGCTCCAGGTCGGCACACCCTAACACTTTATTAACTCTTATTTTTCCTATCACATTGTATATATTTTGTATTTTAATCCCACCTTCACTTCCCTACATAGCACTTATGTGCTTCTTATTAACCCTTACTAATTTTCATTTGTGTGCTGCCCTGGAGTACTCAGCCTGTGTCGGCATATTGGGGGCCCACACCCCAGACCCATACCCAGTATTAGGGACCCCCAGTGGCAGAGAGGCCTTGACGCACGGCCTGGGGGCTTAGCCCTATATCTGCAGATATATGCAACCAACATCTCTGCATTATCTGATCAATATGTAGTTATTTTCTCATTCAGTGTGCAATTGGGATACAAAATGTTTTTTTCCTAGACAGAATTACCCCTCCCTTTTGGCACCTGAATGACACACCTCTGATTGAGCAGCTTACCAACCAAAATGTTGTGCAGTTGAGAGGCATAAATGGGTCAGCATTAGGAGGGATTGCTGACACCTGAGTGCCATTGGAGAAGCCAGGGGTATCTCCAGGTAAGCTGGCTCTCAGACGTTATAAGCCATTATCATGTGGCCTTACACTGGGCTATTAAGCCCATACATATATGTTATTGCTTATGGGATGGGTTTGGGAATGTGGTTCCCCCTGTGTTGGTAGGGCTGGTCTGCTCCAGGTCGGCACACCCTAACACTTTATTAACTCTTATTTTTCCTATCACATTGTATATATTTTGTATTTTAATCCCACCTTCACTTCCCTACATAGCACTTATGTGCTTCTTATTAACCCTTACTAATTTTCATTTGTGTGCTGCCCTGGAGTACTCAGCCTGTGTCGGCATATTGGGGGCCCACACCCCAGACCCATACCCAGTATTAGGGACCCCCAGTGGCAGAGAGGCCTTGACGCACGGCCTGGGGGCTTAGCCCTATATCTGCAGATATATGCAACCAACATCTCTGCATTATCTGATCAATATGTAGTTATTTTCTCATTCAGTGTGCAATTGGGATACAAAATGTTTTTTTCCTAGACAGAATTACCCCTCCCTTTTGGCACCTGAATGACACACCTCTGATTGAGCAGCTTACCAACCAAAATGTTGTGCAGTTGAGAGGCATAGATGGGTCAGCATTAGGAGGGATTGCTGACACCTGAGTGCCATTGGAGAAGCCAGGGGTATCTCCAGGTAAGCTGGCTCTCAGACGTTATAAGCCATTATCATGTGGCCTTACACTGGGCTATTAAGCCCATACATATATGTTATTGCTTATGGGATGGGTTTGGGAATGTGGTTCCCCCTGTGTTGGTAGGGCTGGTCTGCTCCAGGTCGGCACACCCTAACACTTTATTAACTCTTATTTTTCCTATCACATTGTATATATTTTGTATTTTAATCCCACCTTCACTTCCCTACATAGCACTTATGTGCTTCTTATTAACCCTTACTAATTTTCATTTGTGTGCTGCCCTGGAGTACTCAGCCTGTGTCGGCATATTGGGGGCCCACACCCCAGACCCATACCCAGTATTAGGGACCCCCAGTGGCAGAGAGGCCTTGACGCACGGCCTTGGGGCTTAGCCCTATATCTGCAGATATATGCAACCAACATCTCTGCATTATCTGATCAATATGTAGTTATTTTCTCATTCAGTGTGCAATTGGGATACAAAATGTTTTTTTCCTAGACAGAATTACCCCTCCCTTTTGGCACCTGAATGACACACCTCTGATTGAGCAGCTTACCAACCAAAATGTTGTGCAGTTGAGAGGCATAGATGGGTCAGCATTAGGAGGGATTGCTGACACCTGAGTGCCATTGGAGAAGCCAGGGGTATCTCCAGGTAAGCTGGCTCTCAGACGTTATAAGCCATTATCATGTGGCCTTACACTGGGCTATTAAGCCCATACATATATGTTATTGCTTATGGGATGGGTTTGGGAATGTGGTTCCCCCTGTGTTGGTAGGGCTGGTCTGCTCCAGGTCGGCACACCCTAACACTTTATTAACTCTTATTTTTCCTATCACATTGTATATATTTTGTATTTTAATCCCACCTTCACTTCCCTACATAGCACTTATGTGCTTCTTATTAACCCTTACTAAATTTCATTTGTGTGCTGCCCTGGAGTACTCAGCCTGTGTCGGCATATTGGGGGCCCACACCCCAGACCCATACCCAGTATTAGGGACCCCCAGTGGCAGAGAGGCCTTGACGCACGGCCTGGGGGCTTAGCCCTATATCTGCAGATATATGCAACCAACATCTCTGCATTATCTGATCAATATGTAGTTATTTTCTCATTCAGTGTGCAATTGGGATACAAAATGTTTTTTTCCTAGACAGAATTACCCCTCCCTTTTGGCACCTGAATGACACACCTCTGATTGAGCAGCTTACCAACCAAAATGTTGTGCAGTTGAGAGGCATAGATGGGTCAGCATTAGGAGGGATTGCTGACACCTGAGTGCCATTGGAGAAGCCAGGGGTATCTCCAGGTAAGCTGGCTCTCAGACGTTATAAGCCATTATCATGTGGCCTTACACTGGGCTATTAAGCCCATACATATATGTTATTGCTTATGGGATGGGTTTGGGAATGTGGTTCCCCCTGTGTTGGTAGGGCTGGTCTGCTCCAGGTCGGCACACCCTAACACTTTATTAACTCTTATTTTTCCTATCACATTGTATATATTTTGTATTTTAATCCCACCTTCACTTCCCTACATAGCACTTATGTGCTTCTTATTAACCCTTACTAATTTTCATTTGTGTGCTGCCCTGGAGTACTCAGCCTGTGTCGGCATATTGGGGGCCCACACCCCAGACCCATACCCAGTATTAGGGACCCCCAGTGGCAGAGAGGCCTTGACGCACGGCCTGGGGGCTTAGCCCTATATCTGCAGATATATGCAACCAACATCTCTGCATTATCTGATCAATATGTAGTTATTTTCTCATTCAGTGTGCAATTGGGATACAAAATGTTTTTTTCCTAGACAGAATTACCCCTCCCTTTTGGCACCTGAATGACACACCTCTGATTGAGCAGCTTACCAACCAAAATGTTGTGCAGTTGAGAGGCATAGATGGGTCAGCATTAGGAGGGATTGCTGACACCTGAGTGCCATTGGAGAAGCCAGGGGTATCTCCAGGTAAGCTGGCTCTCAGACGTTATAAGCCATTATCATGTGGCCTTACACTGGGCTATTAAGCCCATACATATATGTTATTGCTTATGGGATGGGTTTGGGAATGTGGTTCCCCCTGTGTTGGTAGGGCTGGTCTGCTCCAGGTCGGCACACCCTAACACTTTATTAACTCTTATTTTTCCTATCACATTGTATATATTTTGTATTTTAATCCCACCTTCACTTCCCTACATAGCACTTATGTGCTTCTTATTAACCCTTACTAATTTTCATTTGTGTGCTGCCCTGGAGTACTCAGCCTGTGTCGGCATATTGGGGGCCCACACCCCAGACCCATACCCAGTATTAGGGACCCCCAGTGGCAGAGAGGCCTTGACGCACGGCCTGGGGGCTTAGCCCTATATCTGCAGATATATGCAACCAACATCTCTGCATTATCTGATCAATATGTAGTTATTTTCTCATTCAGTGTGCAATTGGGATACAAAATGTTTTTTTCCTAGACAGAATTACCCCTCCCTTTTGGCACCTGAATGACACACCTCTGATTGAGCAGCTTACCAACCAAAATGTTGTGCAGTTGAGAGGCATAGATGGGTCAGCATTAGGAGGGATTGCTGACACCTGAGTGCCATTGGAGAAGCCAGGGGTATCTCCAGGTAAGCTGGCTCTCAGACGTTATAAGCCATTATCATGTGGCCTTACACTGGGCTATTAAGCCCATACATATATGTTATTGCTTATGGGATGGGTTTGGGAATGTGGTTCCCCCTGTGTTGGTAGGGCTGGTCTGCTCCAGGTCGGCACACCCTAACACTTTATTAACTCTTATTTTTCCTATCACATTGTATATATTTTGTATTTTAATCCCACCTTCACTTCCCTACATAGCACTTATGTGCTTCTTATTAACCCTTACTAATTTTCATTTGTGTGCTGCCCTGGAGTACTCAGCCTGTGTCGGCATATTGGGGGCCCACACCCCAGACCCATACCCAGTATTAGGGACCCCCAGTGGCAGAGAGGCCTTGACGCACGGCCTGGGGGCTTAGCCCTATATCTGCAGATATATGCAACCAACATCTCTGCATTATCTGATCAATATGTAGTTATTTTCTCATTCAGTGTGCAATTGGGATACAAAATGTTTTTTTCCTAGACAGAATTACCCCTCCCTTTTGGCACCTGAATGACACACCTCTGATTGAGCAGCTTACCAACCAAAATGTTGTGCAGTTGAGAGGCATAGATGGGTCAGCATTAGGAGGGATTGCTGACACCTGAGTGCCATTGGAGAAGCCAGGGGTATCTCCAGGTAAGCTGGCTCTCAGACGTTATAAGCCATTATCATGTGGCCTTACACTGGGCTATTAAGCCCATACATATATGTTATTGCTTATGGGATGGGTTTGGGAATGTGGTTCCCCCTGTGTTGGTAGGGCTGGTCTGCTCCAGGTCGGCACACCCTAACACTTTATTAACTCTTATTTTTCCTATCACATTGTATATATTTTGTATTTTAATCCCACCTTCACTTCCCTACATAGCACTTATGTGCTTCTTATTAACCCTTACTAATTTTCATTTGTGTGCTGCCCTGGAGTACTCAGCCTGTGTCGGCATATTGGGGGCCCACACCCCAGACCCATACCCAGTATTAGGGACCCCCAGTGGCAGAGAGGCCTTGACGCACGGCCTGGGGGCTTAGCCCTATATCTGCAGATATATGCAACCAACATCTCTGCATTATCTGATCAATATGTAGTTATTTTCTCATTCAGTGTGCAATTGGGATACAAAATGTTTTTTTCCTAGACAGAATTACCCCTCCCTTTTGGCACCTGAATGACACACCTCTGATTGAGCAGCTTACCAACCAAAATGTTGTGCAGTTGAGAGGCATAGATGGGTCAGCATTAGGAGGGATTGCTGACACCTGAGTGCCATTGGAGAAGCCAGGGGTATCTCCAGGTAAGCTGGCTCTCAGACGTTATAAGCCATTATCATGTGGCCTTACACTGGGCTATTAAGCCCATACATATATGTTATTGCTTATGGGATGGGTTTGGGAATGTGGTTCCCCCTGTGTTGGTAGGGCTGGTCTGCTCCAGGTCGGCACACCCTAACACTTTATTAACTCTTATTTTTCCTATCACATTGTATATATTTTGTATTTTAATCCCACCTTCACTTCCCTACATAGCACTTATGTGCTTCTTATTAACCCTTACTAATTTTCATTTGTGTGCTGCCCTGGAGTACTCAGCCTGTGTCGGCATATTGGGGGCCCACACCCCAGACCCATACCCAGTATTAGGGACCCCCAGTGGCAGAGAGGCCTTGACGCACGGCCTGGGGGCTTAGCCCTATATCTGCAGATATATGCAACCAACATCTCTGCATTATCTGATCAATATGTAGTTATTTTCTCATTCAGTGTGCAATTGGGATACAAAATGTTTTTTTCCTAGACAGAATTACCCCTCCCTTTTGGCACCTGAATGACACACCTCTGATTGAGCAGCTTACCAACCAAAATGTTGTGCAGTTGAGAGGCATAGATGGGTCAGCATTAGGAGGGATTGCTGACACCTGAGTGCCATTGGAGAAGCCAGGGGTATCTCCAGGTAAGCTGGCTCTCAGACGTTATAAGCCATTATCATGTGGCCTTACACTGGGCTATTAAGCCCATACATATATGTTATTGCTTATGGGATGGGTTTGGGAATGTGGTTCCCCCTGTGTTGGTAGGGCTGGTCTGCTCCAGGTCGGCACACCCTAACACTTTATTAACTCTTATTTTTCCTATCACATTGTATATATTTTGTATTTTAATCCCACCTTCACTTCCCTACATAGCACTTATGTGCTTCTTATTAACCCTTACTAATTTTCATTTGTGTGCTGCCCTGGAGTACTCAGCCTGTGTCGGCATATTGGGGGCCCACACCCCAGACCCATACCCAGTATTAGGGACCCCCAGTGGCAGAGAGGCCTTGACGCACGGCCTGGGGGCTTAGCCCTATATCTGCAGATATATGCAACCAACATCTCTGCATTATCTGATCAATATGTAGTTATTTTCTCATTCAGTGTGCAATTGGGATACAAAATGTTTTTTTCCTAGACAGAATTACCCCTCCCTTTTGGCACCTGAATGACACACCTCTGATTGAGCAGCTTACCAACCAAAATGTTGTGCAGTTGAGAGGCATAGATGGGTCAGCATTAGGAGGGATTGCTGACACCTGAGTGCCATTGGAGAAGCCAGGGGTATCTCCAGGTAAGCTGGCTCTCAGACGTTATAAGCCATTATCATGTGGCCTTACACTGGGCTATTAAGCCCATACATATATGTTATTGCTTATGGGATGGGTTTGGGAATGTGGTTCCCCCTGTGTTGGTAGGGCTGGTCTGCTCCAGGTCGGCACACCCTAACACTTTATTAACTCTTATTTTTCCTATCACATTGTATATATTTTGTATTTTAATCCCACCTTCACTTCCCTACATAGCACTTATGTGCTTCTTATTAACCCTTACTAATTTTCATTTGTGTGCTGCCCTGGAGTACTCAGCCTGTGTCGGCATATTGGGGGCCCACACCCCAGACCCATACCCAGTATTAGGGACCCCCAGTGGCAGAGAGGCCTTGACGCACGGCCTGGGGGCTTAGCCCTATATCTGCAGATATATGCAACCAACATCTCTGCATTATCTGATCAATATGTAGTTATTTTCTCATTCAGTGTGCAATTGGGATACAAAATGTTTTTTTCCTAGACAGAATTACCCCTCCCTTTTGGCACCTGAATGACACACCTCTGATTGAGCAGCTTACCAACCAAAATGTTGTGCAGTTGAGAGGCATAGATGGGTCAGCATTAGGAGGGATTGCTGACACCTGAGTGCCATTGGAGAAGCCAGGGGTATCTCCAGGTAAGCTGGCTCTCAGACGTTATAAGCCATTATCATGTGGCCTTACACTGGGCTATTAAGCCCATACATATATGTTATTGCTTATGGGATGGGTTTGGTAATGTGGTTCCCCCTGTGTTGGTAGGGCTGGTCTGCTCCAGGTCGGCACACCCTAACACTTTATTAACTCTTATTTTTCCTATCACATTGTATATATTTTGTATTTTAATCCCACCTTCACTTCCCTACATAGCACTTATGTGCTTCTTATTAACCCTTACTAATTTTCATTTGTGTGCTGCCCTGGAGTACTCAGCCTGTGTCGGCATATTGGGGGCCCACACCCCAGACCCATACCCAGTATTAGGGACCCCCAGTGGCAGAGAGGCCTTGACGCACGGCCTGGGGGCTTAGCCCTATATCTGCAGATATATGCAACCAACATCTCTGCATTATCTGATCAATATGTAGTTATTTTCTCATTCAGTGTGCAATTGGGATACAAAATGTTTTTTTCCTAGACAGAATTACCCCTCCCTTTTGGCACCTGAATGACACACCTCTGATTGAGCAGCTTACCAACCAAAATGTTGTGCAGTTGAGAGGCATAGATGGTTCAGCATTAGGAGGGATTGCTGACACCTGAGTGCCATTGGAGAAGCCAGGGGTATCTCCAGGTAAGCTGGCTCTCAGACGTTATAAGCCATTATCATGTGGCCTTACACTGGGCTATTAAGCCCATACATATATGTTATTGCTTATGGGATGGGTTTGGGAATGTGGTTCCCCCTGTGTTGGTAGGGCTGGTCTGCTCCAGGTCGGCACACCCTAACACTTTATTAACTCTTATTTTTCCTATCACATTGTATATATTTTGTATTTTAATCCCACCTTCACTTCCCTACATAGCACTTATGTGCTTCTTATTAACCCTTACTAATTTTCATTTGTGTGCTGCCCTGGAGTACTCAGCCTGTGTCGGCATATTGGGGGCCCACACCCCAGACCCATACCCAGTATTAGGGACCCCCAGTGGCAGAGAGGCCTTGACGCACGGCCTGGGGGCTTAGCCCTATATCTGCAGATATATGCAACCAACATCTCTGCATTATCTGATCAATATGTAGTTATTTTCTCATTCAGTGTGCAATTGGGATACAAAATGTTTTTTTCCTAGACAGAATTACCCCTCCCTTTTGGCACCTGAATGACACACCTCTGATTGAGCAGCTTACCAACCAAAATGTTGTGCAGTTGAGAGGCATAGATGGGTCAGCATTAGGAGGGATTGCTGACACCTGAGTGCCATTGGAGAAGCCAGGGGTATCTCCAGGTAAGCTGGCTCTCAGACGTTATAAGCCATTATCATGTGGCCTTACACTGGGCTATTAAGCCCATACATATATGTTATTGCTTATGGGATGGGTTTGGGAATGTGGTTCCCCCTGTGTTGGTAGGGCTGGTCTGCTCCAGGTCGGCACACCCTAACACTTTATTAACTCTTATTTTTCCTATCACATTGTATATATTTTGTATTTTAATCCCACCTTCACTTCCCTACATAGCACTTATGTGCTTCTTATTAACCCTTACTAATTTTCATTTGTGTGCTGCCCTGGAGTACTCAGCCTGTGTCGGCATATTGGGGGCCCACACCCCAGACCCATACCCAGTATTAGGGACCCCCAGTGGCAGAGAGGCCTTGACGCACGGCCTGGGGGCTTAGCCCTATATCTGCAGATATATGCAACCAACATCTCTGCATTATCTGATCAATATGTAGTTATTTTCTCATTCAGTGTGCAATTGGGATACAAAATGTTTTTTTCCTAGACAGAATTACCCCTCCCTTTTGGCACCTGAATGACACACCTCTGATTGAGCAGCTTACCAACCAAAATGTTGTGCAGTTGAGAGGCATAGATGGGTCAGCATTAGGAGGGATTGCTGACACCTGAGTGCCATTGGAGAAGCCAGGGGTATCTCCAGGTAAGCTGGCTCTCAGACGTTATAAGCCATTATCATGTGGCCTTACACTGGGCTATTAAGCCCATACATATATGTTATTGCTTATGGGATGGGTTTGGGAATGTGGTTCCCCCTGTGTTGGTAGGGCTGGTCTGCTCCAGGTCGGCACACCCTAACACTTTATTAACTCTTATTTTTCCTATCACATTGTATATATTTTGTATTTTAATCCCACCTTCACTTCCCTACATAGCACTTATGTGCTTCTTATTAACCCTTACTAATTTTCATTTGTGTGCTGCCCTGGAGTACTCAGTGTGAGGTTTGTGAGGTTATCAGATTCACTGTAAATCTGTAATTACTATATTTTATTAGGTGTAGTAATTAATGTACTATTTTAGTCCGTCGGTACCCTCTTGTTCTCCATATATGTCTATATACCCCCTATATGTGTGTGTAGTTCCAGATCATATATTATTAGGCTGTATAATCCCACCTCAAATGTAATGTCTGTATTTCCCAGGACTTTATTCATGTAAGCATTGTACCATTGGCAATCTCCACAGGGGGGTTTACAATTCTTTGTAAACCTCTGGGCTCTAGCAGACTTTGTGGAACCGGCCACCACAGGGGGTGATCAGCCCATAATGTAATCAGCCGATTATTGTTCCTGCTGTTTACATGAGGGGGATAGCTGAAGGACAATCACCACAGGGGGTGATCAAATTCCCCTACTATCAACAGGAAGGTTGTCCACAGGGGGTGACCACCACATAATGTAATCAGACTGTGTTTTGTATATTGTGTTGACTCTGCTATGCATATCTTGGCCACTTCCAGACTTTCTGGAACCGACCCCAGCAGGGGGCAGAAGCAGATGGGCAGCAGCAGTACCTGGGAGGGGGGATAAACCTGACTTGAATCCACCAATAGGGATTGAGTGCAAGCCCACTGATGGTATGGAGAAGCGTGGGAAATAGGAAGTTTTTAAAATGACTGGCACACAAGCCAGGGGGGTGTTTTTTGATGGACTGTCCTGGACTAAGAGGTTATGCTCTGTCTAGGTATCGTGTGGACTTATATGCTATCACTGCTGTGTGGGCTAAGTGATAGTTTGCCCTGTGGAACTGATCTGGGACTGTGACTATACAAGGACTGTCTGTTTGGGCCTGCTACCTGAATATCTTTCTACTCTGCAATTTACCTTTACCACTGTTTATTGTTTATTTGTGCGTGCTGTGGAAAATAAACCATTCTTCTGGTTTCATCTGCTCGGTGTCTGAGTGACTGAGGAACTCGTACCCTCACATTTGGTGGCAGCAGTGGGATCATTCAGACACCAACCATCGAGCACAGAAAGCACAGAGAACAGAGGATCAGACCATATGTAAGGAAACGGAAAATGCAATAAGGTGATGTTCAGCAAGTGAGCAGGTGTCATTCCTGTGGAAAGGGAAAATGTTTCCAAGGAAAGAAAATCGATGCCTCAAGACCCCTGTAGCAGAGGAGCTCAGGGATGGAGGTTCTTCAGTGTATCGGCAGGCTGGGAAGCCGGATCTGTTATTTATTGTCAGGAAAATGCATTATATCTGGAAGTACTGGGAAGACGCTCAGCAGATGGTCAGCGGGTGGAGAGTATCCAGCATACAGGACAAGTTGTGTTACCTGGGGGATGCATTTCTGCACTGTAAAGGTGAGGCCACCTCTTGGAATCTGTTGGGAGAGCCAGAGTTTGTAGAATTTACAGAGGAAGTGATTGCTACAGTTACCCAGATGCTACAAAGAGGACAATATTCTGAGGCTGAAGGACAAGTCCAGAATACATTGATGCCCCAGATAGAACCAGAGGAAAGGTCTAGAAGGGGGCTACTGCAATCTGGGCAGACAACCGAGGGGTCTGCCACAGAATTAAGTGTTACTGCAAGAGAAGGGTCGTTGTCAGGGGGGCCCCTAACTGCCCTTGAAGAAATGAGTCAGCTGCGAGGTATACCCATCCGATCCTGCACTCGCGGGGAAATCCTTCAGCAGATCCTTCACGATCAGGGAGATCCTACAAATGCATTTGCTGATTATCGAGCTTGGATCCTCCATTTCGGTGCACAGTTGAGTGTGTGGGAACAATTGCAGTGTCTGGAGGAGTGCTTCGTGGTGGCAGAGGAAGAGGCGATTGATCGGGGGCTCCTGGATACCCCAGCATGGCAAGATCAGTGTCGCAGGGGGCGTGATGAAAGGCACCGTTTGCAATTGCTTCTCCCCCATCCTAGGGAGGAAGCTGCTCAGGGTTCTCTGCAGGGGGAGGTTATCCCCAACGTGAAGGAAGTGAGGCCTCTGAGCAAGGCACCCCGGGAGGAGCTGCACTACTGCTTCCCTTTTGCTGAGGTGGGAGATGCAGAGCTATTATCCTGCTGCCAGGGGATCTATGAGGACTGCGTCCAAGAAGAGATCGCCGTGGTTAGAGGAGTATCCGACAACATCCAGGCCACCAGCCCACCAGTCACAGATGACGTCGTGTTTCGGGCTGCCCAGCATACTCAGCTGGGGAAGGAGGCTATCGCGGAGAAGGAGCTGTGCGCAGAAGTAGCTGCAGGTGAGCATCTGGCTTTTAAGGGGACAGAGCTGACACAGCCTGTCCTGCAGCCACCAGCGGAATTGTTTGTGATGGAGGGTCCCTCCTCAGCCCTGGACATTGAGACCAAATGCTGGACTGAAATTTGCCATGCCCCTAGTTTGGGTTTGGGGGAGGAAGGACATGACGGGGTGGTGGAAGTGCCAGGGCCAGAGCCCCTATATTGGCCTGCTGTTTGGCCCCTGGTCCTTGGGCAAGAGGGGGAGGTGGAAAGTGGTCCCTGCCCCATTGTGCCCGAGGCAAAAGTATTAGTAGGTTACAATGTTGCAGAGGGGGGGTACCCAGAATCCGAAGAAGAGGAATCGCTACATCCCTTGTTAGTTCCAATGTATGACTTAGACTGTAATCATGCCCTTGCTGGTTCTGCAAACCAGCCGCCTTTTACAAGATGGGTTTGGTATGATGTCACCCTGTGGGACTCAGGTGGTATATCCAAACCCCAGATTCTCGGCTCTGCATCCCGCTATTCCAGGTTGTTATTGGTTCCTGAACAGCTGGGTACCGGGACTACAATAGTAGGGGAAGGAATGTGAGGTTATCAGATTCACTGTAAATCTGTAATTACTATATTTTATTAGGTGTAGTAATTAATGTACTATTTTAGTCCGTCGGTACCCTCTTGTTCTCCATATATGTCTATATACCCCCTATATGTGTGTGTAGTTCCAGATCATATATTATTAGGCTGTATAATCCCACCTCAAATGTAATGTCTGTATTTCCCAGGACTTTATTCATGTAAGCATTGTACCATTGGCAATCTCCACAGGGGGGTTTACAATTCTTTGTAAACCTCTGGGCTCTAGCAGACTTTGTGGAACCGGCCACCACAGGGGGTGATCAGCCCATAATGTAATCAGCCGATTATTGTTCCTGCTGTTTACATGAGGGGGATAGCTGAAGGACAATCACCACAGGGGGTGATCAAATTCCCCTACTATCAACAGGAAGGTTGTCCACAGGGGGTGACCACCACATAATGTAATCAGACTGTGTTTTGTATATTGTGTTGACTCTGCTATGCATATCTTGGCCACTTCCAGACTTTCTGGAACCGACCCCAGCAGGGGGCAGAAGCAGATGGGCAGCAGCAGTACCTGGGAGGGGGGATAAACCTGACTTGAATCCACCAATAGGGATTGAGTGCAAGCCCACTGATGGTATGGAGAAGCGTGGGAAATAGGAAGTTTTTAAAATGACTGGCACACAAGCCAGGGGGGTGTTTTTTGATGGACTGTCCTGGACTAAGAGGTTATGCTCTGTCTAGGTATCGTGTGGACTTATATGCTATCACTGCTGTGTGGGCTAAGTGATAGTTTGCCCTGTGGAACTGATCTGGGACTGTGACTATACAAGGACTGTCTGTTTGGGCCTGCTACCTGAATATCTTTCTACTCTGCAATTTACCTTTACCACTGTTTATTGTTTATTTGTGCGTGCTGTGGAAAATAAACCATTCTTCTGGTTTCATCTGCTCGGTGTCTGAGTGACTGAGGAACTCGTACCCTCACATTCAGCCTGTGTCGGCATATTGGGGGCCCACACCCCAGACCCATACCCAGTATTAGGGACCCCCAGTGGCAGAGAGGCCTTGACGCACGGCCTGGGGGCTTAGCCCTATATCTGCAGATATATGCAACCAACTCTGCATTATCTGATCAATATGTAGTTATTTTCTCATTCAGTGTGCAATTGGGATACAAAATGTTTTTTTCCTAGACAGAATTACCCCTCCCTTTTGGCACCTGAATGACACACCTCTGATTGAGCAGCTTACCAACCAAAATGTTGTGCAGTTGAGAGGCATAGATGGGTCAGCATTAGGAGGGATTGCTGACACCTGAGTGCCATTGGAGAAGCCAGGGGTATCTCCAGGTAAGCTGGCTCTCAGACGTTATAAGCCATTATCATGTGGCCTTACACTGGGCTATTAAGCCCATACATATATGTTATTGCTTATGGGATGGGTTTGGGAATGTGGTTCCCCCTGTGTTGGTAGGGCTGGTCTGCTCCAGGTCGGCACACCCTAACACTTTATTAACTCTTATTTTTCCTATCACATTGTATATATTTTGTATTTTAATCCCACCTTCACTTCCCTACATAGCACTTATGTGCTTCTTATTAACCCTTACTAATTTTCATTTGTGTGCTGCCCTGGAGTACTCAGCCTGTGTCGGCATATTGGGGGCCCACACCCCAGACCCATACCCAGTATTAGGGACCCCCAGTGGCAGAGAGGCCTTGACGCACGGCCTGGGGGCTTAGCCCTATATCTGCAGATATATGCAACCAACATCTCTGCATTATCTGATCAATATGTAGTTATTTTCTCATTCAGTGTGCAATTGGGATACAAAATGTTTTTTTCCTAGACAGAATTACCCCTCCCTTTTGGCACCTGAATGACACACCTCTGATTGAGCAGCTTACCAACCAAAATGTTGTGCAGTTGAGAGGCATAGATGGGTCAGCATTAGGAGGGATTGCTGACACCTGAGTGCCATTGGAGAAGCCAGGGGTATCTCCAGGTAAGCTGGCTCTCAGACGTTATAAGCTATTATCATGTGGCCTTACACTGGGCTATTAAGCCCATACATATATGTTATTGCTTATGGGATGGGTTTGGGAATGTGGTTCCCCCTGTGTTGGTAGGGCTGGTCTGCTCCAGGTCGGCACACCCTAACACTTTATTAACTCTTATTTTTCCTATCACATTGTATATATTTTGTATTTTAATCCCACCTTCACTTCCCTACATAGCACTTATGTGCTTCTTATTAACCCTTACTAATTTTCATTTGTGTGCTGCCCTGGAGTACTCAGCCTGTGTCGGCATATTGGGGGCCCACACCCCAGACCCATACCCAGTATTAGGGACCCCCAGTGGCAGAGAGGCCTTGACGCACGGCCTGGGGGCTTAGCCCTATATCTGCAGATATATGCAACCAACATCTCTGCATTATCTGATCAATATGTAGTTATTTTCTCATTCAGTGTGCAATTGGGATACAAAATGTTTTTTTCCTAGACAGAATTACCCCTCCCTTTTGGCACCTGAATGACACACCTCTGATTGAGCAGCTTACCAACCAAAATGTTGTGCAGTTGAGAGGCATAGATGGGTCAGCATTAGGAGGGATTGCTGACACCTGAGTGCCATTGGAGAAGCCAGGGGTATCTCCAGGTAAGCTGGCTCTCAGACGTTATAAGCCATTATCATGTGGCCTTACACTGGGCTATTAAGCCCATACATATATGTTATTGCTTATGGGATGGGTTTGGGAATGTGGTTCCCCCTGTGTTGGTAGGGCTGGTCTGCTCCAGGTCGGCACACCCTAACACTTTATTAACTCTTATTTTTCCTATCACATTGTATATATTTTGTATTTTAATCCCACCTTCACTTCCCTACATAGCACTTATGTGCTTCTTATTAACCCTTACTAATTTTCATTTGTGTGCTGCCCTGGAGTACTCAGCCTGTGTCGGCATATTGGGGGCCCACACCCCAGACCCATACCCAGTATTAGGGACCCCCAGTGGCAGAGAGGCCTTGACGCACGGCCTGGGGGCTTAGCCCTATATCTGCAGATATATGCAACCAACATCTCTGCATTATCTGATCAATATGTAGTTATTTTCTCATTCAGTGTGCAATTGGGATACAAAATGTTTTTTTCCTAGACAGAATTACCCCTCCCTTTTGGCACCTGAATGACACACCTCTGATTGAGCAGCTTACCAACCAAAATGTTGTGCAGTTGAGAGGCATAGATGGGTCAGCATTAGGAGGGATTGCTGACACCTGAGTGCCATTGGAGAAGCCAGGGGTATCTCCAGGTAAGCTGGCTCTCAGACGTTATAAGCCATTATCATGTGGCCTTACACTGGGCTATTAAGCCCATACATATATGTTATTGCTTATGGGATGGGTTTGGGAATGTGGTTCCCCCTGTGTTGGTAGGGCTGGTCTGCTCCAGGTCGGCACACCCTAACACTTTATTAACTCTTATTTTTCCTATCACATTGTATATATTTTGTATTTTAATCCCACCTTCACTTCCCTACATAGCAATTATGTGCTTCTTATTAACCCTTACTAATTTTCATTTGTGTGCTGCCCTGGAGTACTCAGCCTGTGTCGGCATATTGGGGGCCCACACCCCAGACCCATACCCAGTATTAGGGACCCCCAGTGGCAGAGAGGCCTTGACGCACGGCCTGGGGGCTTAGCCCTATATCTGCAGATATATGCAACCAACATCTCTGCATTATCTGATCAATATGTAGTTATTTTCTTATTCAGTGTGCAATTGGGATACAAAATGTTTTTTTCCTAGACAGAATTACCCCTCCCTTTTGGCACCTGAATGACACACCTCTGATTGAGCAGCTTACCAACCAAAATGTTGTGCAGTTGAGAGGCATAGATGGGTCAGCATTAGGAGGGATTGCTGACACCTGAGTGCCATTGGAGAAGCCAGGGGTATCTCCAGGTAAGCTGGCTCTCAGACGTTATAAGCCATTATCATGTGGCCTTACACTGGGCTATTAAGCCCATACATATATGTTATTGCTTATGGGATGGGTTTGGGAATGTGGTTCCCCCTGTGTTGGTAGGGCTGGTCTGCTCCAGGTCGGCACACCCTAACACTTTATTAACTCTTATTTTTCCTATCACATTGTATATATTTTGTATTTTAATCCCACCTTCACTTCCCTACATAGCAATTATGTGCTTCTTATTAACCCTTACTAATTTTCATTTGTGTGCTGCCCTGGAGTACTCAGCCTGTGTCGGCATATTGGGGGCCCACACCCCAGACCCATACCCAGTATTAGGGACCCCCAGTGGCAGAGAGGCCTTGACGCACGGCCTGGGGGCTTAGCCCTATATCTGCAGATATATGCAACCAACATCTCTGCATTATCTGATCAATATGTAGTTATTTTCTTATTCAGTGTGCAATTGGGATACAAAATGTTTTTTTCCTAGACAGAATTACCCCTCCCTTTTGGCACCTGAATGACACACCTCTGATTGAGCAGCTTACCAACCAAAATGTTGTGCAGTTGAGAGGCATAGATGGGTCAGCATTAGGAGGGATTGCTGACACCTGAGTGCCATTGGAGAAGCCAGGGGTATCTCCAGGTAAGCTGGCTCTCAGACGTTATAAGCCATTATCATGTGGCCTTACACTGGGCTATTAAGCCCATACATATATGTTATTGCTTATGGGATGGGTTTGGGAATGTGGTTCCCCCTGTGTTGGTAGGGCTGGTCTGCTCCAGGTCGGCACACCCTAACACTTTATTAACTCTTATTTTTCCTATCACATTGTATATATTTTGTATTTTAATCCCACCTTCACTTCCCTACATAGCAATTATGTGCTTCTTATTAACCCTTACTAATTTTCATTTGTGTGCTGCCCTGGAGTACTCAGCCTGTGTCGGCATATTGGGGGCCCACACCCCAGACCCATACCCAGTATTAGGGACCCCCAGTGGCAGAGAGGCCTTGACGCACGGCCTGGGGGCTTAGCCCTATATCTGCAGATATATGCAACCAACATCTCTGCATTATCTGATCAATATGTAGTTATTTTCTCATTCAGTGTGCAATTGGGATACAAAATGTTTTTTTCCTAGACAGAATTACCCCTCCCTTTTGGCACCTGAATGACACACCTCTGATTGAGCAGCTTACCAACCAAAATGTTGTGCAGTTGAGAGGCATAGATGGGTCAGCATTAGGAGGGATTGCTGACACCTGAGTGCCATTGGAGAAGCCAGGGGTATCTCCAGGTAAGCTGGCTCTCAGACGTTATAAGCCATTATCATGTGGCCTTACACTGGGCTATTAAGCCCATACATATATGTTATTGCTTATGGGATGGGTTTGGGAATGTGGTTCCCCCTGTGTTGGTAGGGCTGGTCTGCTCCAGGTCGGCACACCCTAACACTTTATTAACTCTTATTTTTCCTATCACATTGTATATATTTTGTATTTTAATCCCACCTTCACTTCCCTACATAGCACTTATGTGCTTCTTATTAACCCTTACTAATTTTCATTTGTGTGCTGCCCTGGAGTACTCAGCCTGTGTCGGCATATTGGGGGCCCACACCCCAGACCCATACCCAGTATTAGGGACCCCCAGTGGCAGAGAGGCCTTGACGCACGGCCTGGGGGCTTAGCCCTATATCTGCAGATATATGCAACCAACATCTCTGCATTATCTGATCAATATGTAGTTATTTTCTCATTCAGTGTGCAATTGGGATACAAAATGTTTTTTTCCTAGACAGAATTACCCCTCCCTTTTGGCACCTGAATGACACACCTCTGATTGAGCAGCTTACCAACCAAAATGTTGTGCAGTTGAGAGGCATAGATGGGTCAGCATTAGGAGGGATTGCTGACACCTGAGTGCCATTGGAGAAGCCAGGGGTATCTCCAGGTAAGCTGGCTCTCAGACGTTATAAGCCATTATCATGTGGCCTTACACTGGGCTATTAAGCCCATACATATATGTTATTGCTTATGGGATGGGTTTGGGAATGTGGTTCCCCCTGTGTTGGTAGGGCTGGTCTGCTCCAGGTCGGCACACCCTAACACTTTATTAACTCTTATTTTTCCTATCACATTGTATATATTTTGTATTTTAATCCCACCTTCACTTCCCTACATAGCACTTATGTGCTTCTTATTAACCCTTACTAATTTTCATTTGTGTGCTGCCCTGGAGTACTCAGCCTGTGTCGGCATATTGGGGGCCCACACCCCAGACCCATACCCAGTATTAGGGACCCCCAGTGGCAGAGAGGCCTTGACGCACGGCCTGGGGGCTTAGCCCTATATCTGCAGATATATGCAACCAACATCTCTGCATTATCTGATCAATATGTAGTTATTTTCTCATTCAGTGTGCAATTGGGATACAAAATGTTTTTTTTCCTAGACAGAATTACCCCTCCCTTTTGGCACCTGAATGACACACCTCTGATTGAGCAGCTTACCAACCAAAATGTTGTGCAGTTGAGAGGCATAGATGGGTCAGCATTAGGAGGGATTGCTGACACCTGAGTGCCATTGGAGAAGCCAGGGGTATCTCCAGGTAAGCTGGCTCTCAGACGTTATAAGCCATTATCATGTGGCCTTACACTGGGCTATTAAGCCCATACATATATGTTATTGCTTATGGGATGGGTTTGGGAATGTGGTTCCCCCTGTGTTGGTAGGGCTGGTCTGCTCCAGGTCGGCACACCCTAACACTTTATTAACTCTTATTTTTCCTATCACATTGTATATATTTTGTATTTTAATCCCACCTTCACTTCCCTACATAGCACTTATGTGCTTCTTATTAACCCTTACTAATTTTCATTTGTGTGCTGCCCTGGAGTACTCAGCCTGTGTCGGCATATTGGGGGCCCACACCCCAGACCCATACCCAGTATTAGGGACCCCCAGTGGCAGAGAGGCCTTGACGCACGGCCTGGGGGCTTAGCCCTATATCTGCAGATATATGCAACCAACATCTCTGCATTATCTGATCAATATGTAGTTATTTTCTCATTCAGTGTGCAATTGGGATACAAAATGTTTTTTTCCTAGACAGAATTACCCCTCCCTTTTGGCACCTGAATGACACACCTCTGATTGAGCAGCTTACCAACCAAAATGTTGTGCAGTTGAGAGGCATAGATGGGTCAGCATTAGGAGGGATTGCTGACACCTGAGTGCCATTGGAGAAGCCAGGGGTATCTCCAGGTAAGCTGGCTCTCAGACGTTATAAGCCATTATCATGTGGCCTTACACTGGGCTATTAAGCCCATACATATATGTTATTGCTTATGGGATGGGTTTGGGAATGTGGTTCCCCCTGTGTTGGTAGGGCTGGTCTGCTCCAGGTCGGCACACCCTAACACTTTATTAACTCTTATTTTTCCTATCACATTGTATATATTTTGTATTTTAATCCCACCTTCACTTCCCTACATAGCACTTATGTGCTTCTTATTAACCCTTACTAATTTTCATTTGTGTGCTGCCCTGGAGTACTCAGCCTGTGTCGGCATATTGGGGGCCCACACCCCAGACCCATACCCAGTATTAGGGACCCCCAGTGGCAGAGAGGCCTTGACGCACGGCCTGGGGGCTTAGCCCTATATCTGCAGATATATGCAACCAACATCTCTGCATTATCTGATCAATATGTAGTTATTTTCTCATTCAGTGTGCAATTGGGATACAAAATGTTTTTTTCCTAGACAGAATTACCCCTCCCTTTTGGCACCTGAATGACACACCTCTGATTGAGCAGCTTACCAACCAAAATGTTGTGCAGTTGAGAGGCATAGATGGGTCAGCATTAGGAGGGATTGCTGACACCTGAGTGCCATTGGAGAAGCCAGGGGTATCTCCAGGTAAGCTGGCTCTCAGACGTTATAAGCCATTATCATGTGGCCTTACACTGGGCTATTAAGCCCATACATATATGTTATTGCTTATGGGATGGGTTTGGGAATGTGGTTCCCCCTGTGTTGGTAGGGCTGGTCTGCTCCAGGTCGGCACACCCTAACACTTTATTAACTCTTATTTTTCCTATCACATTGTATATATTTTGTATTTTAATCCCACCTTCACTTCCCTACATAGCACTTATGTGCTTCTTATTAACCCTTACTAATTTTCATTTGTGTGCTGCCCTGGAGTACTCAGCCTGTGTCGGCATATTGGGGGCCCACACCCCAGACCCATACCCAGTATTAGGGACCCCCAGTGGCAGAGAGGCCTTGACGCACGGCCTGGGGGCTTAGCCCTATATCTGCAGATATATGCAACCAACATCTCTGCATTATCTGATCAATATGTAGTTATTTTCTCATTCAGTGTGCAATTGGGATACAAAATGTTTTTTTCCTAGACAGAATTACCCCTCCCTTTTGGCACCTGAATGACACACCTCTGATTGAGCAGCTTACCAACCAAAATGTTGTGCAGTTGAGAGGCATAGATGGGTCAGCATTAGGAGGGATTGCTGACACCTGAGTGCCATTGGAGAAGCCAGGGGTATCTCCAGGTAAGCTGGCTCTCAGACGTTATAAGCCATTATCATGTGGCCTTACACTGGGCTATTAAGCCCATACATATATGTTATTGCTTATGGGATGGGTTTGGGAATGTGGTTCCCCCTGTGTTGGTAGGGCTGGTCTGCTCCAGGTCGGCACACCCTAACACTTTATTAACTCTTATTTTTCCTATCACATTGTATATATTTTGTATTTTAATCCCACCTTCACTTCCCTACATAGCACTTATGTGCTTCTTATTAACCCTTACTAATTTTCATTTGTGTGCTGCCCTGGAGTACTCAGCCTGTGTCGGCATATTGGGGGCCCACACCCCAGACCCATACCCAGTATTAGGGACCCCCAGTGGCAGAGAGGCCTTGACGCACGGCCTGGGGGCTTAGCCCTATATCTGCAGATATATGCAACCAACATCTCTGCATTATCTGATCAATATGTAGTTATTTTCTCATTCAGTGTGCAATTGGGATACAAAATGTTTTTTTCCTAGACAGAATTACCCCTCCCTTTTGGCACCTGAATGACACACCTCTGATTGAGCAGCTTACCAACCAAAATGTTGTGCAGTTGAGAGGCATAGATGGGTCAGCATTAGGAGGGATTGCTGACACCTGAGTGCCATTGGAGAAGCCAGGGGTATCTCCAGGTAAGCTGGCTCTCAGACGTTATAAGCCATTATCATGTGGCCTTACACTGGGCTATTAAGCCCATACATATATGTTATTGCTTATGGGATGGGTTTGGGAATGTGGTTCCCCCTGTGTTGGTAGGGCTGGTCTGCTCCAGGTCGGCACACCCTAACACTTTATTAACTCTTATTTTTCCTATCACATTGTATATATTTTGTATTTTAATCCCACCTTCACTTCCCTACATAGCACTTATGTGCTTCTTATTAACCCTTACTAATTTTCATTTGTGTGCTGCCCTGGAGTACTCAGCCTGTGTCGGCATATTGGGGGCCCACACCCCAGACCCATACCCAGTATTAGGGACCCCCAGTGGCAGAGAGGCCTTGACGCACGGCCTGGGGGCTTAGCCCTATATCTGCAGATATATGCAACCAACATCTCTGCATTATCTGATCAATATGTAGTTATTTTCTCATTCAGTGTGCAATTGGGATACAAAATGTTTTTTTCCTAGACAGAATTACCCCTCCCTTTTGGCACCTGAATGACACACCTCTGATTGAGCAGCTTACCAACCAAAATGTTGTGCAGTTGAGAGGCATAGATGGGTCAGCATTAGGAGGGATTGCTGACACCTGAGTGCCATTGGAGAAGCCAGGGGTATCTCCAGGTAAGCTGGCTCTCAGACGTTATAAGCCATTATCATGTGGCCTTACACTGGGCTATTAAGCCCATACATATATGTTATTGCTTATGGGATGGGTTTGGGAATGTGGTTCCCCCTGTGTTGGTAGGGCTGGTCTGCTCCAGGTCGGCACACCCTAACACTTTATTAACTCTTATTTTTCCTATCACATTGTATATATTTTGTATTTTAATCCCACCTTCACTTCCCTACATAGCACTTATGTGCTTCTTATTAACCCTTACTAATTTTCATTTGTGTGCTGCCCTGGAGTACTCAGCCTGTGTCGGCATATTGGGGGCCCACACCCCAGACCCATACCCAGTATTAGGGACCCCCAGTGGCAGAGAGGCCTTGACGCACGGCCTGGGGGCTTAGCCCTATATCTGCAGATATATGCAACCAACATCTCTGCATTATCTGATCAATATGTAGTTATTTTCTCATTCAGTGTGCAATTGGGATACAAAATGTTTTTTTCCTAGACAGAATTACCCCTCCCTTTTGGCACCTGAATGACACACCTCTGATTGAGCAGCTTACCAACCAAAATGTTGTGCAGTTGAGAGGCATAGATGGGTCAGCATTAGGAGGGATTGCTGACACCTGAGTGCCATTGGAGAAGCCAGGGGTATCTCCAGGTAAGCTGGCTCTCAGACGTTATAAGCCATTATCATGTGGCCTTACACTGGGCTATTAAGCCCATACATATATGTTATTGCTTATGGGATGGGTTTGGGAATGTGGTTCCCCCTGTGTTGGTAGGGCTGGTCTGCTCCAGGTCGGCACACCCTAACACTTTATTAACTCTTATTTTTCCTATCACATTGTATATATTTTGTATTTTAATCCCACCTTCACTTCCCTACATAGCACTTATGTGCTTCTTATTAACCCTTACTAATTTTCATTTGTGTGCTGCCCTGGAGTACTCAGCCTGTGTCGGCATATTGGGGGCCCACACCCCAGACCCATACCCAGTATTAGGGACCCCCAGTGGCAGAGAGGCCTTGACGCACGGCCTGGGGGCTTAGCCCTATATCTGCAGATATATGCAACCAACATCTCTGCATTATCTGATCAATATGTAGTTATTTTCTCATTCAGTGTGCAATTGGGATACAAAATGTTTTTTTCCTAGACAGAATTACCCCTCCCTTTTGGCACCTGAATGACACACCTCTGATTGAGCAGCTTACCAACCAAAATGTTGTGCAGTTGAGAGGCATAGATGGGTCAGCATTAGGAGGGATTGCTGACACCTGAGTGCCATTGGAGAAGCCAGGGGTATCTCCAGGTAAGCTGGCTCTCAGACGTTATAAGCCATTATCATGTGGCCTTACACTGGGCTATTAAGCCCATACATATATGTTATTGCTTATGGGATGGGTTTGGGAATGTGGTTCCCCCTGTGTTGGTAGGGCTGGTCTGCTCCAGGTCGGCACACCCTAACACTTTATTAACTCTTATTTTTCCTATCACATTGTATATATTTTGTATTTTAATCCCACCTTCACTTCCCTACATAGCACTTATGTGCTTCTTATTAACCCTTACTAATTTTCATTTGTGTGCTGCCCTGGAGTACTCAGCCTGTGTCGGCATATTGGGGGCCCACACCCCAGACCCATACCCAGTATTAGGGACCCCCAGTGGCAGAGAGGCCTTGACGCACGGCCTGGGGGCTTAGCCCTATATCTGCAGATATATGCAACCAACATCTCTGCATTATCTGATCAATATGTAGTTATTTTCTCATTCAGTGTGCAATTGGGATACAAAATGTTTTTTTCCTAGACAGAATTACCCCTCCCTTTTGGCACCTGAATGACACACCTCTGATTGAGCAGCTTACCAACCAAAATGTTGTGCAGTTGAGAGGCATAGATGGGTCAGCATTAGGAGGGATTGCTGACACCTGAGTGCCATTGGAGAAGCCAGGGGTATCTCCAGGTAAGCTGGCTCTCAGACGTTATAAGCCATTATCATGTGGCCTTACACTGGGCTATTAAGCCCATACATATATGTTATTGCTTATGGGATGGGTTTGGGAATGTGGTTCCCCCTGTGTTGGTAGGGCTGGTCTGCTCCAGGTCGGCACACCCTAACACTTTATTAACTCTTATTTTTCCTATCACATTGTATATATTTTGTATTTTAATCCCACCTTCACTTCCCTACATAGCACTTATGTGCTTCTTATTAACCCTTACTAATTTTCATTTGTGTGCTGCCCTGGAGTACTCAGCCTGTGTCGGCATATTGGGGGCCCACACCCCAGACCCATACCCAGTATTAGGGACCCCCAGTGGCAGAGAGGCCTTGACGCACGGCCTGGGGGCTTAGCCCTATATCTGCAGATATATGCAACCAACATCTCTGCATTATCTGATCAATATGTAGTTATTTTCTCATTCAGTGTGCAATTGGGATACAAAATGTTTTTTTCCTAGACAGAATTACCCCTCCCTTTTGGCACCTGAATGACACACCTCTGATTGAGCAGCTTACCAACCAAAATGTTGTGCAGTTGAGAGGCATAGATGGGTCAGCATTAGGAGGGATTGCTGACACCTGAGTGCCATTGGAGAAGCCAGGGGTATCTCCAGGTAAGCTGGCTCTCAGACGTTATAAGCCATTATCATGTGGCCTTACACTGGGCTATTAAGCCCATACATATATGTTATTGCTTATGGGATGGGTTTGGGAATGTGGTTCCCCCTGTGTTGGTAGGGCTGGTCTGCTCCAGGTCGGCACACCCTAACACTTTATTAACTCTTATTTTTCCTATCACATTGTATATATTTTGTATTTTAATCCCACCTTCACTTCCCTACATAGCACTTATGTGCTTCTTATTAACCCTTACTAATTTTCATTTGTGTGCTGCCCTGGAGTACTCAGCCTGTGTCGGCATATTGGGGGCCCACACCCCAGACCCATACCCAGTATTAGGGACCCCCAGTGGCAGAGAGGCCTTGACGCACGGCCTGGGGGCTTAGCCCTATATCTGCAGATATATGCAACCAACATCTCTGCATTATCTGATCAATATGTAGTTATTTTCTCATTCAGTGTGCAATTGGGATACAAAATGTTTTTTTCCTAGACAGAATTACCCCTCCCTTTTGGCACCTGAATGACACACCTCTGATTGAGCAGCTTACCAACCAAAATGTTGTGCAGTTGAGAGGCATAGATGGGTCAGCATTAGGAGGGATTGCTGACACCTGAGTGCCATTGGAGAAGCCAGGGGTATCTCCAGGTAAGCTGGCTCTCAGACGTTATAAGCCATTATCATGTGGCCTTACACTGGGCTATTAAGCCCATACATATATGTTATTGCTTATGGGATGGGTTTGGGAATGTGGTTCCCCCTGTGTTGGTAGGGCTGGTCTGCTCCAGGTCGGCACACCCTAACACTTTATTAACTCTTATTTTTCCTATCACATTGTATATATTTTGTATTTTAATCCCACCTTCACTTCCCTACATAGCACTTATGTGCTTCTTATTAACCCTTACTAATTTTCATTTGTGTGCTGCCCTGGAGTACTCAGCCTGTGTCGGCATATTGGGGGCCCACACCCCAGACCCATACCCAGTATTAGGGACCCCCAGTGGCAGAGAGGCCTTGACGCACGGCCTGGGGGCTTAGCCCTATATCTGCAGATATATGCAACCAACATCTCTGCATTATCTGATCAATATGTAGTTATTTTCTCATTCAGTGTGCAATTGGGATACAAAATGTTTTTTTCCTAGACAGAATTACCCCTCCCTTTTGGCACCTGAATGACACACCTCTGATTGAGCAGCTTACCAACCAAAATGTTGTGCAGTTGAGAGGCATAGATGGGTCAGCATTAGGAGGGATTGCTGACACCTGAGTGCCATTGGAGAAGCCAGGGGTATCTCCAGGTAAGCTGGCTCTCAGACGTTATAAGCCATTATCATGTGGCCTTACACTGGGCTATTAAGCCCATACATATATGTTATTGCTTATGGGATGGGTTTGGGAATGTGGTTCCCCCTGTGTTGGTAGGGCTGGTCTGCTCCAGGTCGGCACACCCTAACACTTTATTAACTCTTATTTTTCCTATCACATTGTATATATTTTGTATTTTAATCCCACCTTCACTTCCCTACATAGCACTTATGTGCTTCTTATTAACCCTTACTAATTTTCATTTGTGTGCTGCCCTGGAGTACTCAGCCTGTGTCGGCATATTGGGGGCCCACACCCCAGACCCATACCCAGTATTAGGGACCCCCAGTGGCAGAGAGGCCTTGACGCACGGCCTGGGGGCTTAGCCCTATATCTGCAGATATATGCAACCAACATCTCTGCATTATCTGATCAATATGTAGTTATTTTCTCATTCAGTGTGCAATTGGGATACAAAATGTTTTTTTCCTAGACAGAATTACCCCTCCCTTTTGGCACCTGAATGACACACCTCTGATTGAGCAGCTTACCAACCAAAATGTTGTGCAGTTGAGAGGCATAGATGGGTCAGCATTAGGAGGGATTGCTGACACCTGAGTGCCATTGGAGAAGCCAGGGGTATCTCCAGGTAAGCTGGCTCTCAGACGTTATAAGCCATTATCATGTGGCCTTACACTGGGCTATTAAGCCCATACATATATGTTATTGCTTATGGGATGGGTTTGGGAATGTGGTTCCCCCTGTGTTGGTAGGGCTGGTCTGCTCCAGGTCGGCACACCCTAACACTTTATTAACTCTTATTTTTCCTATCACATTGTATATATTTTGTATTTTAATCCCACCTTCACTTCCCTACATAGCACTTATGTGCTTCTTATTAACCCTTACTAATTTTCATTTGTGTGCTGCCCTGGAGTACTCAGCCTGTGTCGGCATATTGGGGGCCCACACCCCAGACCCATACCCAGTATTAGGGACCCCCAGTGGCAGAGAGGCCTTGACGCACGGCCTGGGGGCTTAGCCCTATATCTGCAGATATATGCAACCAACATCTCTGCATTATCTGATCAATATGTAGTTATTTTCTCATTCAGTGTGCAATTGGGATACAAAATGTTTTTTTCCTAGACAGAATTACCCCTCCCTTTTGGCACCTGAATGACACACCTCTGATTGAGCAGCTTACCAACCAAAATGTTGTGCAGTTGAGAGGCATAGATGGGTCAGCATTAGGAGGGATTGCTGACACCTGAGTGCCATTGGAGAAGCCAGGGGTATCTCCAGGTAAGCTGGCTCTCAGACGTTATAAGCCATTATCATGTGGCCTTACACTGGGCTATTAAGCCCATACATATATGTTATTGCTTATGGGATGGGTTTGGGAATGTGGTTCCCCCTGTGTTGGTAGGGCTGGTCTGCTCCAGGTCGGCACACCCTAACACTTTATTAACTCTTATTTTTCCTATCACATTGTATATATTTTGTATTTTAATCCCACCTTCACTTCCCTACATAGCACTTATGTGCTTCTTATTAACCCTTACTAATTTTCATTTGTGTGCTGCCCTGGAGTACTCAGCCTGTGTCGGCATATTGGGGGCCCACACCCCAGACCCATACCCAGTATTAGGGACCCCCAGTGGCAGAGAGGCCTTGACGCACGGCCTGGGGGCTTAGCCCTATATCTGCAGATATATGCAACCAACATCTCTGCATTATCTGATCAATATGTAGTTATTTTCTCATTCAGTGTGCAATTGGGATACAAAATGTTTTTTTCCTAGACAGAATTACCCCTCCCTTTTGGCACCTGAATGACACACCTCTGATTGAGCAGCTTACCAACCAAAATGTTGTGCAGTTGAGAGGCATAGATGGTTCAGCATTAGGAGGGATTGCTGACACCTGAGTGCCATTGGAGAAGCCAGGGGTATCTCCAGGTAAGCTGGCTCTCAGACGTTATAAGCCATTATCATGTGGCCTTACACTGGGCTATTAAGCCCATACATATATGTTATTGCTTATGGGATGGGTTTGGGAATGTGGTTCCCCCTGTGTTGGTAGGGCTGGTCTGCTCCAGGTCGGCACACCCTAACACTTTATTAACTCTTATTTTTCCTATCACATTGTATATATTTTGTATTTTAATCCCACCTTCACTTCCCTACATAGCACTTATGTGCTTCTTATTAACCCTTACTAATTTTCATTTGTGTGCTGCCCTGGAGTACTCAGCCTGTGTCGGCATATTGGGGGCCCACACCCCAGACCCATACCCAGTATTAGGGACCCCCAGTGGCAGAGAGGCCTTGACGCACGGCCTGGGGGCTTAGCCCTATATCTGCAGATATATGCAACCAACATCTCTGCATTATCTGATCAATATGTAGTTATTTTCTCATTCAGTGTGCAATTGGGATACAAAATGTTTTTTTCCTAGACAGAATTACCCCTCCCTTTTGGCACCTGAATGACACACCTCTGATTGAGCAGCTTACCAACCAAAATGTTGTGCAGTTGAGAGGCATAGATGGGTCAGCATTAGGAGGGATTGCTGACACCTGAGTGCCATTGGAGAAGCCAGGGGTATCTCCAGGTAAGCTGGCTCTCAGACGTTATAAGCCATTATCATGTGGCCTTACACTGGGCTATTAAGCCCATACATATATGTTATTGCTTATGGGATGGGTTTGGGAATGTGGTTCCCCCTGTGTTGGTAGGGCTGGTCTGCTCCAGGTCGGCACACCCTAACACTTTATTAACTCTTATTTTTCCTATCACATTGTATATATTTTGTATTTTAATCCCACCTTCACTTCCCTACATAGCACTTATGTGCTTCTTATTAACCCTTACTAATTTTCATTTGTGTGCTGCCCTGGAGTACTCAGCCTGTGTCGGCATATTGGGGGCCCACACCCCAGACCCATACCCAGTATTAGGGACCCCCAGTGGCAGAGAGGCCTTGACGCACGGCCTGGGGGCTTAGCCCTATATCTGCAGATATATGCAACCAACATCTCTGCATTATCTGATCAATATGTAGTTATTTTCTCATTCAGTGTGCAATTGGGATACAAAATGTTTTTTTCCTAGACAGAATTACCCCTCCCTTTTGGCACCTGAATGACACACCTCTGATTGAGCAGCTTACCAACCAAAATGTTGTGCAGTTGAGAGGCATAGATGGGTCAGCATTAGGAGGGATTGCTGACACCTGAGTGCCATTGGAGAAGCCAGGGGTATCTCCAGGTAAGCTGGCTCTCAGACGTTATAAGCCATTATCATGTGGCCTTACACTGGGCTATTAAGCCCATACATATATGTTATTGCTTATGGGATGGGTTTGGGAATGTGGTTCCCCCTGTGTTGGTAGGGCTGGTCTGCTCCAGGTCGGCACACCCTAACACTTTATTAACTCTTATTTTTCCTATCACATTGTATATATTTTGTATTTTAATCCCACCTTCACTTCCCTACATAGCACTTATGTGCTTCTTATTAACCCTTACTAATTTTCATTTGTGTGCTGCCCTGGAGTACTCAGCCTGTGTCGGCATATTGGGGGCCCACACCCCAGACCCATACCCAGTATTAGGGACCCCCAGTGGCAGAGAGGCCTTGACGCACGGCCTGGGGGCTTAGCCCTATATCTGCAGATATATGCAACCAACATCTCTGCATTATCTGATCAATATGTAGTTATTTTCTCATTCAGTGTGCAATTGGGATACAAAATGTTTTTTTCCTAGACAGAATTACCCCTCCCTTTTGGCACCTGAATGACACACCTCTGATTGAGCAGCTTACCAACCAAAATGTTGTGCAGTTGAGAGGCATAGATGGGTCAGCATTAGGAGGGATTGCTGACACCTGAGTGCCATTGGAGAAGCCAGGGGTATCTCCAGGTAAGCTGGCTCTCAGACGTTATAAGCCATTATCATGTGGCCTTACACTGGGCTATTAAGCCCATACATATATGTTATTGCTTATGGGATGGGTTTGGGAATGTGGTTCCCCCTGTGTTGGTAGGGCTGGTCTGCTCCAGGTCGGCACACCCTAACACTTTATTAACTCTTATTTTTCCTATCACATTGTATATATTTTGTATTTTAATCCCACCTTCACTTCCCTACATAGCACTTATGTGCTTCTTATTAACCCTTACTAATTTTCATTTGTGTGCTGCCCTGGAGTACTCAGCCTGTGTCGGCATATTGGGGGCCCACACCCCAGACCCATACCCAGTATTAGGGACCCCCAGTGGCAGAGAGGCCTTGACGCACGGCCTGGGGGCTTAGCCCTATATCTGCAGATATATGCAACCAACATCTCTGCATTATCTGATCAATATGTAGTTATTTTCTCATTCAGTGTGCAATTGGGATACAAAATGTTTTTTTCCTAGACAGAATTACCCCTCCCTTTTGGCACCTGAATGACACACCTCTGATTGAGCAGCTTACCAACCAAAATGTTGTGCAGTTGAGAGGCATAGATGGGTCAGCATTAGGAGGGATTGCTGACACCTGAGTGCCATTGGAGAAGCCAGGGGTATCTCCAGGTAAGCTGGCTCTCAGACGTTATAAGCCATTATCATGTGGCCTTACACTGGGCTATTAAGCCCATACATATATGTTATTGCTTATGGGATGGGTTTGGGAATGTGGTTCCCCCTGTGTTGGTAGGGCTGGTCTGCTCCAGGTCGGCACACCCTAACACTTTATTAACTCTTATTTTTCCTATCACATTGTATATATTTTGTATTTTAATCCCACCTTCACTTCCCTACATAGCACTTATGTGCTTCTTATTAACCCTTACTAATTTTCATTTGTGTGCTGCCCTGGAGTACTCAGCCTGTGTCGGCATATTGGGGGCCCACACCCCAGACCCATACCCAGTATTAGGGACCCCCAGTGGCAGAGAGGCCTTGACGCACGGCCTGGGGGCTTAGCCCTATATCTGCAGATATATGCAACCAACATCTCTGCATTATCTGATCAATATGTAGTTATTTTCTCATTCAGTGTGCAATTGGGATACAAAATGTTTTTTTCCTAGACAGAATTACCCCTCCCTTTTGGCACCTGAATGACACACCTCTGATTGAGCAGCTTACCAACCAAAATGTTGTGCAGTTGAGAGGCATAGATGGGTCAGCATTAGGAGGGATTGCTGACACCTGAGTGCCATTGGAGAAGCCAGGGGTATCTCCAGGTAAGCTGGCTCTCAGACGTTATAAGCCATTATCATGTGGCCTTACACTGGGCTATTAAGCCCATACATATATGTTATTGCTTATGGGATGGGTTTGGGAATGTGGTTCCCCCTGTGTTGGTAGGGCTGGTCTGCTCCAGGTCGGCACACCCTAACACTTTATTAACTCTTATTTTTCCTATCACATTGTATATATTTTGTATTTTAATCCCACCTTCACTTCCCTACATAGCACTTATGTGCTTCTTATTAACCCTTACTAATTTTCATTTGTGTGCTGCCCTGGAGTACTCAGCCTGTGTCGGCATATTGGGGGCCCACACCCCAGACCCATACCCAGTATTAGGGACCCCCAGTGGCAGAGAGGCCTTGACGCACGGCCTGGGGGCTTAGCCCTATATCTGCAGATATATGCAACCAACATCTCTGCATTATCTGATCAATATGTAGTTATTTTCTCATTCAGTGTGCAATTGGGATACAAAATGTTTTTTTCCTAGACAGAATTACCCCTCCCTTTTGGCACCTGAATGACACACCTCTGATTGAGCAGCTTACCAACCAAAATGTTGTGCAGTTGAGAGGCATAGATGGGTCAGCATTAGGAGGGATTGCTGACACCTGAGTGCCATTGGAGAAGCCAGGGGTATCTCCAGGTAAGCTGGCTCTCAGACGTTATAAGCCATTATCATGTGGCCTTACACTGGGCTATTAAGCCCATACATATATGTTATTGCTTATGGGATGGGTTTGGGAATGTGGTTCCCCCTGTGTTGGTAGGGCTGGTCTGCTCCAGGTCGGCACACCCTAACACTTTATTAACTCTTATTTTTCCTATCACATTGTATATATTTTGTATTTTAATCCCACCTTCACTTCCCTACATAGCACTTATGTGCTTCTTATTAACCCTTACTAATTTTCATTTGTGTGA